>NC_080615.1:1448671-1761318 GCF_027887145.1 Ammospiza caudacuta
GGAGTGAGATGAGGACGTGACACCCATGCCCAGATCCATTCCTTGGGATTGATTTCCCACCCGGTGTCCCATGTCCAGGAGCAGACATGGGGACCAGGGATCATGGGGACTTGGTGGATACAGGGGACACAGACACATCCAGGGAATGGGCAGGCCTGGGGGACACAGTGGGGACATGGGGGACACAGGGAGTTGGGATCCTGAGGATGTGGGGATGAAGGATTCACAGGACACCGTGACTGGGGACACCAGGAGCTGGCTGGTGACACAAACACCGGGAATGGGGACACTGGGGCTAATTCCCCTTTATTCCCTGCCAGATGCAGCCCCCTTCTCGCTGCCCATCCCGGGGGCCTCAGGCTGCCCAGTGCTGCCTCCTCCAAGGAGCAGGTGGCTGTAGGCTCGGCTGCGTTCCTGCAGCTCCGCTGGTGTTCCCGTCTCCATCATGGCCCCGCGCTCCAGCACCACCAGGCGATCGGCCCCGTCCAGCACCCGCGGCCGGTGGGACACGACCAGGACAGTCTGGGCCAGCCCAGTGCGCACCCAGCGCTGTGCCTGGGGTCAGAGAATGCTCATCCCAACCCATCCAGCTCAGAGAACGCTCATCCCAACCCATCCAGCTCAGAGAACCCTCATGCCAACCCATCCAACTCAGAGAACGCTCATCCCAACCCATCCAGTTCAGAGCGTGTTCATCGCAACCCAACCAACTCAGAGAACATTCATCCCAACCCATCCAACTCAGAGAACACTCATCCCAACCCATCCAGCTCAGAGAACCCTCATGCCAACCCATCCAACTCAGAGAACGCTCATCCCAACCCATCCAACTCAGTCCTACCCTGTCCCACCTGATCCCACCCAGTCCCGACCAACCAATCCCACCCCACTCTCAGTCTCACCCTAATCTCATCATCCTGTTCTTACCATCCCACCTCCCTGTTCTCCATCCCATCCCCATGCCCACTATGCCATCCTGCCCACACCATCCCGATTCCCACTGTCCCATCCCATCCTACTCCTACCACTCCAACCCTTCCCATTGCATTCCGTCTCTGTCCTCATCCCAGCATTCCTATCCCTTTCATTCCCACCCCATCCCACCCCTTCATATCTACTTGTCTTCATCCTTTGATTCTACTTTCCTGCCATCCTACACCCCTAGTCTCTATCCCATTCTACTATCCTGTCCTATTTCTTCTTCTTGACCCACACCACCCCATCCAATCCCTGTCTTCATCATATCATTCCCACTCCATGCCAATCATTATCCCTTATTGCCACCACCTCATCCCACCATTCCATTCCAGTCATCCCAGCCATACCACCACACCCCATTTTCACCAACTGCACCCCTATCCAGACCAACCCTCTCCATCCCACCCCACTCACCGCTCCATCATCTCCAGCATCCAGCACCTCATCGAGGATGAGCACGGCCGGACGCCAGACCAGAGCCCGGGCCAGGACCACACGGCGCCGCTCCCCCACCGCCAGCCGCCCCCCGTGCTCCCCCACCTCTGTTGGAGCAGCCGCATGGGATCAGTGGGGTCCAGCCCTGGAGTTCTCCCCTCTTCTCCCACCCTCTGTGCTCCCCCACCTCTGGGGGGGGGAATCCTGGGATCAGCAGGATCCCAGCACGAGAGGTTACTCCACTTTCCCCTAGCCCCCACACTCCTTCACCACTGTGTGAGCAATCCCATGGGATCAGTGGGATCTGACCTCAGGGATCCCCCACACATTCCAGCATCTGCCACCCACCCCACTCTCCCATCGCTGACAGAGGATCCTGGGATCAGGGGGATGTGCCCTAGGGGTGCCCCATCCCCCTGGCTCTCACCAGTGTCCCAGCCCTGCTCCAGCCCCTGGATGAGGTCCATGGCTCCAGCAGCAGTGGCAGCCTCCCACAGCTCTGACTCTTCAGAGCGCTCCAGCCCCAGAAGGATGTTCTCACAGATCGTTCCAGAAAACAGGACGGGATCCTGCTCCACCAGCACCACCTGCCCCAGCACCAACCCCTGTGATGCTGTCTTGGCTCTTGGTGTCCCCAGTCCTGTTCCATGACCCCATCACATCCGTGGGGTCCCCATAGTGTCCATCCCTGATCCCATTCTCCACATCTGTGTCCCCAGTGTCCCCACCCCTGACTTCTCACATTTCCCATTCCCATTCCTGTCATCCCCATCCCACTTCCCAATGTTCCTATCCCATTTCTTGTTGTCCCCATCCTATTCCTGATGTCCCCATCCCTCTTCCCAGTGTCCCCATTTCTGCTCCCATGCTCCTGTGGTCACAGTTCTATTTTGTTTTCTGTCGCAGACATCTTTTATGGAAAATCCTTTCCTCAGGATTTTTCCTCCTGAGAAGCTGAGACGCCTCAGGAACAAAATGTAAACATTGATTATCTGCTGCTGTGGAATGCAACAGGTGGATCTTTGATTGGCCCATGTTGGGTGTTTGTAATTAATGGCAAATAGCAACCCAGCTGGCTCAGACAGAGAGCCGAGCCACAAGCCTTTGTTATCATTCTTTCCTATCCTATTCTTAGCTAGCCTTCTGATGAAATCCTTTCTTCTGTTCTTTTAATATAGTTTTAATGTAATATATATAATAAAATAATAAATCAAGCCTTCTGAAACATGGAGTCAAATCCTTGTCTCTTCCCTCATCCAAAAACCCCTGTGAACACCGTCACAATTGTCCCCTGACCCCTGTCCCTATTTTCCTCATTCCATGCCCAGTGTTCCCAGTGTCTCTGCTGTCCCACCTTGCGGGTCAGGTACTGGTGTTCATATTCTGGCAGCGGGATCCCATCCAGTAGCACCGTCCCCCTGCCAGGATCCTGCACCCGCTCCAGCAGCGCCACGGCTGTGCTCTTCCCGCTGTCATTGGGCCCCGCCAGCACTGTCACCTCCCCGGAGTGTACCTCGAAGCTCACATCCTGTGGGATGGGGACAGGTGTGAGTCTGTCTGAAATATTCCTCATCTGCCTCACGATCGCCATTGGGGGACCACTGAAGAGAAGACCCCACTGTCTAAAATCTCTGGTTCTGAAGGATAAAGTCACATGCCAACAAGGCCCCGAGACCTGAGAGCATTGCTAAGCTATTGCCCACAGATGTATTTACTATATGCTACACTGAGCCCAATGAGAAGAAGGGGGCACCTTGCCTTTTTGCAACAGTAGCCTTGGAACCTGTCCCCTCTTTGCCTGGCTGGACTTCTCCTGAGTTTTCAGTGGTACCCCACAGAAGACCCCTCACTCGTCCTACAACTGCTGTGACAGACAGACTGAGATGTAAGAAGCCTCTCCATCAAAGACCGAGACACAAAACCCCTTGGTGAAAAGGCCCCCCCCACACTCTTTCCAAGGACTGGGACTGAGACCCCTAACCTGGGGGAGGTGTGTGGGGGAGGCAAGGTGACCAAAGCGAGATGGATGTTGCAGATGTGAGCAGTGGACCACGAAAACAATGGCTCACACCCACTGCCCCACTGCCGAACATGGACTGTGTGTACCCCTTTTCCAAATACTATTCTTTCCTCCCCGAAGATACAATAAACTACCTTTGATTCAGTTGCAAAATCCATTCCCCTTCTCCCATCAAAAAAGAGTATAATTGGGGTCCAGATGGACTGCAGCTCTGAGATCTGCCCCACGTAACAGATGGATCCTCAACTGTACTGGACCAAAGGATTTCGTCTCTATGTTTGGTAGCTATATCCCCCTCCCTCTCTCTCTCTTTTCTCTCTCTTTCTCTATCTTTTTCTCTCCTTTAATCCCTCTATCGCATTTTGTTGTGGTCATTCAATAAAGCTGCATTTGTTTTATTACTGCAACACCCCCTGTGCCGTGTCGGTTTTTTTGCACCCTGAGGTCAATCCATGAACTATCAAGAAACCCGTTCGTAAGGATGGATTGTGACAGCAGGTGATGCCAGAATTCCCACCCCCAGGAAATCCCACCTCCCCCCTGACCCACCTTCAGCACAGGGCGCTCTGGATTTCCAGGATATGTGAAGGAGACCTTCTGGAAAGTGACATGGCCCTGAAGCTCGGGGGGGCTCCCGCGTCCCCCCGACATTCCCTGTGGGTTTCCAATCCAGGTATTCCCAGATCCTCTGTCCAGCAGCTGCATTGGTCAGGAATTCATTGAAGCCGTAGAGCAGCACCTGGGGAGAAGGAAGGGGGTGGCACCGGGATGGACAGAAGCACGGTCAAACAGACAGACACAAGCATTCCATGGGATCACCTGGGTACGGCTACCAACTCTGTCCTGGTTACAGCAGGAAGGTGACAAGGACCCCAGGAGTGATGGATCCGACACGGAGCTGCTGGTGGCTTCTGAAGAGCACCATGACCCGGATGGCCAGTTTGATCACCTGTAGGGATATTGCTGCCCCCAACCCACTCCTGGTGTCCCCATTTCATCTGCCCCCAATCCACTCCTGGTGTCCCCATTCCATCTGCCCCCAACCCACTCTTGGTGTCCCCATTCTGCCTGTCCCCATCCCCCTCCTTTATCTCTGTGTCTTAATCTCTGTTCCTGGTGGCCTCATCTCTCTTCCTGGTGTCCTCATTCCAGTTCTGGTGTCCCCATCTCACTCTTGATGTCCCTATTTCTGACCCTGATGTGTCACAGACGTATTTTCTAAAAAATCTTTTCACCAGGATTTTTCTCCTGAGAAGCTGAGAGGCCTCAGAAACTAAATGCAAACAATAATGATCTGCTGCTGTGAAATGAAGCAGGTGCATCTTTGCTTGGTCTCACGTGGTTGTTTTTACTTGATGACCAATCACAGGTCCAGCTGTGTCAGACTCTCTGGTGAGTCACAAGATTTTATTATTCATTCCTTTCTAGTTTTCTAATGTCTCCTTTCTCTTTCTTTAGTATATAATTTTCTTTTAATATAATATATATAATAAAATAATAAATCAGCTTTCTGAAACATGAAGTCAAGAACTTTGTCTCTTTTCTCATCCTGGGGACCCACTAACACCACCACACTGATGTTCCCAACCTTTATCCCAGTGTCCCCTGTTTCTAATGTCACCATTCCCATTCCTGCCATGCCTGCTCCTGAACCCAATGTTCCTGTCCTGTTGTACCCATTCCTGGTGCCCCCTTCTGCTCTGAGTGCCCCCATCTCAGCCGCTGGTTTCCCATTCCTGGTCCCAGTGTCCTCATTCTCAGTGCCCCCATTCCCAGTGTCCTCATCCCTGATCCTGGCATCCCCATTCCCTGCTGTTCCCATTCCCAGTCCTCTCTGACCCTGTAGACAAGGACAAGGATTGCCAGCTCCAGCTCTATCTGCTCCTTCAGCCTCAGCTCCTTGGCCAGGTTACATCTGTGCTGCTCCTCCTCCTCCTCCTCTGCCGAAAAGGTTCGGATGGTCTCGATGGCAGCAACAGATTCCTGTACCCCCACAGCTGTGCAGGCGGAAGCTTCCAGCATGGATTGCTGAAGGGCCTGCGGCAGCAACAGGGGATCTCCAACTTTCCCAGGTCACCTTCCTGGCCCACCATCCACATCCCATCTCACCACACCCACTGTATCCCCACTATTGCGTTCCCGCCATCCCACACCCTTCTCTCTCACTCTCACCATTCCCATCCATTCTCCCAGTCCTAATCCCACCATCACCATCCCCACTGTCTTATCCCCACCGTCCCACCTTACCTCATCCTTCTCTTCCTATCCACACCATTCCCATCTCCACCATTTTGTTCTATCCTCATGTCAGCACTCCCACCATCCCACTCCCCTGGTCTTTATCCCCTTTTATCCCACCATTTCCACGTCCATCGTCCTCCTTTCCATTCTCCATCCCATCCCATCCCCACCAACCCATTCCCCTCGTCTTTATCCCATTTCATCCCACCATTTCCACCTCCATTGTCCTCCTTTCCATTCTCCATCCAATCACATCCCTTCCCCACTATCCCATTCCCCTAGCCCCCATCCCAGCTCCACTATTCCCACCTTTCTTCAGTCCACTCCCACTCTTTCCCTCCTACTGCTGACCTGTTTGCGGGTGCTCTGGATGCGGCGAGTGGCAAGGAGACCTCCAGCAGTGCCAGTAGTGCCAGCCCCGGTGCCAGCCCCACTGTGAACCCCCCCACAACCAGGGCCATCACCAGGCTCCGCAGCAGCTGGTTGGCTCCACTCGGTGCTGCCCTGCACACCCGTGGCACTTCCATGGAAAACTGAGCCAGGAGCTCAGCTGCAGGTTGGGATAGTGATGGGTGAGACCATGATCCCATCCTGGATGATCCCATTCAGGATGGGAATGATGTGGGAGCAGTGGGATGGAATGATGGGAATGGCTGTGGAGATGGTCAGGGTGGAATGGGGTGGGACAGGGGAGATGGGATGGTGGGAATGGAAATGGTGGGATGGGGTGATCGGATGGTGGGAGGAAGCTGGGGATATGCAACAGGGTGGAGGCATGGGATTGAGAATAATGGGGACAGAACAGCGGCTAGAATGGGAAAGTGGGATGGGGACAGGATGGAACATTGCAGTAGAATGAAGCCAGGAAGATGGCATAGGATGGGATGGGATGGGATGGGATGGGATGGGACAGATGGGATGGTGGGAATGGGATGGGATGGGATCAATGGGATGGGATCAATGGGATGGGATCGATGGGATAGGATCGATGGGATGGGATCAAAGGGATGGGATGGGATCAAAGGGATGGGATGGGATCAATGGGATGGGATGGGATATGATCAGTGGGATGGGATGGGATGGATGGGATGGATGGGATGGGATGGGATGGGATGGGATGGATGGGATGGGATGGGATGGGATGGGATGGGATGGGATGGGATGGGATGGGATGGGATGGGATGGGATGGGATGGATGGGATGGGATGGGATGGGATGGGATGGGATGGGATGGGATGGGATGGGATGGGATGGGACAGGTGGGATGGGTCAGGTGAGATGGGGCTGGGCCGTGCCCCATTATGTGCTGGTGTTCTTTGGAAGAAGTCCAGATCTTGGTGCACCAGGTGGGAAAAGAGCTGCAGGCTCAGGCTCTGACAGAGACGCGCCATCAACATCATGAAGAGAGACCGCTGGCAGCCAGAAAACAGCACACTGTGGGGACACAGGGACACAGTGACATCAGGGACACTGGGGACATGGGGACAGGCCCGGGGAATGCTGCAACCCACCTTGTGGCTCCAGCAGCCGCCACCATCCCGACAGCTCCAGCGGTGACTCCATCCCCACTCCCGATGGCATCCAGCACCTTCCCAGTGGTGTATGGCCCTGCCAACTCCCCTGGGTGTCACCGAGGCTGTGTCACCAGGATGTGACCACTGACACAGGGGAACACTGATTTGTGGGGGGCAGGACCTGGTCTACAGAGCGGGGATCTAATTTTGGAAAGGCAGGATACGATTTGGGCAGGAGACAATTTAGAGAGGTCAGGTACCAATTTTAGGGGTTTGGTGAAAAATTTAGAGATTTTACACCCAATTTAAAGTGTCAGTACCAATTTTGGGGGGGTTAAGCACACAATTTTATGGATCAGAACCTAAACATAGGAGATCAGGACCTTAAGATCCCAGGTCTTAGAGGTCAACATCCATTTTTGGCCATCAGACCATAAGTTTGAGGGTCAGCACCCAATTTTGGGGGACTAACAGTCAAGTCTGCAGGGTCAGAACCCAATTTGGAAAGTGAGCACCCCACTTTGGCAGGGTCAGCACCCAACTAAAGGGGTTAACTCACAATTTAGGAGGGTCACCACTCTATTTTAGGGCGGTCATCACCTATTTAGGGGCTCAACACTCAATTTTAAGGTGCCAGCATCCAATTTGGTGGGGTATCCCAGATTGGGGGGGTTCCCAATTTGGGGCTGCAGAGTCCAAATTGGGGGTGTCAGCACCTGTCACCACATGTTAATGTCCTAAGGTGATGTTAGGATGTTTGTATCCCAATCTGTGTGTTCTGTTTATGCTGGATATCATGTCCTGTGCCTGTTGCCTTTTCAAGGCATGGCGACCTGGTTCTTAGTCCGGCATGGTGGCCCAAACCCCAGGGTCACGTGGTCCATATGCTCCTGACACCGTGGTGGACAGCAAATGGCGTTTATTGAGGGGTCACAAGGGTTTTTATAGCTTGGACAGTCAGGGTCATTTCCTTCTGCTCACGTCCGGCTGGGTGTGGCCAGGTACGGAGCAAAGGTCTGACTGCAGGGGGGGGATGTCCTGACAGACCATACAGCCCAATTTCTTCCGCACGTAGATCCCTGACTCTCCACATTTCCCCCTCCCTCATGATTAGTAAAAATTGTATAAAATTATAAAATGTAGAGGTTACAAAATTTCATGGGTTAGCAAAATTAGTATAAAATTGTAAGTGTGTTAGTAACTGGCACGCCTTAAAGTAATTGTTGGTGCTCAACAAACATAATGTTAACCGTTTCTAAATGCTTTTTAACGAATAGCACCAGTTTGTTTAATATGAAAGGCCAGAAGATTAGGGTTAGTAAGATTATAGTGAGTGGGTCTATTAGGGTAGAAATCAGGGTGGTGAGCCATGGGGACCAGTTGAACCACGACTCAAACCAGCCCTGTTGAGCTTCTCTGTCCATTTTTCTTAGGTTTAGTTGGTTTCTCAGTTCGGCCATGGAGTCTCTAATGACTCCGGTGTGGTCCGCATAAAAGCAGCATTCCTCTTTCAAGGCGGCACACAGGCCTCCTTGCTGCATGAACAAAAGGTCCAGTCCTCGCCTGTTTTGGAGGACAACCTCTGAGAGCGAGGAAAGGGATTTTTCTAGGGAAGAAATGGATTTCTCGATCCTCTGTAAATCCTCGTCGACAGTCATCTGCAGTTGTGCCAGTCCCTGATGTTGTGTTGCAAGGGCCGAGATGCCTGTGGCAGTGCCGGTAGCTCCTAAACCGAGGAGCATTGCGATGGTGATGCCTGTTATCACTTCTCATTCGTGGAGCTGGTCGGGCTCCTCAAACAAGCGGTACACCTCTTCTTCCTGGCAATACAGGACTCTGGGGACAATTAAAACTTGGACACAAAAGTCAGTAGAATGATCAAATTTGTCAAGGAGTACACATGGGCTTACCCTGGATTGTTGACAGACCCACATTCCCAATGCAGCTGGGATCACCCACTGGAACTTCCCTCCCTTAAGTTTGACGAATTCCTGGCAGACGTTGCCCATCTGCTTTGCCAAGGTTGCATTGCCAAAGCATTTGCCTTGGCCTGTAACCTGACTCAGGGTAATGCCTCTCCAGGGGGTGTCCCATCTGCATTGGTGTGGATTGTCTGACTTTGAGAAGATGAATGGGAGATCGAGGGCAACACCTTCGTAAAAAGGGGGTTGTGCATCATAGCATAACCAGCATGCCTCTGTGAGGTTCGGGTTGGATTGGTTTAACGATAAGAAGGTAGCATTTAACATGCTTAAGAATGGATTGGAGAGGGTTGGTTTGGCTAAGAGATCGGATGGGGAGGAGGTAAGTTTTAGCATCTGTGTTTTGTGGCTAGAATTACCGTTAGCTGCGATCCCCTTCCTGGGTCTATTCATTGCAAGAATCGGATTGGGTCCGACTGATTGGGATATTGGAGGTGGGAATCTGATAATTTGTATGTTCGCCCAGATGCGGCGAGAGAGATAAACAAACGCTGTCCACACTTTGCCCGTGGCCCAGCCATCATGGGTCAGCTGCAGGATTGTCATTATGTAGCCTGTGCAGGTGTGCTGTTTCCTGCCTTGGGGCAAAATCCATACCAAATTTTGGTTCGAGACAGCCATGGGGAGTATACCTAATTTGCAGGAACTTATCAGGCTGTTGTGATTTCCATCTATTGCTTGTAACATTAGTTTCACACCCCCAATATCCACAATATCCACACCCTGGGTAATTACAGTAACTTTTTCTTGGGTTGGAAGCAGGACACCAGTAGGTCTGAAATAATGTCGTCTCCTCAAATTTGGGGTGCCCTGTATGCAAGGGAAAAATGTCTTTTAGCCTGAACTCAAAAGATGGGGTGTCGGCTGTAACAATTTCTTTGATGACCCCCTCAACTGAGAGATGGTGTAGAACCCACCTGAATGGCTGGTGAGGGTAATGTTTTGTGTCTGCCTGTCCTCTGCCTGCTAACCCTAGAAACAAGATCACACAGAGATACCATTGCTGCTTTGATTTTGATGGTGTGAGCTTCTCAGGTGATGTCAGGTTGCTCGGTGGTCTTTCTCTCTTTCCTGGTAGTGGGGCGTATGGGTTGCGGGGACGTCCTGACTGGGGGCAGTTTACTGCCACGTGGCCTGCCTGGCCACATTTAAAGCATGCCATCACACTGGTTATTGCAGGGCGAACTGTTGCTTGGATGAGAGCTAGGTGTTCTTCCTTTGCAACATGTCTGATCATGGCAGCAACATTGGACCCAGGTGGCAGTGATCTTAAAATGTCCTTGGTGGCTGAGTTGCATTGCTGGCGTAGGCAGTCTGCTAGCACAGGACCCTTCGCCTCTGAGGGTAATGCAGAGGATTCTAATGCTGCCTTCAGGCAGTCCACAAACTGAGTGAAGCTCTCACTCTCACTCTGCTTTATAGTGGACCATGCCGATGGTCTGGCTATTACTTTGGAAGCAACACAGATGGCTTCTCGGGCAGCACGGGTCGTTGTCATAACCTCATGGGCCCGCAGGCCCTCAGCCTGTGCCTGGGGGCTGATCATAGTGGGGTCTGTGCCCATTAGCCTCTGTATGCTGGAGCCGTGCAGTGGATGGTCTGCCCCTGTTACTAAGGCTAGCTGCTTTACACAGTTGTCCTCCCATTCCTGTTTAAATACCATCATTCCCGCCCCATCGAAAATCCGCCTGCAAGTCTGTTTGATATCAAAGGGAAGCATATCATCGCCTCCAAAAACACTGTCAATGAGTGTGGAAACCATGGCAGAATTAATCCCCCTGTCTGCAACCGCTTTAACAATTGCCTGTACGTCTTTTGGGTTTACCGGGCACTAGGTTCTTTGATTTCCACCTGCCCCCCCCACACGGACCGGGAAAACCAGTGTGGCAGACGGAGCCCACTACGCACAAGCCATTTTTATTTTCCGCCAGTCTGTAAGCAGGGTTCGATCTTTCTCTGATATCCCCTTAACCCACACAGGAGCGCTGCAGCTAGTGATCTTGTATGCCGCTGCTCATTTTTTGTTAAAGTCCAAGTCGGTGTCAGAATCCTCTGAGCACCTTCCGAGCCTGTCCCAGCTCTAGTCAGAGTCCGAGCTGGAAGTTGACTGGCCGGACATTTCTGGGCTGCTCAGCCGTTTTCTCGGGCTCCAACGCCGCCCCTTCTTGCGGGGGCCGGGCCGTTCCCTCCCCCTGGGCTCCCCCGGCCTCCTGCTGGGGGAGGTTCTTGCCCTAAAAGGACCTAATTTAAATTGAGCACTTTGATTGATCTTAAGTTCCTTCTCGGGGGCCGCCCCTCCTCCCCACTTGCCAACGCTTGCGCTGTTCAGCGAGCCTTCTGCATTTCCTCCCCCCGCGTCATCATTCCAGCCCTGGTCACATGCTCCGGCACCATTTTCAAACGCATGTGGCGGGGGTGCCTTTTTATCAACCGCTTTGGGGTCCGATACTACAGCAGCATTCCGCCCCTCCTCTGCTAGCTCCTGCCAAAACGCCCGCGCGCGCTCCCCCCCCCCCGATGGTGAGTCCGTTCGCTGAGGGGGTTCCGGCGTTCGCGCTTCCACGCGCTCGCCCGGGTCAAAGTCCTCCGCAGTTTGCGTCACTGCCCCTACCCCCAACTGCAGCGTGGCTAATAAACAAGTTCACGCGGCTTTCCAGGTTTCTTGCTCTTGCCGAGCTTTTTGCAGAGCCTGTATAACTCTGCCCCGTGATTTGAGGGCTTTCCCTGAGCCTGAGGACATGGTTTCCTTGGCCAGAGCCTTTGTGCAATTACACCATATCTCCGGATGGAGAATTTCTACCAGGCTTTCTATAGCCCCAAGCTTAATCAGTCTCGGTACTGCGAGACATAAAAGCTTAAGCTTACACTCGATACCCCACTGCGTGTGGATCTGTGGATCGCTATAGCATCCATGCTCCTCGCTGGTCCAGGGGCGTCCCCCCCGCTGCACTAGGCCAGCTGTGCAGCCGCCAGTCCCTCGTCCAGGCCATCCCCGAACTCCGGGCGGTGATCGTGCCCCAGGTTTCGGCACCAGATGTTGCCCTTTCAAGGCATGGCGACCTGGTTCTTAGTCCGGCATGGTGGCCCAAACCCCAGGGTCACTCGGTCCATATGCTCCCGACACCAACGTGGTGGACAGTAAATGGCATTTATTGACGGGTCACAAGGGTTTTTATAGCTTGGGCAGTCAGGGTCATTTCCTTCTGCTCACGTCCGGCTGGGTGTGGCCAGGTACGGAGCAAAGGTCTGACTGCAGGGGTGGGGGGATGTCCTGACTGACTGTACAGCCCGATTTCTTCCGCACGTAGATCCCTAACTCTCCACAGACTCCCTGGCACAGACCAATGCTTTGCCAGTTCAGGACTCCCTGGCAGAAACCAATGTTCTGCCAATTCAAGAGTCCCTGGCACAGACCCTCCTGACCCAACTGTGATCAATCCCCTGAACTCCCTATGAGTCCCAGGTCCCACGTGTGACAAAAAAAGTGCTTGCTTCCCCCTTGACCAACCACTTCCCTCACGGGAGAGTGGAACTGCAATCATGGGGTTCACATTTTCTTTGTGATAGAATCACGTCTCACACACACGCTCAACCACACGGTACTCACAGTTCCTTTCCCATGTGGATTCTTCATGCGTGTTGATTTTCTGAGTGAAAAAAAAAGCACCGCAGCCTCGGAGATCCCTCTTCAGATCGTTCCGAGTTTCCAAGAACTCTGGGCCCATTTTATCCCTCTTTGGCTGTGGTTCTGGCTTCGGTTTGGTGTTTGATTGGTTTCATGAACTCCCAATCCCGTCAGGCCGCTGAAATCAGCAGGGCACCTCCTGACCAGAGAGGGGTCCCCGAACCCCAAATTCAAATCATGTCGGGGTCACCAGAACTGGTATAAATGATCAATCAAAAGCCAAATTATCAAAATTGTGAAAAGATTTATTTATCTTTTTCTGCGACCAAAATATGGTCCTCAAAACCACCACAGCCAAAGTGAAAGCATCAAGCCTGGGATCAGCGCTGGGTGAACCTGGATCTGACCTCTACCGCATCGAATCCCCCCTCATTCACATGACCCGCTTCTAGCAGGGATGTTTTATACAGTTTATTATGCTCGAGGCAAAGGAGTCTAAGTTTCTTCTGTAACTCTTCATATTCATGGTTGGTTCTTTCACTGTGCAGAGCTGGACAATCACCGTTTCCTGGTTGATAACCAGCATTGATCGAATCCCGGGAAGTCGCTTATTCACATGTATATTTCTGGTGACTGGCTATCTTGATTGATGTTATCAACAGAGCAATGATCGCTCTTAGGTGGTTTTTGATGGCTCGGGATAACGGTGATCATTGTGCTGGGTGTGTCTATTCATAAGCTAAATGCCGATCGTTATCTGGTTGCCTTCAGGAATTTCGGAGTTTGAATAGACATCCACCTCCCACGCTACTTGTGGTCAGAGACTCGTTTGGATTTCACAATCTTTATAAAACACATTCTTTTTATAGCATGAATTATTTCTAAACATACATTACCTACATGAAGTAGGGTGGGAAGCCCTCTCCATACCCAAATCAACCAGTTTTTGCTTATGCTTTAGTCAAACTACTGCAAAATTTCTTTTCTGTAACTACTGATTTATACCTGATTGTATTAATTAATCTCAATTAAAATCGCAAACCTCAATTAAAACTGCTGCTAAATTTTAAGTTTGTGATTTATTTAATTGCACATATGGGACCTCATTCATAACAGGACAAAGTTGTAAAAAGGTTCAATTCCACCTGTATAATCCTTTACACATAAATCCTTGACAGAGTCTGGGGCTCATATTGGATCTAGGCACTCCCAGGCTCTTCTAAAAGGAGTTTAGAAAACCTAGTGGTCCTGGTTTGGGGGAGCTTAGGGGTATAATTGGGGTGTTGAGGGTCCTTTCTATACCTTGGGACCCAACAGGAGCTTCTCCAATAAACTTTGCCGGAAGCTCCTACTCTGCCCATGACAGGAACCCCTGGGAGTGTATGTGACATCTGGGTTCTTTGGCAGCCTGGGGACTCCTGGGATGTCACCATGGAGACCCTGTGCCTGCATAGCTCTTTAACATCCTAGAAACCCCAGTGTTGCAATCCGCAATGGTGGTAGACACAACCTTCTCCGAGAGTGTCTTGTGCCAACAGGTAGGAGCCATGAGAGCACCCGTGCACACGGTCGCACGCGCACACACACACACACGCACGCACACAGCAGTTTGGCAGTGAAGTAATGGGAGGGTGCAGGGATGGAGTTCCAACGTACTTTATTTCAGGTGATGCTGAAAGCGTCCAGGGGCCAAAGACAAAGGAGGGTCTAGGGCATAAATAGAGGAAAGATGGGGTGGAAAAGAGCATCAAGGCCAATGGGATGAGAACACAGGGGTGGTACAAAAGGACAGAAACCAATAGGAATGCTAGGGGGATAGGTGGAGTTACATAAATGAATGGGGTAACTGGAAAGGGAGAACTTACCAGAATATGAACATATAAGGGTAAAAGGGTGGGGAAGGCCAACAGGCCAATGGGGAGGACAGAACTGAGACAAATTAACATAGTGTTGTAGAGCACCATGGGGGAAACTTCCTTCCTCATCCTGAGCTGTGAGGAATGGCTGGAGCCTAAGGTACATTTCTCTAGGTCATTACCCTTGCCCTCTCCCCAGTAGGCTCATGGGCTTCCACACCCCTGGAATCTATTCATTCCTACTCTGGTGAGTATTGATCCTTAGCAAGTTGAAGGTTCTTTGATGAATTTTAATTCTCAGCTGGCTTATTCAAGTCTTCAACTCTTCAGTTCAGGAATTCAGTGACAAATGGTCATTAATATTTCAAATCATTCCAACAAGACAAGTCCCTGGGAATAATTTTGTTTTAAAGTCTTCAACTCTTTTGTGGTGAATTAGACAGATTTCAGAAATGTACTCCAAGTGAATATACTGTATCTTTAAAAAATGCAGGGACTTTTTTTGTCTTGTTTAGCTTTCTTTTCCTTTTTATAGATTGGTATCAGCAATCTCCAGTTGACATTAAACCCAAGCACCTCCTAATGCAGTCTGAAAATCAAGACTCTTTATGTCTGACAATCAATCAGATTTTGTCCCTACCCCCACCCCACCATTTTCCCCATCCAGCCCCTGGGACTCAGAACAGCCTTGTGCAAGTCTGAGTTCCCTCCACCCCAGGCTGGACCTGCAGCTTTCAGCTCCTTGTCTGAGGAAGTGAAGGGAGACGACCACATCCTGATTGATCAGCATCGAACTCCAATTTATTGATCCAGCTTACACACTGTTATAGTAGTGTTAATTAAGCTTATACATATTACAAAACCCGAGCTCATCATTGGTTACAGATTACACACCCACCCCTCCTTTGTTGCCAATACCTGTGGTTTTCTTGTTGAGGCTAATACTTGTTTTTCTCATCCTGTTGTTGACTTGTTATTTACCATTCTCAAGGCCTCCATGTTTTCCACCATGTTTTTCTCACCACTTTACTCAAGGACATGGTGTTTACTGTTTAAAGGAAAAAGCCTGAGAACTTGCTGCTTACAGCTGCCTTTTACTTTTTAACCAGCTGTATGTGATCATAGTATTACAGCGACCTGATGAGGTCTTCAAAGGTGAGAGAAGTGGACAAGAATCTTGGTTGATGATCAGAAGGCTGGATTTATTGATATATGATATATAATACATTATAACTATACTAAAAAGAATAAGGAGAGAAGTTGCAGAGGCTGCTAAGCTAAGAATAGCATAGAAAAGAATGAATAACAAAGTTCTGTGTCCAGCAGAAAGCAAGAACAAACTCTTTCTGTGAGTGGTCAGCAAATCCAAACACTCACAGAAGACCAATCACCGCTGCACCTGTTGCATTCCACACCAGCCGATAACAATTGTTTACATTCTTCTTCTGGGGCCTCAGCTTCCCAGAAGATGAACAAATCCCAAAGAAAGGATTTCTATGAAAAAATGTCTGCGACAATCATAGCCTTTCTATAAGCCATGTCTGAACAAAATTCTCCAACACTTGTCTCCAACTCCCACCTGCTTTCCTTGGAGAAGCAGCTGTCCGACACACACAGAGATGTTCATTTATTGTCAGGGAAACAAAACCAAGAGAAGGCACAGTCCATAAAATGCAAAAGTCATTCCTCTCGCTATACATTAAATCCACTTTCCACAGCAGACAGTCTCAGACTAATGGAAAACACCTTCTGTGCCCAGAACACATCCTGATATTCCCCAAACCCTCCCTGAACCAATTGTGTCCAGATTTGCTCTTTGCACACACAAGTCACAGGCTGAAGTCACAAGCTCCCTCCATGCCCTGAGGGAGGAAAACAGAGAAAGTGGATGAAAAGCTCTCTTGTGCAGATCTACATCTGCACTAATTCCATTATTCTGGGCTCACAGGAACTTGATACAGCACACTGTGCAGCATGTGTACCCTGTGAGTCTCTGTTCTGGGATTGGGGTTTTTTGCTCATTCTCAACAGTAGGTCCTGGCTGTGGGCTCTCAATGTCCATAGTTGGCTCAGGGTCTTGGCCATTAGCACAGGGTCCTCCACCACCCCCCAGTGCCTGGGGTATATGGATCTTCTTACCTGGCTCACCTGGAGCTGCTTGTGGCCATCCCACAGTGGGCGCAGGGCACCCCAGGTTGTCCAGATGGGGATCACTGTGTCCCCTGGGGGGAATACACCCCAGGGATAGAGCCAGGAAAGCAGCAGGAACCCAGAGCCTCAGACAGGATGTGACTGATGTGGCCACTGGGACATGAGGAAAATAAAACCATGCACCAGGGGTCTTGGGGTGCCTCAGGTGTCCTGTCACAGCAGATGGGAGAACCCCCCTGTAAGAGACAGTCTGAAGTTTCTCTCATTTGCCTCACAACCATCGCAAGGACAGAGATCAGGATGCTGAGGACCCCGACTGGAGTTCTGGCCTGGTTGAAGTGGGATGCTCACCAGTGATTGTTCGCAGCTGTGTCTACAGTGCCACTATGGTATACTGCTTGTAGCAGGGCCTGGCAAAGGACCATCTTGCCCTATATGCTTGCACCCTGCTTCTTGACAATAGCCCATGAATTTCACCATCTCTTGTCCAAATGAACTTTCAGGGGTAACTTCGGTGGTCCCCCATGGAAAACCCTTCATCTGCTTCACTACCACCGTGACAGACGGAGATTGAAGCCCCCTCCCAAGGACTGAGAGTGAGATGCCTATAATCCTAACACGGGGTGGGGACTAGCCTGATCAAAGTGAGATGTTTGTCCAGGTGTGTTCCCTGGACCAAGAAAACAATGGGTCTCGCTCACTGCTGAGGACGTGGACTGTCTGTATCCATCTTCAATATCTGTTCCCCCCTCGGCAGTTTCAAGACACTTATTCTTTATTGTCTTTTACCTGTTCCCCCACCCTTGGCAAAGGATTATAATAGACCCTGGAGTTAACCAGGACTTTGAGGTTCTCCCTGACATGACTAGGCAAATTTCCATTGACCTGGACCACAAGGATTTCGTCTCTACGTTTGGTAGCTATATCCCTTCTCTCTCTCTCTCTCTCTCTCTCTCTCTCTCTCTCTCTTTATCTTTTATCTCTTTCCTAATCCCTCAATCACATTTGCTGTGGTCATTTAATAAAACGTGTATTTGTTTTGAGCAATATTGAAATCCCCTCTGTGTTGTTTTTGCACTCTGAGATCAGTTAACGAATCATCATGACCCCGCTAGTACTAGCAGATCGTGACACCCCCAAACCCTTGTGTTCTGCCCAGTCCCACAGGGATTTCCTCGGGGTCACGTTGCCATGAGGTTGAATCTGCTCACACAGGAGAAGGGGCTGAGCCTGGCTGTGCCACACATCACCAAAGAGGAGTGGCAGAGCCCTGGACTGATCTGCAACCACATTAGGTGAGCTGGGGGCTTGGGGGACAGTGTGGCATCTATAGGACATTGCTGGGGACAGCCTGGCAGCCATGGGGACAGTGTGGCACCAGCCGTGGGGACAGCCTGGCACCAACTGGGACAGCCTGAAACCCATGGAGACAGTGTGACAGCATCCATCAGGACGGTCTAGCACCCATGGGGACAGCATGAAACCCATAGGGACAGCCGGGCACTGTGAAGGTCCGCCCGAAATGAACGGGTGACGAATGATTTTTGGGTGCAAAAATAACCAACACAAGGCACAGGGGTTTTGCAGTAACAAATCAACAAGGTGCAATTTTATTGATTATAACCACAGCTAAATATGTGTTTGGTTAAGGGATCTGGGGAAGAGAAGGGTAAGACAAGGAAAAAGGGAGGAAAGGAGGTCAGGGAATGAGGTATAGCTACCAAAACATGATGTCTTCGGGGTCCCACCACCAAAACTCGCTGGTACACGCCTTGGGGAGATCTCAAAGGACAGTCAGACCGAACCCCAGTATATATACTGTTCTTGGTTGGAGGAAGGGTGGCTGAAATTAGGTTTCCATGGAGGGGAGAAGTCCATTGTTTTCATGGCCGAATGCTCACAGGTACGTTAGGTTTTTCCCACTCCCTGAGTTGGGAGGGGGTACAGTCCCAGTCTCTGGAAGGAGGTTGCCAGGGGGGTGCCATGGGGGTGCCATGGGGGTGCCAATAGGGTGCCAGAGGAATTCTTGGTTCCTTGATGAGAGGATTCTCATCTCAGTTGGTTTGTCACGGTGGTTGAAGACAGGCAAGAGGGGTCTTCTCATGGAGCAGGGGGGGAGCCACCCCAGAGCTCAGTCCAGCCAGGTCAGGAGTTTGGAAGAAAGTCCAGTTCAATTGTCCAGAAAAGGGCAGCATGCCCCCTTCGAGTACAGCATGGCGTGTTCTATAAACATCACTTGTGAACACACTAGATAAGCAGGAGACTTTCTTTCCCAACCGGCTCAGCAGTTTTAACCCTTCGGTAGTTTTTTCTCATGACAATTGTGAGGCAAAAAATGAAGGATTTTCGGATGGACTTCTACACAACCCCGTGACTCACGATTGTCTTGAGGAATCTTCATCAGCAGAGCTCTAGAGTGTCTTCGAACAGGCTAGAGTGGACTTCTACAGGCACCCACTAGGACAACTTGAAACCCAAGGGGACAGACTGATACCCATGGGGGCAACCGGACACCCTTTAGGGCAGGAGTCAGTTAGGTCAGCCTAGAACCCATAGGGACAGCCTGGCATCACTGTGGACAGCCTGACATGCATTAGGATAGACTGGCACCCATGGAGACAGCCTGGCACCCATGAGAAGAGTGTGGGACCCATAAGGAAAACCTGACATTTCTGGGATGGCCTGGCAGCCACTGCTCATCAGGCCATGACAGCCACAGGGGCATTGTGACACCTATGGGGACAGCCTGGCATCCATGGGGAAAGCCTGTCATCTTTGGGAAAGCCTGACAGCCATGGGGGCATTCCGGTATCCCTGGGGACAGCCTGACATTCCTGGGGACACACCTCCACCCACCCATACCTCCTGTCCTCAGCAGCTCCAAGTCCCGCATACCGGTACATCTGCAGGGCCAGATCCAGTGGCACAGCTTCCTTGCCTGCCAGCACCTCTGCTCCAACAAATTCCTGTGGGAGGTCAGGAGCTTCTGGACACACAGGCCCCACCTGATGATGAAGTGAAGGGAGACGACCATCCAATTGATGAGCATCGAACTCCAATTTATTGATCCACCAGGCACATTTTATAACAGTGTTAATTAAGTTCATACATATTGCAAAACCCGAGCTCATCATAGGCTACAGATTACAGCTTAACCCCTCCTTTTGTTTTCAATACCTGTGGTTTGTTATTGAAACCAAGATTTATTTTCTCACCCTGTTATGAACGTTCTCAAGGCCTCCATGTTTGTCAACTTTTGCTTTCCCATACCAGCCAAGGACAGAATGTTTACCTGTTATATTACGGCGACCTGTGTGGGTCGCAGTTGGTGATAGAGAGACGGAATCTTGTTTCTTGAATCAGAAGGCTTGATTTATTAATATAAGATATAATACATTATAGTGATACTAAAAAGAATATAGAGAGAGGTTTGCAGAGCAGCTAGCTAAGCTAAGAAGAGATAGAAAAGAACCCACAACAAAGTTGTGGCCAAGGACTCAGTCCCCTGGCTTGAACTGATGATTGGCTCTTAATTATAAACATAGAAAATGAGCCAATCAAGGTGAATCCTATTGCATTCCACAGCAGCTGATAATAATTGTTTACCTTGTCTTCAGAGGCCTCTGGCCTCCCGAAGACACAGAAATCCAAAAGGAAGGATTTCTGTGGAGAAATGTCTGCGACACCTGTTATAAAAAAACAGCCTGAGAACTCTGCTGTTTACAGAAATGTGCCTGAGAACTTTGTTGTTTACAGAAACAGGCTTGAGAATTGCTGCTTTCAGCTGCCTTTTTACTTTTCCATCAGCTGTATATTTTCATGGCCTCTTTCTATGAGCCATGTTTGAACAAAGCTCTCCACACCTGAAATTCCAGTCCCTGCTGGCTCTGAAGTGGCTGCAGCACCTCTGCAGTGAGGAGGAGTGTCCGTGCATCCCCTGCCTGCAATCCAGCGTGGACATTGCCATCCCTGCTGGAGAGATCAAGATGTCCTGGAGCTGCAGCAGCTCCAAGGTGCTGGTGGTGGCTGCAGTGGGGGTCCCATGGCGTGGTGACGTGGGTAGCAGCAGTGCTACCCCAGCAGTGTCCACACCAAAGCACCAACATTTGCGCAACATCCCTGATATCGCTGACATCAGCACTGAGCAGGCAGTGAGTCGGGAGGGCAGCACATTGGAGAACTGGCTCATCACCCTCCCCAAGATGGACAGCCAGGTGCCAGAGAACTGGGGGCATTCTGGGGGGACCCTGCCCTGATGAGCCCGGCTGTTGCTCCACAGCCACCCTCCAACTTGGATTCCAAGTGGTGCCAGGTACACCAGGGCTGTCAAGGGATGGTACACAGGTTCTGCAGCCTGTGGGAGCTGCTGGGCACCTCTGGGCACTGGGGACTGCAGGCACAGGGCGCTGAAATGCACCTGGAGGCCACCCCTCCTTCCCACTCAAAAGGTGACACCAGGGAATGTGCAAGAGAGAGGGCTGTGAAATCACAGAATGGCTGTGACAATATGAAGGAGCTGTGTGACATCACAGAGTGGGCTGTGATATCACTGGACAGGTATATGACATCATAAAGTGAGGTGTATCCTCAGAGAGTGAGCTGTGACCTAATAGGGTGTCTGCATGGCATCATGGAGGGGGCTGTGACATCACAAGGCACCTGTGTGACATCACAGAACAGACTTTGACATCACAGAGAAAGGTGTGACATCACAGATTGGTGGTGTGACATCACAGGGTGCATTGTGACATCACAGAATGGTGCACAGGGGTGCTCACATAGGGGTGCTGTGTGAGGTCACTGGGTAGATGAACATCATGGTTTAAAAAACAGATGTCTGCTCAGGACGATGGCAACAGAACAGAATAAACAACAGCTGAACAATCCCAGGAGTTCCCTTCCCCCTTGAGTGCAGTTCTGGCCACACCCTGCAGGGGGCACTGGTGGCCCCGGCGGGACAGGGTGGGCAGGGCAGGTGCTGTCTTGCAACCAGCAGGGGGCACTCCAGTACTCGGGTGGGACCTTCCTGGGCAGTGATGGCACAGAGAGGGACCTGGTGGGGACAGCCCCAGCCCCAGGTGGCACTGCACAAGCTGGTTCCAGGCTCCCAGGCATCAGGGAGCAGGGAGACTTTGGTGGCAGTGCTAAAAACCCCTGGGCAGCAATACCCTGGGCAGCCACACTCACTCTGTCACCCACACTGCCACTCCTCATTCCTGAATGGAAGGGGCAGCCTTGGCTCCACTCCAGCAGGGTCCTGGCCATGCTCCCACCTCTGGTGATATCTCTCAAGCTGCGGGAGGTCCAGGGTGAACACTGACCATTTGTGGCTCAAATGACCATTGGATACCCCATCACCATGAGCTACACCCAAAGGCAGGATTGGGACAGATAAGATTTGGCATTGGATCCATTGGGATTTGAACTTGGATCCGTTGGGATTTGAACTTGGATCTATTGGAATTTTGGGTTAAACCAATGGGATTTGGGGCAAAAAAGGCAAAATCTGAGTGAGGGAAGAAAGCTCCTCCTAGTTATGCCTCCACCCTCCCAACCAGAGGCATTTATTGATGATTCCTGGAAATTCCCGGAGGTTCCTGGAGATTCCCAGAGATTCCCAGCTACTCCAGAGATGCATCCAGCACTGGCCAGAAGTTCTCGTTGCTTGTCCTCATTGTCTTCGGCCTCACAGGGCTGGGCAGGGGCTCCTTGGGGTCAGGATCCTCAGGAATGCTGGAGCCAGAGCTGGATGCCGACAGCACCGCAATCACTGGCGTTTGGAAGCTCCAGGGATCCTGAAGATGGATCTGTTTGGATTTCTCCTTATTTTTCACGTCTTCCCCATCTCCATCTCCTCTTCCTCCTCTGGAGCATGAAATTTTGGCTGTGTGCATCTGGAGCCGACGCCCAGAGTGGTCCTGGCGCTGTCTGGCCTTTGGAATCTCAGGATGATCCCTGGAAGGATCCAATGAGAAAAGTCATCCTGAGCTGGGAGACACCATGTTGTCTCTGAGCCTTCAGCCTCACCTGTTTGAGGACTTTTCCAACTTCTTCTTCCTCCCCTCGGTTTCTGAGTTTTCTGAGTTTTCTGACTTTTTTGACTTCTCTGACTTTTCTAACTTTTCTGACTTTTCTGACGTTTTTGACTTCTCTGACTTTTCTGATTTTTTTGACTTCTCTGACTTTTCTGGCTTTTCTGACTTTTCTGGCTTTTCTGACTTTTTTGACTTTTCTGGCTTTTCTGACTTTTTTGACTTCTCTGACTTTTCTGATTTTTTTGACTTGTCTGACTTTTCTGACTTTTCTGGCTTTTCTGGCTTTTCTGACTTTTCTGGCTTTTCTGACTTTTTTGACTTTTCCAACTTTTCTGACTTTTTCGACTTTTCTGACTTCTCCAGCTTTTCCAGCTTTTCTGACTTTTCTGACTTTTCTGACTTTTCCGACTTTTCTGACTTTTCTGACTTTTCCGGCTTTTCCTTCATCCCTTTGGATTCGGACTTTTCCAACTTCTCCTTTTTCCCTGTTTCTGTTTCTGACCTTCCTGATTTCTCCTTCCTCCCCAATTCAGTTTCTGGCTTCTTTTTCCCCAGTTCAGTTTCTGTCATTTCCAACTTTTCCTTCCTCCACAGTTCAGTTTCTGACTTTTCCAGTTTT
The DNA here is from genome assembly GCF_027887145.1 of Ammospiza caudacuta. NCBI lineage: Eukaryota > Metazoa > Chordata > Aves > Passeriformes > Passerellidae > Ammospiza > Ammospiza caudacuta. The sequence goes on from NC_080615.1 coordinate 1,472,128, forward strand.
TTCTTCCTGTCAAATTCAGTTTCTGATTTCTTTTTTCCCAGTTTGGTTTCCGACTTTCCTGACTTTTTCTCCTCCTCTAGCTCTGTTTTTGACTTCCTCTCCTTTGCCTTCCTCCCCTGGGTTTTCTGGTTTTCTGGAATCTCTTCCTCAGGTTGTTCCTCTGCTCCTGACATTCCAGAAGCTGCCTCTGGAACTGAGAAGTAGAAGTCAAGTCAGAGATGACATCACTAGTCCTATTTCTTCTCTTTTCCCCCACATTTCTTCCCCTTTTTTCCCCACATATCTTCCCTTTTCTTCCACATTTCTCTCTTCTTTCTCCATTCCTTTGCTTTCCCCCCTTTTCTTTCCCAATTTTTATCTATTTCTTTGCTTTTCCCCCATTTCTTTGCCTTTTCACTCTCATTCCCCCTTTGCCCTTTCCCCCATTTTTCCCCATGTTCCTTGATTTTCCCCCAATTTCTTTCCTTTCTCCTATTTATTTGCTTTATTATCCCCAAAAATTCCCATTTCCCTAATTTTCGCTGTTTTCCCTCTTTTCTTTGTTTTTTTCTCCAGTTTCTTTTCTTTCCTTCCACTTACTTTCTTTATTATCTCAATTAGTTTTCATTTTCCTGTTTTTTGCTATTTGCTCCCTTTCCTTGATTTTCCTCAATTTTTTTGCTTTATTATCCCCAAAAATTCCCATTTCCCCCACTTTTTGTTATTTTGCACCTTTCCTTGATTTTTTCCATATTGCTTTCCTTTCCCCATATTCCTTTATTTTCCCAATTAATTCCCATTTTCTCAATTTTTTTCCCATTCCACCTTTTTTTCTTTTTTCCCCATTTCTTTGCATTTTTCTCAATTTTAAAAAATGTTTACCTTTTCTGTTTTTCCCAGACTTCCTGTCTTTCCCTTCTTTCCTGATCCATGGCTCCATTTCCCCCCTGGGACATGGGATCTCCTTGGGGAGGTGCCAGAGGCTCTGGAGCAGCAGTGCCCTCGGAATTGGTGCCTGGGCCATTTCTCTCTCAAACCTGGATGGGAGATTCCATGATCACCCCAGAACCACCCTGGAATCACCACCGTTTTCCCCAAATCCATGACATTTCCCCTTCAATTCACCACATATTCTTTAATCTGCCTTGTTTTTCCCAAATCCACCAAAGTTTTCCCTAAATTGACCACTTTTTCCCAAATCCACCCGATTTCTCAAAAATCCACCATAGGTTTCCCGAAATCCACACTATTTTCCCAAATCCACCATTTTCCCCAAAATCCATTACATCTTCCCAAAGTTCACTTTGGTTTTCCCCAAATCCACCATGTATTTTCTTAAATACTCCATTATAACCAAATCCATCATATTTTTCCCAAATCCACCTTTTTTTTCTTACAAATCCAACACATTTTCTTTAACATACTTTGTTTTCCCTAAATCCACTCTGTTTTCCCTAAATCCACCCTGTTTTTCCCAATTCTGCCACATTCACATTTTCCTTAATTCACCTGGGTTTTTTCCCACAATCCACCGCATTTTCCTCCAAATCCACGACATTTTCCCAAACCCATCATGACTTTCCCCAATCCATCTTTTTTTTCCCCAAATCCCACCTTTTCTCCCAAATTAACCCCATTTTCTAAATTCCATCATGGTTTTCTCCAAGTCCTCCTCACCTTCCCCCAAATCCACCATATTTCCCCAAATCCCCCATTTCCTTGCAATACTCTACATTTTCCCAAAATCCACCATTCTCCATACCCTCCCAAGGCAGAATTCCAGGCCCTCTTAATCCAAGGAATCCTGGAGTGGGTTGTACCCTGTTCCAGTCCCATCCCAGAGCCCCTGGATTGCCCCTGGACGCACTCAGGGAAGACGATGACAGAGCCAAATGAGGTCAGAGCAGCCACAGGGACTCCCCGAGGCACCACCATGTCCAGGAGCTCCTGGATCTGCAGTGGAAGAGAACAGGGATGGGACTTTCTCCATGGGGATGAGGAACTCAACAATAGAAGACTCCAAAGATAGTGGGACCTTCTCATGGACAAGAAGCTCAGCGTTAGAGGAGTACCAAGATGGCCAGAGCTTCTGATCATGGATGAGAAGGTCAGTGATGGAAGACCTCAAAGATGAGGAATGCAGCATTGTAAGAGCCCAGAGAGGACCCCAAAGATGGTGAGATCTCCTCAACATGACCAAGGGACTCAGAGATCCCAAAGATGGTAGAACCTCCTCAATGTGAATGAGGAACTCAACATTGAAGGAGACCAAAGATGCTGGGACCTTCTCCCCATGAATGAAGTAGTTTTAAAGGATCACCCCACTCCTCTGCCCCCATCCCCTCAACCCCCTCACCTTGAAGATCCCCTTTTCCAGGTTCTCCTTCCCAGCCACTGCCTCCAGGAAGGTGTGGTAGAACCTCATCCGGACCTTGCGCCTCTCCACCAGAAGGACTCCAATATCCCTGAGGACCAGGGCCACGTCCTCACCCATCCCTACGCACTGTGACAGGAGGGACATGGTGGCCTGGAGGGAACCCTCCACTTTGCGCCGAGGCAGTCCCAGCACTGCGGCCACTCCAAAAGTCTGGAGGGGATCCAGGTTCCCTGGGAGGGCACGGAAGATAGAGGGATTTAGGGTATTCTCAGGGGGTTTGGGGGGGGCGTTTCTCAAGGTTTTATGGGGTCTCCTTGTGGTTATTGGGGTCCTTTCATGGTTTCTTGAAATTTGTTACAGTGTTTTGGGGTCTTCTCTTCATTTTTTAGGGTCTTATCATGTGTTTTGCAGTCTTCTCATGGTTTTATGGGGTGTCTTTGTATTTTTATCTCCTCATTGATTTATGGGGTTCTCCTTGATTTATGTGCTTTTTGGGGGGTGTCCTCATGATTTTTGGGGTCTTCTTGTGTTTTTTGGGGTGTCCACATCGGTGTAAGAGTCACCTGATGGTATTTTGGGGTCTACTTGTGATTTTTGGGTCTTTATGTGTTTTCTTAGGATTTCCTCGTGGTTTGGGGGGGCTTTCTCTTTTTTTTTGGTCTTATCATGCATTTATGTCTCCTCATGATTTTGAGATCTCCTCGTGATTTCTGGGGTCTTATAGTAGTTTTTGGGGTCTTCACAAAATTTTTGGGGTCTCCTCATGGGTATTAGATGTTCTTCTCATGATTTTTTGGTGTCTTCTTGTGGGTTTTGTGTTCTTCCTGTGTTTTTTACGTGTCTTCTCATGAGATGTTTTATGAGATCTTCTCATGGTTTTATGGGGTATCCCTGTCTTTTGGGGAGGTTACCTCATTGTTTTATGCGATCTCCTTGTAATTTTGGGGTCTTCCTATGTTTTTTCAGGTCTCATGGTTTTTTGGGGTTTTGTCACATGCTTTTTTGAGGTCTTGTAAAGTATTTTTGGGTCTCCTCATGGTTTTCTGGAATATCCTTTTGGTTTTGGGGGTCTCCTCATGGTCGTTTAGGGTCTTCTCATGGTTTTATGGGGTGTTCTCGTGCTTTTTTGGGGTTTTCCCATAGTTTTATGGGTTTTCCTTTTTTTTTTTATTTTTGGGTTCTTGTCATGTGCTTTTTTGGGGTCATGTAATTTATTTTTGGGTCTCATCCCAGTTTTTGGGGGGCTCCTTGTGATTTTTGGGTTCTTCTCATGGGGCTTTATGGTCTCCTTATATCTTTTTGGCTTCTTCTCACATCTTTCAACTCCCAATTTTCCACCCCTTCCCTCAACCCTCCCCCTCCATCCATGTCCACCTCAGAATCCCCTTAGTCCTACCAGGACGGAATTCCCAGTCATCTATCAAATTGTGGCCCTGGACCAAATTCCTGGCCAGGCAAAAGATCGGCCTCCGTGTTGTCACCTCCATGTCACCAACCTGCACCCGCCAGGGCACTACATGCAGGGCACCAAGGGTTGGGATCCGCACCCCCTGCAACCAGAATTTTGGGAATTTTGGGATCTGCTTCCTCCCAGAAGTAGAATTTTTGGATTTTGAAGTGGAAGTTTGGGATTTTGGGGTCTGCACCCCCCTGCAAGAGGTTTTTCAGAATTTTGGGATCTGAACCCTCTGGAAGAGGAATATTGGGATTTTGGAATGAATCAGAGGTGACCTTGACCCCCAGGAGGGGACATGGCAGGGGAACTGAAGTGACCTTGTTCCGCAGTAGGAGGTGTTCCAGGACGAAGTCGGCCACTGCATCCCAGATTTTCTTCCATTCTGGGAATTGAGTAGAACTGAGTCAGGATCCTGATCCTGACATTCCCAGGGGTCCAGGGGCTGCTGGTACCTTCAGAGGTGGTGGCTGAAGCCACTTCTGTCCTCCCCCAGAGCTCCACCTTAGTCCTCCTGGCAGTTGGAGGGTGGGAGCTCATTCTGCACTCCCTCAGGATTTGGGATCAGGATGTGGGATCTGGATGTGGGGTCTGGGATGTTCCACCACCAGACTAGCTCACACTGTGTCCCTCAGGATGCTTGGTGATACTGCTGGTGGCACTGTGACTTTGGTGGGGCCTCTGTGACATTGTGATGACACTGTGGGGAGAGGGGTGGGCTTGGGCAGGGAGGAGGGATGGAATATGGCATGGGGAGCATGGAATGGGGGACATAGAGGGTGTGGAACCAATGTGATGGGACATGGAATTGAGGACATGAGATGAGGGATGTGGGGGATGTGAGATGGAACGCATGGAATGGGGACAAGAGGGATGTGGGGGATGGGGGATGGGGGACATGGAAGGGGGGATGTGGGATGGGGGGCAAGAGGGACATGGAAGATGGGACATAGAATGGGGCCACAGAATGGGGACACGGAATAGGAAACATGGGGGATATATGGGGAAATGGGATGAGAGACATGGGGTTGTGGGGGATGGGGGACATGGAGTGGGGACTTAGAGGATGTTGGATGGGAAGCATAGAACTGGGGACAAAAGAGACATGGGAGACATAGTCTTCAGGTGTTCAAAGACATTACAATAAGCAGGCACAGTGACAAAGCAATTTTTGAGGCATTTTTCTTATTACCAGGTCCTTAACACCTGGTCAATGCCCAAATCCTGAGACAGGGATTGCAGTTGCTTGGCTCCACTACCATCAGTTCCACACTGGAGCTGCGATATCCCAGCAGACAGCAGCAGGGTCACCAGAAGCTCTCCCAAATGGCAGCTGAAATCTTTTCACACATCTCACAGCTCACCTGAGGACAAGGATCAGGTGATTGTGTCTGGCCCTGACTTTTCCTCCTGCTGTGAGGGCCCTGCTTCCTCTTCCTCCCTCACTAAGAGATTGGTGCTGATTTGGTCTTGGATTTCTTCTGTACAGCAGCAACTGCTCCTAGCAGGGGCTGTTCCCCTGGTTCAGGAATGCCCACAATGCCTGTTGCTGTGCTTTCATCCTCCTCCCCTGAGGCTGTCCAGTGACCAGCAGTGTCCTGGAAACAGTAGCCAGGGCCCTGCAGATTCCATCACTTTGTACCTCTCTGGAACTGCTTCAGCATTTTTCCTTCACATATTTTATCACTTTAAAAGGGTCCTGTAGCTGTTCAGGAATGAACTTCATTGAAGGAGAGGAGTCCTCCAGATACTGGGCCATTTTCTCCCACATTCCATGCCACTCATGACTATCTACTCTCGGGACAGATATCTGAATGACCCTCCTAGAAACCTCTGTTATGACTCTAAACTTGGTGTGGAGCACACTGGGGAGAGCTGGCAGACTCAGGAACAAGAACAGGCTTTCCTTAACACCCAAAGGAAATTAAAACTTCTCAAAAGCCATTGAAATGGGCCTGAAGGAGGAAAAGGGGGTGAAAGGCAGGGGAAAATCACCCCTCTCCCCTTCCCCCCACAGACTCCATTATTAATGGAGTCCCAGAGGTAGCACCCAAGGCAAGGACAGGAAAGCAGCATTAAATACACATCCCAAATGACCCGCACTGCCCTTGATGTTCTCGTATCATAAACTGATTTTCCACAGTACATCAACAAAGCAATCCTGATCCCTCGCCTTGCTCTGAAAAAGATGTCTGAGAGAAGCACAGACAGGAATATGTACATGGTGAGCTCCCACACCCACATGAGCAGACCAAATAACATTGTGCCCACTGGCTCTGTCCCTAATACAGCAAATGCTCAGATCAGATTTATTCCCAACCTGCTCAGGGCAGATCTGTTGTTATTCAACTTGTTGTGTCCCACAACGGCCACTGGAAAGTGCTGCCCTACGTCCCCATAACCCCTTTCCGACCACATCCTGCTCTAACTTCCCATTTGCTCTTCTTCTCTCAGTGTTCACATGTTAATTGTGACACCACTTCTGCTAAAGGAGCCTGGTTGGGAAGCAATTGGCTGCATAACTTGGGGACAAGATATTGATCACAGAACCGCTCATCCCAGCAGAGACAAGCCAGAGACAGAGGAAAGGGGAGAGTCAGGCCCAGGGGACAAGGCTGCAACGGTGATGGCTGTGAGGTCACTGCCACTGCAGCAGCCTGGCTGGCCCTCAGCACACATTCTGGCCAGGAAGGTATTGTAAAGTCATGTTGGAATGTTGGGGACACAAGAGAGACTATGGACTTTGGACCTGGTTAACATAAGAGATTTGATAACAGGATGCCTTGGCTAAATCAAAAAGAACTTTGAAAATTAGACCTAGGTTGCAAGAAGATTAAATCAGACTTAGAAGATTGAAAAGGTTTACTGGAAAAAGAAAATCCAATTAAACTCTGCAAGCAAGAGATATTGGTATTTGTGATAGTGGAACCCTGGAAAAAGTTAAAGATAGAATCTAAAATGTTAGGCTTTGTGCTTTCCCAGATCAACTGCACCTGCGTAAGCAGTATGATAAATTATATAATTGTTAGATGTGATGATGGTTTAGTAATTAAATGTAATTATTATATAACCATAAGAAGAATAGTGAGAAACTATGTTGGAAATTCAGAGAGGGGCTAAATTTATGTATACATTAGAACAATATAAGTTTAATAATTAACATGAAAGTTATGTAACGATAGAGTATAAAACATGATCATTTGGGATGTATGGTCGGAGTCAGATTTGGGTTGAATATACCCCGATTCCCAGAGCTCTTAATAAAAAGCACCGCATATAATCCCCCGTGATTATGTGTTTTTGAACGCTAACATTTTGGCGACCCACAGATGGGACCCTTGTGAGTGCTGCTGAGCGAGTTCGCGACTCGATCACGCTCCAGCCAGCACCGAGGGATTCTCGGGGAGCCCATCGGCCGCGACCGCTTTCGCCACTCACAAACGTCCCCGGGAGAAAGGTAAGGTGCTTTTTACTTTGGTTTGGATGCCTGCCAATAAGACGCAGGGAAAGCTATGCTTGGTTGGGCTAAAGGAATTCCTGCTGGTGTAAGCCTAGGTGCCGTTCCGTAAGACAATCGCGAAAGCGTTGTGGGTTCGATATTTGTGGTATTTTTGAAATGGAGAAACTTAAAAGGATTTTGGGCAGTAACACCCCTATCCCGCAAAATTCTCCTTTGGGGTGCTTATTAGCACATTGGAAACAAGGTAACTTTGGGAAAGGATTACAAAAAACTAAGTTGATTGATTATTGTAATTCATGGTGGCCAGAATATGCCTTGGAAAATGGTGAAAAATGGCCATAATACAGTACTCTGCAATATAACACTATTTCGCAGTTAATGTCGTTTTGTAAACAAGAAGGAAAATGGGATGAAGTCCCATATGTTGATCTGTTTTTCTACTTACGGGGAAAGTCAGAATGGCAGGATCAATGTAGATTAATAGTGGTTAAAACATCTGCAAAGTGTGGGGTTTGTGAAGAACGTTGTTTAGAACACTTGGCGTTAAGAGAAAGCTGGAGTAGGGAAAATTATACAGATATTGATTTACCAGTAGCTCCAATAGGAACAAGAGAACCTAACCCTATCCCACCTGTTTCATCTGTCCCTATCCCACTACCTGCTCCTCACCCACCTACCCCTGAACCTGTCTCATCTAGTACACCTTTCCCTCTTTATCCTCCTCTCCCATCATCACCCGATCCCTCTTCCTCGGAAGATGAGCAAAACCTAACTGTGATAGAAAGGGGAAAGAGGTATGTGAGTGAAAAAGATAGCAATGGTAATGAATCAATGACCCCAATAGCCCATAGAACCCAGTGTCAGGCAAAGCTTGCTCCAGTTGTGCATAGAGATGGCATAAGCAAACAAAAACAGACTGTGATTGCCCCCTTGCGCCAAGGTGTCGGAGTGCAAGGGCCAGTATTTGCAAAAGTGCCTTTTTCCCTGTCAGACTTAGTCATTTGGAAACAGTCAGCCGAAACTTATAGAGAAAATCCTGATAAAGTGGCACGCGTAGTAAAAATGGTTATGAAAACTCAAAATCCTGACTGGGATGACATACAAGTAATATTAGATACTCTGATGGATTCTACTGAAAAAGAAATGGTACTTAAGGCAGCCAAAGAGAGGGCAAGAGAAGATATTAGAAATGGGCTGGTAACAGGGAATTTAGATGTGAATTTCCCAATTGAGGATCCAAATTGGGACCCTAATTTATTGTGCGATATGAGGAGATTACGGAAGTACCAAGAGTGGATCCAAATAGGAGTTCAGAATGCTGTGCCCAAAACTATAAATTGGTCCAAACTATATGAGGTTCGACAGGAAAAGAAGGAATCTCCCACTGCGTTTTTGGACAGGCTTAAGGAGGTAGCAAGGAAATATACAGATCTTCAAATGGATACAGAGCAAGCAAAGGTTCAGCTCGCTCTCATATTCTTGGGTCAATCACAGGATGACATTCGTAGAAAATTGCAAAAATTAGAAGGGGAAGAATTAAGGGATTTGGATAAGTTACTCGAGGTTGCTTGGAAGGTATATAACAATCGGGAAAAAGAAGCTAGTAAAAGGCAGCAGCAGAATCTTTTGGCAGTAATACAGGGGAGAGGGAACCCAAATTTCACGGGGCGTAACAGGAATGGTTGGGGTAGGAGACCAGTTACCCAAGGGTTAAGCCTGAATCAATGTGCATATTGTAAGCAGGAGGGGCATTGGAAGCGAAATTGTCCAAGCTTGAATAACCAGTTTGACCAGGGCAATCAGTTCCAGCAGGCTACCAAGGAGACGGTCCTGGGGGAGTATACCAGCTGACTAGATGTAGAACCGGTAGAACAAGTTAAGGAACCTGTTGTAAATATACAGTTAGAGCATAAAGAGGTCAGATTTCTAATAGATACGGGAGTTACTTTTTCTGTATTGAATTATTTGCAAGGACAAATTGGGGACAAGGAAACGACAATAGTTGGCGCTACAGGGAAAGAGGAAAAACGGCCTTTCCTGCAACCCCTAGATTTGTGTTTTGGAAACAAGGTTATAGCACACGAATTTTTATATGTACCTGAGTGTCCAATTCCGCTTTTAGGGAGAGATTTGCTAGCAAAACTTGATGCGGTAATAACCTTTGAAAATGGAGAGCTTATAATGAAAATACCTGAATCAAAGACGGGACAGATATTAATGATCAAAGAAAAACCTGTTCCCTCTATCCCTAGAGAGGTAGAAGATGCAGTGATTCCCTCTGTATGGGAGACAGATATACCAGGGAAATCTAAATTGGTACAACCAGTGCATGTAGAGTTAAAAGAAGGGGCAAGGGCTGTACAAGTCAAACAATATCCCATAAAACCAGAAGCACGGCAAGGAATAGTAAAGATTATTGAGAAATTCTTGAAATACCGAATTTTAGAAGAATGTGAATCAGAATTTAATACACCAATATTTCCAGTAAAGAAGCCAAATGGTGAATATAGATTAGTGCAGGATTTGAGAGCAATAAATAAAATAACAAAGGACATTTATCCAGTGGTAACAAATCCTTATACATTGCTAACATCCGTAAAGGAGATATATAAATGGTTTACCGTAATTGATTTAAAAGATGCCTTTTTCTGCATCCCCCTTTACAAAGAAAGTAGGAAACTGTTTGCCTTTGAGTGGGAAAAACCCAGGGAATGGAAGAAAGACCCAGCTCACCTTGACACGAAAAGAAATCGCTGACCCTATTTGGAAACTAACTGTCAAAGGAACTGGAGATTTGGACCAAAAATGGGCAAGTACCAAGAGACCAATACTTATTCTTGCAGTATGTTGATGATGTAGTAATAGCTACAGACTGTGATTTACCTGGGATGTGAAATTTCACAAGGGCAACGAAAACTAGGTACTAACCATATCCAAGCTATTTGTGCTATTCCAGAGTCCCAGAATTTACATGAGCTGCAAGTCTTCCTTGGGATGGCAGGATGGTGTCGCTTGTGGATCATGGACTATGGACTGATTGCGAAACCCCTGTATGAAGCTCAGAAGATGCAACCATTCACCTGGGGCAAACCACAGAAAGAAGCCTTCCTAAAATTAAAGGAAGCACTGACAACTGCTCCAGCACTAGGGTTACCTGATCTGTCTAAAGATTTTCAGCTGTTTGTACATGAAAGGCTGCGCCTAGCACTAGGAGTCCTGACCCAACGTCTGGGAAGCTGGAAAAGGCCGGTGGGCTACTTTTCCAAACAACTTGACAACATAAGTGCCGGGTGGCCCCCATGTCTGCGGGCAGTCGCAGCTACTGTGATCCTGATACAAGAAGCCAGGAAACTTACTATGGGAAGGCACATAGATGTCTATGTACCACACATGGTAACCACTGTCTTAGAACAAAAGGGGGGCCATTGGCTATCTCCCAGCAGGATGATGAAATTCCAGGTAGTCCTGACTGAACAGGATGATGTCACATTAAAAACAACTACTAACCTTTTGAATCCAGCTTTGTTCCTAGGTACCACAACTGAAGAAGGCCCATTAGAACACAACTGTGTAGAAGTAATAGAGTACACCTATTCAGCAAGAGAAGACCTGAAAGACGTCCCACTAGAGCAGCCGGAGTGGGATCTGTTTACCAATGGGGGCAGCTTCGTGGAAAACGGAACCAGATACGCTGGATATGCGGTAACAACAGTCAATACAGTAGTGGAGGCAAAGGCATTACCACCAAATACATCTGCCCAGAAGGCAGAACTGGTTGCTTTAACCAGGACACTAGAATTAAGTGAAGGGAAAAAGGTAAATATCTGGACTGACTCAAAATATGCTTTTGGAGTGGTGCATGTACACGGAGCACTGTGGAAAGAAAGAGGACTGTTATCTTCTCGGGGTACGCACATTAAACATCAGGATGCAGTCCTGCAATTGATAAAGGCAGTACAAAAACCTGAACAAGTGGCAATCATACACTGCAAAGCACACCAATCAGGAAACTCCAAAATCTGTGAGGGAAATTGAAAGACAGACTGGGCAGCCAGACAGGTTGCTCGAGAGGTACGAACAACAATGGCATTGATACCTTTGAAGCTTAATGTATCCCAATTCAATTTGCCTCCAAAACCAAAATATTCAGTAGAAGATGAGAGACTGGCACTTTTGCTAAATGCACAAAAGAATTCAGAAGGATGGTATGTAACTGCACAAGGACAAATAGTGGTACCCCCCTTGATAATGAGAGAAGTTCTACAAATTAAATATAACAAATGTCACTGGGGAGCAGAGGCATTGGTAAAATTGCTAAAGCAGAGTTTAATTTCAGTACGGATGTTAACAATGGCAAAATCAGTAATGTCAAAATGTGATATCTACTTGAAAAACAACCCAGTGGCTAGGTGACAGGCACAGCTAGGAAGAATTTGGATAGGAATAGAACCAGGAGACTATTGGCAGGTAGATTTTGTAGAGCTACCAAGGACTCGAGGATACAAATACCTGTTAGTGGGGGTTGACACATTCTCTGGGTGGCCAGAAGCCCTTCCCTGTCGCATGAACCAAGCAAAGGAAACAGTTAAGTGGTTACTACAGGAGATTATTCCCAGATTCGGGGTACCCCTAGGGTCCCCATCAGATAGGGGACCCCATTTCATAGCTACAGTAGTAAGAGAGGTAAGTAGATTGCTGGGGATAAATTGGGACCTCCACACACCGTGGAGACCCCAGTCAAGTGACAGGTAGAGAGGATGAATCAGACACTAAAAAGGCAAATCAGTAAAATATGCCAAGAAGCCAAATTGCAGTGGCCCCAGGCTTTGCTAATAGCACTGTTGAGGATTCGGATAAAGCCTAGGAGTGGGATGTCAGTCAGTCCTTATGAGATATTGTATGGGAAACCATATGAATCTCCTGAGCCTAACCCTAATGTACATGTCACAGGAAAGCAGGAAGTGTATAATTATGTTCTGTCTCTCGGGAAAACTTTAGCTCGGCTCCAGAGTATCCTCGTGTGGAATAGACCACTGACTCTCGAGAACCCAGTCCATAACATACATCCAGGAGACGAGGTGTACATCAAGAACTGGAACGAGGAACCGCTGAAAGAAAAGTGGAGTAGACACCATCAGGTACTACCGACCACCTTTACAGCAGTCAAAGTAGCCAGAGTGGACCCCTGGATTCACTATACCCGAGTGAAGAAAGTCCATCCTGGATCAGAGACTGTATAAACTCTGGAATGAACAAAGGCTGCAGATAAGATGTGTTTAATTGCTTTCAGAATGCTATCAGTAATTGTGCTAACATTATGGTTATTAATATCTTTGGGATGTGGAATGCAAAATGATCAACTAACCACTCTTCATTCTAGAATGAAGAGAGAGGTACAAACGGAAACACAGGTGATAAAGGTTTCTAATGCAGTTCGGGCTGAGAATGTAATGATTGGATTAGTCAAAGATTTTGCCAAAATGCAAAACACCAGTCAAATAACTGCCTGTCTGCCAATACCAAAGGCAGCAGGAGACCCAGTAAATTGGGGAATCATAACATCAAAACTACCTGAAATACAAAAGAACAAAACAATTACATGTAAACTGGTACCCGAATCGAGGCAAGTTACAGAAACAACTCTGGTATGGGAATAGGCCAAGGATAAGAAAGATCAGATAGAACCTTGGGACAGTGCGTGGTCTGTGAGTATTCTTCTAAGATTCCAATATATGGCAAACACCCCTTGGTGTATTAAGTGGGAAGGCCCCGAGAATGAAACAGATCCAGCAACAACGAACACTGACACTAGTAGCAGAACGAGGGCAGACAAAGTTGGTGGTCATGTAATAAAACTTACGACTGCACTTCAGATGATGAAGAGATAAAACAGATGCCACCCCTGGCAATAGCCCTACAAATTGGTTGTGCTTGCAGAGGGATCAAACATAAACAAGGCAGAGTGAATTATAAAGTAATTATAGGGTGTACCAGGATTACAATCAGAGGTCCAGGACAATTTGTATGGGCAGCAAGTGATGGTACCTGGACAACACATCTGCCTGTAGACAGGAAAGTAAAGGAGGTTACTTTAGGCCTGCCAACCTTATGTCCAATTTGGAAAAAGTCCCCATTTAATGGAAAACATGAACTTCTGCAGATAAGAGCAAGACGAGAAGTTCTAGACAATGAAAATCCAGATGACACTTGGCAAGAACCCTCTAGTGGAGTGAAATTTGGATGGGCCCTAGAGTCATTGCTTGGTCCTATAGCAAACTATAAGAGCAGAGAGATGCTGTACAAACTTATAGGTCAGGTAGGTATACTGGCAAGAGTCACCCGGGAAGGATTTAAAGAATTAAATATACAATTACAAGCTACCACAAAAATGACTTTACAAAATCAATTAGCCCTAGATATGTTACTCCTGAAAGAGCATGGAGTATGTGGATTTTTAAAGGGACAAGTTGATCATTACTGCGTTCATATCCCAAATGTAACTGCAGATGTAGAATATGACATCAATCAGTTGAAACAAATAGATCATAAAGCACAAGAAGAGCAAAAGGATTTAGCTACAAGCTGGTTAGGAAAAATCTTTAAAGGATTAGGGTGGAATGTGAGTTCATGGATTAAATCTATCATTGAGAGTGTGATAATCTTACTAATTGTATTCTTAGCAATTTGGTTAGTTTACAGCATCTTAAAGGGAGAGATACAGAAGAAAACATCCTGGAACCAGAGGATAATAAAGGCACTAACACGAGATCCACACCCACCATCTTCTGGTTCTCCAGTTCGTAACAGCATCCACGACAACGTTTACATCAACACTGGATTTGAAGAACCAAGTACGAACTGAGGAATAAAGGACTGTATCAAGTGAAAACATTTACACCTATAGTGAAGTGAAAATGCTTTCAAAGGGGGGAGAATGATAGTGGAACCCTGGAAAAAGTTAAAGATAGAATCTAAAATGTTAGGCTTTGTGCTTTCCCAGATCAACTGCACCTGCGTAAGCAGTATGATAAATTATATAATTGTTAGATGTGATGATGGTTTAGTAATTAAATGTAATTATTATATAACCATAAGAAGAATAGTGAGAAACTATGTTGGAAATTCAGAGAGGGGCTAAATTTATGTATACAATAGAACAATATAAGTTTAATAATTAACATGAAAGTTATGTAACGATAGAGTATAAAACATGATCATTTGGGATGTATGGTCGGAGTCAGATTTGGGTTGAATATACCCCGATTCCCAGAGCTCTTAATAAAAAGCACCGCATATAATCCCCCGTGATTATGTGTTTTTGAACGCTAACATTTGCATAAGTTTATGTGATTTTAACCTAATCATTGTAGTACACATTACTAGTCTCCCTGAAATACTATATAAGTGTTTGTATCCCACAATAAAATTGGATTCTGATCACTGAGTCAGTCTCCCTGTCTCTTTCCATCGCCGACAAGGTCACCCAAGCACCTCAGAGAATCCACACAACAGGAATTCTATCCTTAGGGAGATGAAGGAGTGAGGCAGGAGGGAGAGGCTCTTCCTGGGCTCTGATTCTAGGGGCACCTCTCTTACACGACCCAACAAGTGCTGGCACACAGGGAGCCCAGCCAGGCTCATGGGGATCCTGCTCTGCACCAGCCTTGTCACTGGGGGAAAATCCTTCCTTACCTCCAGGATGAACACCTCCTGTTTCACCCAACACCCCTTGTGAAATAAATAGAGCAGGAGACTTTTTCTCTTTTTAATGCCTTTATTAAAAGTGATCAGCTCAGGATTGGGCAGCTCTACGGGTCTGCAGTCTCCCATTGTCTCTCCCAGGACGACGAGGAGGAGGAGGAGGAGGACATGCGCAGCTTTGTCCACCAGGGGCAGAGCTGGGGTCGGGTCCTCGTGGGAGCCTTTAGGGCGTGGTGACCCCTCAGATGTTGCTGTTCGCAGCTTTGCCCTGTCTGCTCCTGGTTTCGGGATGACCCCCGTGCTCATGGTGAGGGACTACGAAGGTGTTCAGCATCTCTGCAGGCTCAGCACTCCGTTCCTCACGTCTCAACATCACTCCAATCTCTTAACTCTTAGTTGGTTCGTTGTTTTGGGGGTCTTTTTTAGCAAGCTAGAAGTAGTAGCTTCTCATGGCATGCTGGTCTTGGAGTTATTTTGCATGTCTGCCCCCCCCCCAAGTCTCTTCTCTTCACTGTTTGGGGAGGTCCCCACCCTTCACTGTCCCAGAGAAGAGCCATTAACTTGGCCCCAGCTAGGCTTTTACTGATACAAAAGCAACTATTAACGACAGCTACCTGTAATTACCATAACACACAAGCAGCACCTCAGCAGCAACAGTGGTACCTTTTTTCTCACCAAAAAAATGGCAAATTTTTGTTTATAACACCTTGTATTTCATCTTTCTCACATCCTCCAGCAAAGCTTTCACTTCCTAAATACAACAAAGTCACTGTTATGAGTAAAAAAAGTTACCCATTTTTTTAAAAGGTTGCAGAGTGAACAGGATGGAGCAGTTGCTGCCAGGGTGGAGTTCCATTTGTTATTGTAATCACCAGTCGTTTCTGTTAACTACCGGTTATTGATTGTTAAGAATTCCGCCTTTTGTAAGAGTGACACCCTGCTGCTTCCTAGAAGATTACACCCAGAAGGTGGAGGGGAAGGGACATCGAGTCAATATGCAGATGACATTGGATCCAGCATGCAGAGGGAGAGACTCCTCACCAAACCTAGCCAAAAACCCCTAAAACAATGAGCCAACACAAAATTGACGAATCAAAGTGATGTCTGGATGTGAGGAACAAAGTCCAGAACCTGCAGAGACACTGAGACCCTTTTTTGCCCCTCGCCAGCCAGGGAAGGACCTCGGCTAGAGGCAGGACCCTGGGAGTCAAACCGTAAAGGGGAACAAGGGATTTTTCCCGATGCTTTCGTGAGGATGGAATCCCCAGCTCTGCCCACAGACCAGTGGACAAAGCTACACTCTTCTCTTTCGTCTTCCCCAAATCACAACTGAGAGCAGCAGTGGCGTGAGCGTGGACCTGTTGGTTCTCCCCCCAGAGCTGATCACTTTTAATAAAGGCAATAAAAAGGAGAAAAGTCTCCTGCCTGTGTTTATTTCAGACACCATATCTCAATTTCCCCTTTGCAAAGTGTCCTTGCTGTCACTTCCTGGCAGTGGCTTCATGGTCCCTGCCAGAGCCAGCCCTGTCCTTGCATTGCCCCAGCTCTGCTGCTCCAGAGCTGCTGGATCAGGAAGGGCAGAGCCCTGGGGGAGGGAAATGCACAAGGACTCCTCCTGGGAGGGACCACAGCAGGTTTCCAGACCAACCCAAAGCACAGTCAGCGGAGAAAAGAACACAGGGATGGGCTGGTTTTGTGCTCTGCCATGGCAGAATGAAATGCAGAGCTGCAGAGACACCCTGCAGGATCCCTGCAGGAGCTGATCTCACACAGTGGTTCCCAGGCCTTTGCTGCTCGCTGGTTGCACTGGTTTGATGTTCCCCGGTGGTTACACCCAGCCCCACACACACCAGTGCTGGGTGCACACACACGCCAGTCTCACCAGTGCCTGGGCCCCCAAAGGATACAAGACCTGATGATTTGTGGTCCTCACTCCAGCATCTGGCACTCAGACATCCCTCTGTACCCAGTGCAGAGAGAGCTGCCTTGTCTCAGAAAGTTCTTGGCAATGGAGGGTTTAGGAAAATGCCACAGGCTGTGGGGATCAGCTGTTGGGCATTGCCAAAGCAGTGTCCTCACCAGCAAACACTGTTAGGAAAATTAATCCACAAACATCAGAGGTTTATGTCCAAAAAGGAGACAGAGGAGTCCTTTTACTTTATTCCAATATAGGGAAAGGCCATGGGGCATTTCCCTAGGGTCTGTCCAATTTTTGGAGGATGCAGCCTCCTTTTTATCCTAATTTCACAGCTGCATTTCCCTTCTCTCTTTCACCATTGGCTGAGGTACTTAAGAGGCACAGACTTCCCGGTACATCTGATACTGAAGATTTCCCTGTAATGTATAATTCTCCCTTTTAATTTTCAATTTTTATGGAATTTAGGGGTTTTCCCCATTGTTTCTTTCATCTTTCAATATCCAATTTCATTTATCAGCAAACCTATAGTTTATTTGTAAAAGCAAATATCTTTGTCCATTCATCAATCAGTGGAATCCTTCCTATTGTTTCTTTTATCTCTCAGAGTTAATTTTATCTACAACAGACCCACAGCTTGTTTGTAAAGAAAAATCTGTCATTCCTCTCAGTGTAAACCCTGGTCAAACATTATTATCTCCTCTCATCCTTATTTCTCTCTGTTTTCTCATGCCTTTTCCTCAGCAAATGACCTTGATCGTCCATCCTTTCACTTCCTGGACTCCCTTCTTAGACATCCTATGGGAAATCTTGCACATTCCCCAAATGTCCTTAGTGGATTTCCATCATGAGTCTCAGGCCTCGATGTAGAACTCCCAATCTCAGCTGGCAAGGTCATGCTGGAAAGCTCTGTCATTGAGCCCCTTGGTGAGTCTTAAATGCAGAAGTGTCAGAACTTTCCTTGAATCAATTTTTTAATTTTGTTTTTTTTAAATTGGAATGGCCCTAAAATATCATCTACTTCCCCCTCTTGCCTGGGGGAAGGCAGAACCACCACTGGAACAGATGGTCAAAGCTCCTGATGTAGAACACATTTTATTGAACACTTTTTAGTTCCTGATATTGAACACTTTTTTATGTCTACTTCTAAAGACAGCCTGTTTCTCTGTCTTGTCACCTTCATCATAAAATATTTCTTACTTATTATCCAATCTAAATTTACCCTTGACCATTTTAAAGACATTGCCCCTTCCTTTGACACTAAAGGCCTGAAAAATAATCACAGGCTTTTTTAATATATATATGTATGATCACAATACTTTAATCTGAAAAGACCTTGAAAGGACACAAAAATCTCCTAAGATGGGATTTGGAGGCCTCAAGCACATGACCCACAGAGACTGAGGGCCCTGGGCTCAGTGGAGTGGAGACTGAGGACAGAAGAGGAGTAGCCTGAGAAGTCTTGAAGGGTGGTTTCAGAGATGATGGAGCTCATCTTCATTGTATAAAAAAGCCAGAGAAAGAAATGATGCCACCAAAGGCCATGGGGGAGGTCCAGAGTAGACACAAGGAGACGGGAATTTCTGTCCCAGGGCAGTGATGCGGAGCAACACATTCCTCAGAAGGAGCCTGGAGCAGCCCAAAGCTTTGTGTGCCCAGACAGGGGCAGGCAGGAGGCAGAGCTGTCAGCAAAGGAAGGGCCCAGCCAGATGGGGCAGCCAGGGGATGCCGACAGCCTGCAGGGACAGAGGCGCAGGGCAGGGACACCGTGGGACAGCCTGGGCTGCACAGGGCACAGGCATGTGCAGCAGCTGCAAGACAGCCCTGCCAGAGCCAACTTGGGCAGCACTTTGGCCATGGCTGCTGGCCCTGGGCCTGAGGCAGGAGCAGGGGACAAGTGACCCTTGCAGGCCTGTGGCCTCATTGCCTCCTTGTCCCTGCTCAGCAGCCTGGCAGGGGCCACCCCATGCTCCTGCCCTTGGCATTGCACATGCCCACATGCCAGTGCCCATCCCAGGAAGAGCCCTGAGCAAGGAGAAAGGGACAGGATCTGCCTGGCCGGGGGCTGGGGCTGAAGCCTTGGCCCATTGGATTAATGAAAGACATTCAGGTTTGCTCAGCGTCAGAGATACCTTTCCCTTGTTTGTCCCCACCTGTCATCACTGCCTCTAGTGTTCTGCTCTAACTGGAATGCGGGGACACTTTCCCATGAGTTGTGTCCCTCAGTGGGACCCATTAAAACTTCATGAAACTTTGGAATTTGAATCTGACTTTGAATTCTTGAGAGATTTCTTCAACTCCCCGTCAGGGACTGATGTTCAGGGCCTTAGCACAAATCACCCTAGGAGAGTGACTAAAGTCCTTGGGCTGTGTCTGTGCTGCTGAGCTGGGCTGGGCTCCTGGCACAGAGGCAGCTCCTGGGAGGGCTGGGGCACTGCCTGCAGCTACCTTGGGCACAGCACAGAGGCACAGAGAGCTTCAATCAGTCAGGGCTGGGAAGATGCTGAGAAGTGACTGGGGGAGAATCACTGCCAGCCCTTGGCACAGGAACCTCTGACTGCAGGACAATGCAGCTGCAGCTCCTGCAGTGATCTCCGGAAGCTGGAACATCCCACTGACTACATATTCTGTAAGTACAAATCAGAATATCTTGGGTGCAGAAGAGGACAAGTTGAGAGCTTCAGCTCACTTCCAGAATATTTCCCAGATAAAGATTTTTATAAAGACAAGGAAATTTCCTGAGATTGTTTCCAACTTCCTTCTCTTGTGCAATGGAAAGGATAAATTATTATAAAATTATTAATTTTGACAAGTATCTGAAATACCTGAATTGTAGTTTTGAGTGCTCTGTAAATCTACAGGAGTTTCTTAAAGTGCTTTCAGATGTTCCACTGTCCATGGGCAGCACCAGCATCTCCTTTGCTGGACCCGTCAGCCTTAGTCTGAGCTCTCTTTTTTCCAAGCTGCAAAGAGAACCTGCCCCCAGCCAGTGCCCTGCAAACAGGCATGGTTCTGTCAGGCCAAGGAGAGTGCACAGAGATTTGGGGTCTGTGAGTGCTGGCAGGGAGAGATCAGGCACAGGTAAACACCTGCAGGAGGAAAACCTGCAGGAAGCAGAGAGAAGATCAGGGAATGAGAGAAAACAAACTCCAGCAATGCTGTGGAAGGGAGAGTTTAGAGATGTCCACAGGATCCCCTCCAGTGCAGCCCCTCCCTCTGAACAAGCCCCCTCCTTCCTGTGCCCCAGCCCAGCCTCTGCCCTCAGGGCCGGGGCTCCAAGGCGGGCAGCCCCTCCTGTGCAGGCAGAGCTGCAGCAGAGCCGTGGGGCAGCTCTGCAGCCCCGGGCCCAGTTGCACAGGGCTGGGAGCAGCTGGCCGGCACTGGGGGCTCTGGCAGGGGGCACAGCTGGCTCAGGGTGACGCTGTCGCCAGTGCCCGGCTCTGGGCAATGCTGTCAGCGCAGCCAGGGAAGGATCTCCACCTGCATCTCCCTTCATCCAATGCCATCAGAAGGACACTTGGGAGTCTCTCTGAGATTTCAGTCCAAGCTGGAGCTTCAATCCAGGATGCATACCTGTCCATATCATTCTTGTGTTATCTGAAAACCCCTCAGTGAGACACAGAAGTTCTATGATGGAGAAAATCATCATGTTGGGTTGGTGAAATGAGCCTTGTGTGACCTTGGGTACAAATGTGGGGCTGAGACCTTGAGAAGGGGATGGACATTTGGTGGACTGTGGTGGATCCATCTGCTCTCAGCAGTGTTGGGATGGTTTTTAAGGGAAACATGGGAGTGAGAAGATCATCCTCTGTTTAAGAAAGGTGAAAGTCCACAGAATCTTGAAACAAGACAGTGTGACAGACTACCTGCCTTCACTCTCCATTCACGACCTTGCCTCACAGAACTCACTTTGTCCCTGAGAGCAGCAGAAATGCTGAGAGCTTCTGACATCCAAAATAGTCAGCAGGATAAGTGGAAGAGGAGCTGTAAAAACCCTAGAACACTTAGAAGAGCCTTTAACATTGCTGTTATTTACACTGGGAGTGCTGACAAGGCCTTCTGTGTTAGCTGGGGTTTCAAAGTGGAACACAAGGACAGGTCCCTGTCCCCCTCCCTCTTCTGCAAAGCAAGGCTGAATTATAAAAACCCTGTGTATAGTTGCCCTGAACCAGAAGTCCCACTCAGCAAGCAGCAACCAGGTGCCTTGGACATGAAGGAAAATCTTTTAGAAAGTCAAAAGGGTGTCCCTGTGTTACAGGAGAAGGGTCTAACAGAAAAGGCTTTGATTTTGCTCAGGGAAATTTTCCCTAACCTGCCACTCTTTTTTTCTCCACTAACAGATCCCCATGGCCAGACACAGCAAAAGTCCAACAGCAGCTCCATCAGCAACTTCCTCCTGCTGGCACTGGCAGACACTCAGCAGCTGCAGCTCCTGCACTTCTGCCTCTTGCTGGGCATCTCCCTGGCTGCCCTCCTGGGCAACGGCCTCATCATCAGCGCCGTAGCCTGCGACCACCTGCACACACCCATGTTCTTCCTGCTCAACCTGGCCCTCAGCGACCTGGGCTCCATCTGCACCACTGTCCCCAAAGCCATGCACAATTCCCTCTGGGACACCAGGAACATCTCCTACAGAGATATCCTGCACAGGAAATTTTCTTTCTCCTCTTTATGTCAGCAGAGTTATATCTCCTGACCATCATGTGCTATGACTGCTATGTGTCCATCTGCAAATCTCTGCACTATGGGGCCCTCATGGACATCAGAGCCTGGGTCAGTGCCTTTCTCAATGCTCTGCTGCACATGGCCAGTACATTTTCCCTGCCTCTGTGCAGGGCAATGCCCTGGGCCTGTTCTTCTGAAAAATTCTACACATCCTCAAGCTCTCCTGCTCACACTCCCACCCAAGGGAAATCGGGATTCTTGTCATTAGTTCCTGTTTATCATTTGGTTGTTTTGTGTTTATTTTTTTCTCCTATGTGCAGATCTTCATGGTCATGCTGAGGATTCCCTCTGATCAAGGGCAGCACAAAGCTATTTCCATGTGCTCTCCTCACCTGGCTGTGGTCTTTCTGTTTATCAGCACTATGTTCTGTCTGAAGCCCCTCTCGATCTCCTCCCCATCCCTTGATCTGCTGGTGTCAGTTCTGTACTCAGTGATGCTTCCAGCCCTGAGCCCCCTTATCTACAGCCTGAGGAACCAGGAACTCATGGAGTTCATGAGAAAAGTGGTGGATTTCAGAAGCCATGAACTGCCTCTTTTCTTCTACAGAACCCTAAACCAAACCCCTACGCTGTCCCTAGCCCTAATTGTAGCCCTAACCCTTTGTCACTCATTACAATCTCAGCCTTTTTGTTCTCTTTTCCCATTTTTGCATTGTCTGAATATATTCCTACTGTAATGTTTTCCAGAAAAAGATATTACTCACAGTATTTCCACATGAATATCTGCCATTATTCTGTATCTCAATAACTTTGAAAAAGATTGTTCCCTGTTCACCTGAATAAAATAATTATTTTTGTGTAGAGATGGAGGGAAGAGACCCCCAGCACAGCAGCATGGCCAGGGACAATTGCCCTGGCTCTTCCCAGCCCTCCTGTGGTTGTAAGGCCAGAGTGCTCTGGCAGCTCAGTCACTGTCCTGCTCCTTGTCCATGCTGTGATTACAGGCAGAGACAGGCCATGGGCACTGCTGGGACACAGCTGGGCTCCACCACAGCAGTTCCATCAGCAAAGGGCATCTCCTGAGGGCAGGGCAGGATGGCTTTGCTCTCCTCCAGAGTCACTCTCAGGAACAGACCAAAGAAACAGACTCTGAAAAGACTCCTTGTGTTCCTTGTTCTCCCAGGGCTCAGTAGGATGAGATCAGGGTCCCAGGATGGCCTTCAAGGGACTCAGGTCTGGGTCAGCTTTTGGTTGTTGGGGGCCAGTGCCCATCACATGGTGAATGGTCTGTGCTGAACCTTCCTGGGGCTCTGCAGCTTGTGCCAGGGCTGATGGCAGGGGAATGTTTGTCTAGAGGGCCTTGGGAGCTGCCAGGAGAACACAGGGGACCTGCAGGGACAGAGTGTGCCAGGGATCAGCAGGGAGTGGAGCTCACTGGGCACGGCCTGTGCAGGGTGGGGGCACCCCGAGATCAAGGATTGACTGTCTGCTGTGAGCCAGGAGAGCTCAGCAGGCACAGGGAAAGGAGTCTGGGCACTGACTCCTCTGACCCTCAGGGAGCTTCCCTAGGAGGATCCAGGGCAGCCCCGAGCCCCTCTGGCAGCCCTGGAACAAGGCAGGCACCTCTGAGCCCCTCCATGGCCCCACAGAGCCTGTGTGGGAGGAGGTCAATACAGAGAGCACCATTAGCTGCCTCTGTCACCCAACTTGAGCAGCAGAGCCCAGCAGAGCACAGCCCCTGAGCTCTGCAGAACAGCAGCCCCAGCTCAGGGGTGCTGCTCCAGCCAGTACAAACATGTTCCCCTGAGAAAGGTTCTGTGGGCAGCTGGCCTGTGCCAGGAGAAGAGCAGGAGCCCATGGGTGTGCAAAGGAGCACTAGCAAGAGGCTTCCCTGTCCCTGGGCCAGGGCCAAATCTTTGCTGCTGCACTGGGCAGTGGGGCTGGTCTTGGGGCTGCAGGAGCTGGCCAAACTGAGGATGTCCTGAGCATTCCAGACACAGAATCACTGTCCCTGACCTCCAGTACCTCCAGTTCCTGCAGTGTGGGGGGATAGAATGTAAGAAAATAAAGATAATGCACAAGGTAATCTCACCCCTGAGGAGTTGCAGCTGTACTAATTACCAAAGATAAGGAACAGGCCTGCCCTTAACAGGCCACAGCTGTATCCAATGAGGATGAGTGCTACAAAAGAGTGGGTTAGCTGGTTGAGAAGGGAGCTGGAGTTTGTTTGCTGTGTTGTGAAGGAGGAGGTAGAGGAGTCAGTGCTGTGAGGAGATGTCCATGAGAAATCACCAAGAAGGTTTGGGAGCTTTGCAATCAGCTGACAACACTGTTGCAGGGTCAGACCTGACTCTCCTGCTCTGCTGGGGTGGGGCAGGGAGAGGCTGAATAGGACAGTGCCAAGGAGAGGAAAACCATTGCCCCTTGGTTTTACAAGTCCTCAGAGTTTCAGAGTGGTCTCCATGGTTCCATGAGACCTCACAATGTCATACTGGCCCCCTGGTTCCATAGGGCCCCACAGTGTCACTATGGCAACTGTAGCCCAAAAACATATAATTAAACTGGTTTATCAAAGGTAAAGTTGTACTGGCATTGATCATATGCACAAACAGATTCACCAAGAATTTTCCCTTTATTGTGCTCTATAAAATCCCTTACAGTAATTTGAGTTAAAGGAATTACTTTTCCATGGGTGGATGTACGGATTCCTCTGCACCTTATTTGTATTTCTTCCCCAATTATTCAATTAGACTACTAGTCGCATTTTTTGTTCTTCCCATCATGTTTGCAGTATGTTTCATTTCTGTGCATAACCACAGTAGCCAAATTAAAATTTGAGAGATTTTCTGCAGCCATACTGGAATATCTAATGTGAGTGTGGGGACTGTGGCCAATCTAAAGTAAAAACTTAAGTCAGAATTGTGATACTTATCAGAAGCCTAAGAGTCAGCATCAGGAGAACTTGAAGATCATTGGTCCTACTGGCTCTGATGTCTATACTCCTTTGGCTGCCTTCTTCACTCATGAATAGTGAATCCAGGCAGGTTTTTCTTTGATCTTGATTGGCATGAAGGTTATCAGAAGCATCTGGTGCAATCCATTCCACTTCTTTTCCAGACACTGACCTGAAAAAGCCTTAACAAATACCCAGTCTCCAGGTTTAAAGCAATTAATTGCTTGACCCAAACCTCTAGCTCTGGTTTCAAAAACTCTCTCAATAATTTTGTTCATTTGTTTTTCCAGAGTTATTATACGCCATCTCCAGTATTCTTCTCCTATTTGGCTGATGTCTTCTCCCCCATATTGAGTCTGATAAGGCCTCTTATATAACATTTCAAATGGGCTTAGGCCTTCCTTAAGCTGTGATTTGACACTAATTCTGAGTAGGGCAAGTGGAAGTGCCTGATTCCAATGCAAATTTGTTTCTTAACAGATCTTTGCTAATTGCTGTTTGATTAAATGATTCATTTTCTCTACTGGTCTACTGCCATTGGATGATCAGGTATGTAGCTGCCAGTCTATCCTAGGGCCTTACTGACTTGTTGGACTATTTGTGCATGGAAATGTGCACAACTGTCACAAGATATTGTAGCTGATACCGAAAAGTGAGGTATAATTTAGTGTAAAAGTACTTTAGTAACTTCTCTAGATTTATTTGTTCTGCATGGGAAAGCTTCCAGCCATCCAGAGAAAGTGTCTGTCAGTGTCCTGGTTTAGGGCAAATTTGGGTTAAAAGGGTTCCTCTAAAAAGCAGATTCAAGCAGCCCCTACCTCAACTGGTTCAGGAAAATATATCCTTGGAGAAAAGTGGAAAAAAATATTTATTTATCAGGCAAAGCATTCATCAGCACAAAAAAACCAAATATGAACAATATGTCTGATTGAATTTGTAAAGGCTGAAGAGAAATAGATTGGATCTTAATGCACCTGTTTTGCGGAGATAAACAAAACTCCATAACTTTTGTGAAAGTTGTAATGCTGGTATGTTTATTATAGCACTGGACACATGTGGGAATCCTTCTCTTAAAATGACATGCGTACCTCTGGGAACTCCAGATCTCTTTTTATCTCTTTTTCAAATACATACGCATGTAATTTCACAATAGGTTCATACATATTCATTCTACTGATTTCATGTGACACTTGCTACTAATTCTTTAGAAAGAACTCCTAGGTCATGTTGCCTTGCTCTGTCTGCCTCCCTCTTCCCCCCTTATCTCTTGTCCTTCAGCAGAAGCAGTCTTTCTAAGCACAGGCTTTACGAGAGCACAGGCAGTCAAACTAAACAGGAAGCTACAGACTTAACTCAAAGATGTTCATTTTACTTAAATCAAAATGGATTTCTGCTTTGGAAAATTTCTACTTTGCTTCACGCCAGCCAAGGTATTTCTGAGGGAGTTGACTCTGGATTTTTTCAGGAGCAACACAAAGTCCCACCTGGGTTACAGAAGGGATGATAAGGGCTAGGACTTCCTCCATAACCTCTTGGCTTTTTTGCTGCAACCAGAATGTCATCCATGTAGTAATACAGGAAAGCATCACGTTATGACGAATGGGGCTGAGGATCCTTGCAACAAACCACTGGCAAATAGTAAGGCTATTTTTCCATTCTCTGCAGCAAAACAACCCAGTGATATCTTTACAAGGGTGCTTGCATATTGGTGCTTGGGACAGAAAAGGCAAATTTAGGAGCATCATCAGGATGCAAAGGAGTGTTGAAAAAGCAGTCCTTTAGGTCAATGATTGTCAAATGCCAATCTTGAGGGATCATGGCAGGAGACTGGAGACCAGGCTGCAGGGCTCCCATGTCCTCCACTACAGAATTAATTTTGTGGAGGTCTCGGAGCAAGCACAACTTGCCAGTTTGTTTTTTTAATAACAAACACAGACAAATTCCAAGGACTTGTGGAGGTGACTAAATGCCCCTTTTGAAGTTCTTCTTGGACAAGTTCAGTGAGTGTATGCAATTTAGGGATTGGCAGGGGCCATTGATCCACCCAGAGAGATGTATCAGTCTTCCAGGTCAATTTTAGGGTGTCATGCACTACAATGGCCCCCATCAAAAATCAGACTGAATTTTGAAATCCCATTGAGAAAGTCCCCACAACACCATGGTACAGGTAAAACAAATGGCTTGAAGGAAGCTGTGTGACCCTCTGGTCCTGTCACCTGAATTAGATGGTGACTTTGATAACTGCAGCTGCTTGCCCCAGTCCCAGTGAGGGCTTGGGGTACCTCCATAAGGGCACAAGTGGGAGGCCCTGGGAAATAACAGTGACAATAGCTCCAGTATCTAAAATACCAGTGTTATCTGTAGCTCCTGTAAAAAAAAGGTACATTTGCAGGTAGGGCATTTATCAGAAATTCCCTAGACCCATAATATTTGTGGGGTTCCTGTAGAGCCACATCCTCCCACCCTTGTTTTGCATTCTTTTACAGGGGATGGAAAATAGTGTGGGAAAGGAATTACCTGAGCAATATGGGTCACTTTAGGTACAGTACAGAATGGAAAAGGGCTCCAAGCCACAATCCTAATTTCATCATTACAGTCTATGACCCCAAGGAGAACAAAAATTCCTAAATGGGCGGTTGAAGATCTCCCTAACAGCAAAGCACTTTTCTGGGATCCTGATGGGCCAAAAATTCCTGTAGGAAGTAGAAGAGCAGAAGAGTCTAGCAATGTTGCTATGATCGAGGTTGCCAGGTCCAGTCCTGCACTGCTTCCTTAAGTTGCTGGGCGGACTTAAGGAGACCCTGCCTTGAGCGTCTGTGGGGGCAGCATCTGTGGGTGCAGCTGAAGCATTTGTGTCTGAGCGTGGTGCCATCCTGGTCTGAGTCCAGTTTCCCTGGATCAGGCAACCTTCAGAATCATGCTTAGAGTGATGCTGGTTAGCAGAGTGATGACCTTTACAGCACGGTCGGCATATATCAGGGGCTTTAGACTTAGCTTCTGTCTGAGCAAAGCAGTCTTTTCTAAGGTGGCCAGGGTTACCACAGCTAAAACAAACTCCTGAAGTTCCAGAGGAGCCCCTAAGGGCTGCAAAATCTGCAGCTATAGCCTCATATTCATGCTCCACTCTGCCAATGCAGTTGCACACTTCAATCATTTCAGTTAAGTTTGCGTCCTGGTTAGGCAAAGTTTTGAAATCAAAATTTCGTAAGTCTGAGGATGATCAGTTTGAGGTTCTAGTGCTTGCTTAAGGTGGTCAATAAATTGTATGTATGGTTCTCGAGGCTGCTGCACAATAGTTATAAATGCCTTTTGTGACTCCTGTGCATCGGGGACCTTAAGAAAGGCTAGCTGCGCTGCCTAATGGACAGAATCAAGGGCTTCCCCCAGGCAGTCTGGGACTTAGGCAGCATGGTCTATGTGGGGCCCTGTTCCCATGAGATGATTAAGTGTCAGGGTCACCAGCACCTGATTAGCATGACCTACATAATTAATCAAGATAGCTTGAAGTCCTTTTTGCCACTTGACTTCCCATAGGGCGTATTGAGTGGGAGTTAACAACTGGGCAAGCGATTTTAAATAATTCAGTGTCATAATGTAAGCAGCAAAAACGGAAGATAACAAGGTCGCAAAGTACGGGGAGCCTATACCATACTCTGTCACTGTCCATCGGAGCTCTTTAATCACTGGAAAGGGCAGTGATTCTCATTGGGCAGTTCACTTTAGCTGACCTGAGTAAATTACAGGTGCCACAATTCTTTTGGCAATGTCCAATTCTCCTTCCCCTAATGCTTGCTGTTTCAGGCAAACCAAATTATCATTAGGGTCAAGGGAGTAAAGATGTGGTTCTTTTTCAGAGTTGACAGGTCCAGGGTCAAAGAGGTCCCCTCCATCATCCTTGCTGTCCTCCAGGCAGTAGCCAGCAGCAAATGTCCCTATGGATTGCAAGGGGTCCCTCTCGCTCGTAAGAGGGGGGAGGCCATGGGCTGTTCCAAGAGTGTGGGACAATACCCTTTTCCTGACCCAGAGACAGGGCAACTGAGAGGTATTTAAAAAACTTTTATTCCATTTTCAGTCTCATGAGAAGGGTGAGACAATAGAGATGTTATAATTCATGCCATCACAATCAGAAGCCAACTATTTCTTAATTACAGTACACTATAAGCATTTCTTGGCCTATCAGCTTTTTGCCATGCCATGCTGTAAATGCCTTAAAGCCAATCATCTAAACCCACCCCTTGTGGGTCCCAATACAATGCATCTTTCATAGTTCTATTTCTCCAAAGTATCTAGTCTTATTTGCAAGGCCATCTTTTGAAACTTTTTTCTAGATCCATTTCTCTCTCAACAATATCTGTCCTATTCCATGGCATTTCTAAGTCAGCATTTCTTGTCTCAGAGTTTGCATATGGATGCATACTCTGTGGGCCTTCTGTCAGACCCTGAGAACTCTCTACAAATCCATTTCCCACACAATGGGAACACAGTCTCTTCAGATTGAGGCTGTGCCACAGAGGGAGGGAGGGCAAGAGGCATCCCCTTAACACGGGATTTTTCTTGGGCCTTTAGGACCTCAAAAATCACCCTCCAAGAGGGAAGCATTTCTGCAGCCACTTTATCTCCCTTCATCATACAATGCCACAGTTTAACTCTCAGATCTTCCCACAAATCTTTCGTAAAGATTGTGGACTGAGTAACTCCTGGCAGCTGTCCATTTCAATATGATTTTAAAGTCATGTGAAGGCAAGGATGTGCCAGGGTATTGTGGCATCTAGTCATTGGCCCCTCACAGCCTTACAAGAACAAAAGTAAAAGACTCGAGGCGCTCTTCTCTTTGGTACCAAAAATCCCCCAGCTTTATTGTGGAATCAGTAAGTCAAACCAGTGGGTCCAAGGGAGGCCAAGAGAACCAGAGGAAAAATAGACTGATTGTGTGATAACGGAAGATTTTAAACTCAGGGAATGGGGACAGAGGAAAAGAACCACAGCCAATGGGATACAAGTGAGGAGGGGGACAAGGGAGGAGTAAACCTGGGATGAACCACTACCACTGGGGCTTAGGGCAGGGAGGGAGAAGACCATGTGATAAGAGAGGATACAAACATACTACTCAGTACAAAACACAAAACTCAGTGCAAAACAACAACTAAATAAACTATTTTGTGCAATACAACAATGGGTCTTGTGGTGAGACCTTTAAGATTTTTAGCTCCTGCTGTTCAGCACTGCATTGCCATGTTGATTCAAAAAATGTATATTGAAATGGGGTATAGATCAATTTTGCCAGCTGCTTGATATCAAAAGGTGTTACTTCCTCAATGGTTAAAAATTGCAGCACATTAGCAATGACAGGAGACCCCAGATCATGTTTGGCAATGAGCTGCTGTAGTTTGGAAAGAACTGGCCACTGGATGGGTGTATATTTATCAGGCACAGGTCCACTGCCTCTTAGTACTGGGTATACTTCAAGTGTCTCGCCTCCAGGCTCTCAGTCACCTGATAGGGGCACATCAATTTTGTCTGCTTCTGTGAAATCCCTACTTCTGACTGCAATTTGCTTTACCTGTTGCCAGATGCTGGTCGGGTTGGGTGTAGCCGTCGACAGCACAAGCAACAGTGGAGCTCCTTCAGGGTTCCACAGAGGGGCAACGGTTCTGGCTCTCTCCACGGGTGTCTGTCAAATCCCTAGTTGGTATATATCCCAGGGGCTGCTCTGACTCCAGTAGTGGTGGTGACAACGCTTGTGTCACTGCAACTTGGCGGTCTTCCATCCCGCCACTTCTTCCAGGTATGATGTTGGCTTTGGCATCCAGGCATTTGCAATCACGTGTCTCCAGGGTCTGCCCACTAATCACAGCAGTGAGCGGGCATGCCCAACGGCATCTGTGTAATAGGCATGTCGCTGACATCTTTTTGTGAAAATCTTTTCTTAGGATTTTTTCCTGCTGAGAAGCTACAGCAACAAAATGTAAACAATGGTTTGCTGCTGCTGTGGAATGCATCAGGTGTGTCTGTGATTGGCCCATCTTGAATGTTTACAATTAATGGCCAACCACAGACCAGTTAGCTTGGACTCTCTGTCCGAGCCACAGACCTTTGTTATTCATTCCATTCTATTCTTAGCTAGCCTAATGAGAGGAAACCTTTCTTTCTATTTCTTTTTAGTATAGTTTTAATGTAATATATATATATCATAAAATAATAAATCAAGCCTGCTGAAACACGGAGTCAACATTTTCGTCTCTTCCCTCATCCAAGAACCCCTGTGACCACTGTCACAGATGGTGACCCTCGACTGAGGGAGAAATTCACCAATTGGTGAGACCCCAGAGGAGCATTGCTACATTTGTGTAAATCCCCTTGTAAGTCACCTCACAAGTGACCACAGCAGTGAATTCTAGCCAGGAGTTGAAGAACTGAAGATCCTGATTTGGACAGAGTTCACATCAAGGCTGACCACAAAGAGAACCTTATGAAAAGCCTCCAGAGAAAATGTCTGGAAAGCTCAGCAGCACCAAGCAGCCTGCTGGAGCCTGGTGGACACTGTCACAACATACTGTTAACTTTTCCCTTCCTGACAATGCTGTCCTTTGCAGATGGTGGCTGCAAATGTGGTGGGGGCTCCCCACCGAGGTGGAGGTTCCTTTCTCCCCCTCAGAGGAGAAACTTATTGCTCTCTGGCAAAAATGGGGTGAAGAGGACAATGTTCCCATGGTGGAGAGACATTTTTATGAGTTTTTTTGATGGGCAAAGTTCTATGGGTTTTTTACGAATGTGCTCTATGCCCTTCATATGTTCGTATGGGAATGCATGGAATCAATTTAACAAGCTGTTTTGGACCATGGACTGGTGTACCCCCGGATTTATCGAGCATTTGGGACGCTCTTCCCGGTCTTGAAACGGACAGCAGCTGCCTTTCCCTGGATTGCTGCTTGCAGGAGGCAGGCGCCATTCCCCCCAGTCCCCAGCGGGAGAAGACCCTTTGGAGGGGGATGATCTGCTGCTTCCGAGCCCCTCTGACTTGCAGTGGGGGGGCAAAGTTTTGTCCGCAGCCGAAGAAGTTTTTTTTCCTGCATTTTCAGAGCATGTTCAGACGGAGCTGTCTTCCCCCCCCCTGCCTCCACCCGTTGCTCTCCAGGGGATTCTGAGTGGGCTGCGCTACCCCTGGGAGGCCTGCAGGCCCCACCCCGCCGCTCAGAGCTGAGGGCGGCATCGGTCTCCAAGGTCCTGCCTCCTGGGCCCACGGGGCCAGCTCCCGAGCTCGCAGGGCCGCCCCAACTGATAGTGGAGCCCTGGAAAAAGTTAAAGGTAGAATCTAAAATGTTAAGCTTTGTGTTTTCCCAGATCAACTGCACCTGCGTAAGCAGTGTGATAAATTATATAATTGTTAGATATGATGATTGTTTAGTAATTAAATATAATTATCATATAACCATAAGAAGAATAATGAGAAATTATGTTGGAAATTCAGAGGGGCCTAAATCTATGTATATAATAGAACAATATAAGTTTAATAATTAACATGAAAGTTATATTACGATGGAGTATAAAAACATGATCATTTCGGATGTATGGTCGGAATCAGATTTGGGTTGAATATACCCCGATTCCCAGAGCTCTTTAATAAAAAGCACGGCATATAATCCCCCGTGATTATGTGTTTTTGAACGCTAACACAACCCTCCCTGCGGGTGCAGGCGCTTCCCCGCGCGGCCTCTCCCGTGGCCGCCCCTCCGGCAGAGCCTGTGGGTGCTCCGGCGGCGGCAGCTCCGCCTGCGATCTCAGAAACACCACATCCTGCAGCTGTGTTGCTAGGCAACACACTCAGCGACACTGCGGATGCGCCAAGGGCCGACCCCGTGTGGGTCCCTGCAGCCCCACCCGCGGTCGCTGCTCCAGCAGAGCCTGTGGGGGCTCCGGCCATGGCAGCCCCGCCTTCGCCCGCAGCGCCAATGCTGGAGGTTGCAGCTGAAAACAGCGACCCGGCGCCGTCCCCACCGCCTCCCCTGCCGCATTCCATGCTGACTCCACCGCATTTGCCGTCTGTGCCTGCGCTGCAGATTCCGGTACCCGGAGACGACGTGGCTGCTGCTTCCGGGCCACCAGAGGATGTACCCTCTCCAGCCTCGACGCCCCCTCCTGCCCCCCCAGCAGCTTCGCCACCTTCCGCCGAACCAGTCCCAGTTCAAGATGATGCTGAAAACGGCCCCGAGCCCACGGGACCGTCTTCGGAGCTGCCCGCGGTCCCGCCACCCCCAGCGGCAGCTGCTGCGGCACCTCCTGCAACCAGTGTGTCTTCCCCCCTGAGTTTTTCGGGCTGTCCCAAGGCTGCCCCTGTGGGAGGAGCTGGAACAGGGGAAGAGGGCGTCAGCCTCTCCTTCCGTGGAGGAGGCATGGCCCGACAGCTGAGTGCGGGTGCAGCCCGGCTGCCTGCTTTCAAATTCAGCGTTCTTGGCGGGTTGGGGGGTGTTTGGTCGGTGGTTTCCCCTTGGAGGTTGCAATCCCTGCTGCCCCTCACATGCCCCAGTGGAGAGGGGGTGGTGGCTCCCAAAAGTTCTGCCTTTGGTCCTCAGCCCAGAGGGGGTGAGTGTGGAGGCAGATGGGAGGAACACCTTTTGCATTTGCATTGCAGAGGCAGAGGGCACAGCGGGAAGCGATCATCGCTTGCTTGCTGTGGAGAACAAACATTCCCAGACCCGAGAAGATTCTTGGGACAGCTTCTATTCCCTCACTGCTAGCATGCCTTGGTGGTTCAGCGGGAAGGAAGCGTTTGGTCACTTGTTCTGCCATTGCATTGGCAGTGTGGTGCCGGGCTATGAGAACACAGAGCCCACCTGGCGGGCTGGGCCTGGGCTGTTTGGATCGGTTCCCTGGGTCAGGGCCACCACCCAGCCTCAGGCTGTCTGCTGCTGGTGGTCTTTCTGAAAAAGAAAAAAAAAAAAAAAAAAAAAAAAGAAAGAAAAAATTAAATAAAAAGGGTTGAAAGAGCTGGCAGCAACTCAAAGCATTGAAGAGGCAAAAAAAGCTTAGCCTCAGCCCAAGTTGTTCAATAGGGCTGTGGCCAAGACATTCCAGAAATTTTCTCGAAATTGTTTGATGACTGTCCCTGCAGGCTGTCGGCATCCCCCGGCTGCCCCATCTGGCTGGGCCCTTCCTTTGCTGACAGCTCTGCCTCCTGCCTGCCTCTGCCTGGACACACAAAGCTTTGGGCTGCTCCAGGCTCCTTTTGAGGAATGTGTTGCTCCACATCACTGCCCTGGGAGAGAAATTCCCTTCTCCTTGTGTCTACTCTGGACCTCCCCCAGCTGCACTTGGTATTAATTATTTCTTTCTCTGGCTGTTCTCTACTATATCAAAGGGATCCACCATCTCTGAAACCACTCTTCAGGTACTCCCAGGACTCTCCTCTGCTGTCCTCAGTCTCCACTTCTCTAAGCACAGTGCTCCTTTGTCCCTATATAGTAGTCATGTGCTTGAGGACTCAAAACCTCACCTTGGGAGATCTCTGGGCCCTCTCCAAGGTGTTGGCAAATGAAAACATTGTGCTCACAGTTTAAGAAAATCACCAGAGGCCAAGGCAGACAGACCTGTCTGTCCTGGCTACTGTTGTCTGGGAGTTATCTTTGGATAGATGGAATTTGGGAGGTCAAATTCCAAATTCGGCTATGGATGCCTTTAAAAGAATGGAAGTTCTTTTCCATCTGATGGAAAGCAGAGCCCCAGTGATTCAGGGGCAGATAAGCAACAGCCACTGGAGGCCAAGGGCCAGGCAGACTGGTCTGTCCCGGCAGCTTTTACCTGGGAGCAACACTTGGAGAGACAATTTGGGAGGTAAATCCTAATTTTGTCCAAGGCTCCTTGGACAAGACCAGGAGTTCTTTTTCATGGAAAGGCAAACATGTAGCCTCAATGTCGCAGGTGTTGCAGACATCTTTTAATGAAAAATCCTTTCCTTAGGATTTTTCCTCCTGAGAAGCTGAGACGCCTTAGGAACAAAATGTAGACAATGGTTATCTGCTGCTGTGGAATGCAACAGGTGGATCTGTGATTGGCTCATGTTGGTTCGTTTGTAATTAATGGCTGTGGGGGTTTGACCGGAAATGGGATTTCTGAGATGCTGTAGTCAAACCAATGGGTGCTCAGATTTTAATATTGGCACCTGATTGTGGCCATTGAGACATTTGGATCCGCCTCTGAGAACACAGGTTTAAAAGCAGGGCTCCCGGCAAAGGTTCTCTTTGGATTTACAGAGAGGGGAGCAGGTCAGACCTGTCCTGCACAGCAGTGGACTGCTGAGCGGGGGAGGGGAAAGCCACCTGGCCCAGAAGAGGTAGGCCTGACCCTGAGGGGCCCAAGTGTGGAAGAAAGAAGTACCGGGAGGCACCGGGCAGCCCATTCCCCCACCCCCCACCCCCACCTCGGGGGGAGAGAGAGAGAGAGGAGAGAGCCATGCTGGGGACTGTTATCTTGAAACCTGATATCTTGTGCTGCCGGCAGGGCTTGGCCTGAGGCGAAGGCGGGGGGGGGGGGGGGGGGGGGGGTGTTGCAGCGAGGAGTCCAGCCGTTTGAAGGAGCTTTTAATCCTTTGTAGACAATGAAAACTTTACAGAACATTAACCCTTCCTAGAAGAGAGATAAGAGTAGAGGATTAAGAAGGAAATGGGCAAATGATGAAGGTCTGGGACAGAGAGAGAGATGCTGGAGGAATAGAGAAGATGGAGTGGCATTTTTGCTGGACTCTTTTTTGTATAGCTATGGACAGAGCCATGTTTCCTTGTGATACAGTGACTGCATCCAGGGGGGACAATGCCCCAGAGCCAGGAGGGTTCAGTGTGGGTACCCCTCAGCCCCTGGGGGTGAAAAAATATGGGGGGGACAGATGTCCCAAAGTTGAGACTGTGCCTTTTTTTTTGAGTGGGACGAGGCATCCTTAAAAGAGGAAACCCTGGAAGCAGCCCTGGTCCATGCGCAGTGGTGAGAGCACTGGGCATGGAAGGAAGATGTCATGATGGCAAATGATTTCTGTGTGGTGCCACATGTGACAAGAAGCCCATGGCACAAAGAAGGACTCCTTCTCCTCTTGATGAACAGAGGATTGAGTATTCTAAAGGGTGGTGCCAGACCAAGAGTTGGTGATTTGGGAGATGTATTGCATTGGAATTTGGTGAGGGGAGGGGGAAAATGCTTTTGTAAGGTTTTCATTTTCCTTATGCATTTTTTTCTTTCCTTGTAGTTTAGTTATTTTCTTGTAATTTAGTTAATAAAGTTTTCTTTATTTCTAAGTAGGAGCCTGCTTTGCTTATTCCTGGTCACATCTCACAGCAGACACCAGGGAGAGGGTATTCTCATAGGGGCACTGGCAGTGTGCCAGTGTCAAACCTTGACAATGGCCAATCACAGTCAGCTGGCTCGGACTCTTTGTCCAAGACAGAAGTTTTGTTATCATTCTTTGCTTTCTATTCTTAGCTAGCCTTTTGAGATGAAACCTTGTCTTCTATTCTTTTAGTATAGTTTTAATGTAATATATATAATAAAATAATAAATCAAGCCTTCTGAAACATGGAGTCAACATTCTCATCTCTTCCCTCATCCGAGAACCCCTGTGAACACCATCATATCTCAGTGCTTGGTGATAGATGAGAGACAGCCCTCAGAAGGCCAAGCCAGCCAGATTTGTCTCCCCTGGCAGCTTTTTGCTGGGAGCAA
The DNA here is from genome assembly GCF_027887145.1 of Ammospiza caudacuta. NCBI lineage: Eukaryota > Metazoa > Chordata > Aves > Passeriformes > Passerellidae > Ammospiza > Ammospiza caudacuta. The sequence continues at coordinate 1,508,334 of NC_080615.1, forward strand.
TCCTTGGTTATATGGATTTCTGGGCACCAAATTCCAATTCTTGCCACAGCCCCTGGATGAGAAGGCTTGTTGTTTTTCATAGGAAAGAAGGAACAGAGCCCTAGTGTTTCAGATGAGAGGTGGCCACCAGAGGCCAAGCCTAGCCAGGCCTCTCTGTGCTGGCAGCTTTTGCCTGGGGGAAACCCTTGCATATAGGCATTTTTGTAGGGGGAGTACCAATTTTCACCATGGTCACCTGGAGGAGTATGACAGTTCTTTTCTATAGGAAGGAAAGTACAGAGCCCCAGTGCTCCAGAGGCTGATGAGCATCAGCCCTTGACGTGCCAAGACCAGCCAGACCTTTCAGGTGGCCCCTAGGAGGCTAAGCCAGCCTGACTTGTTCCATATCCCCTTGGTTCCGTGAGGCCCTACAGTGTCACATGGTTCTCCTTGCTTCTCACTTTTCACAATGACCTCTTGCTTCCAAGAGGCCCTGCAGGATCACAATGGCCCTTTTGTTCTCTGGGGCCCCACAGTGTCACAATGGTCTCCAGGATTTCATGGGGCCTTGCAATGCCACAATGGTCTCTGTGGATCCACAGTGCCCTGCAGGATCACAATAGCCCTTTGGCTCCATGAGGCCTTGTAATGGCCTCTTGGTTCCACAAAACCCTGCTGCTTCACATTGGTCCTTTGGGACCATGCAGCCCAACAGATCCCCTTGGTTCCACAAGGCCTCACAGTGTCCCGACGGTCCCTTGGATCCATAGTACCCAGCAGTGTCACAATAGCCTCTTCATTTCACAAGGCAACTAAGTGTCACAATGGTCTCCATGGTTCCACAAGTGCTACAATTGCTCCTTCATTTCACAAGACTTGTGTCACAGTGGTTTTCATAGGAAAGAAACGGCAGAGCTCCAGTGTTTCTGGTGGCTGATGAAAGGCAGCTACCAGAGGCCAAGGCCAGCCAGACCTGTCTGTCCTGGCAGGTTTGTCTGGGAGCAACCCTTGAATATATGGAATTTTGAATGTCGAATCTCAATTTCAGCCATTTGTACCTGGAGAAGGATAGTTCTTTCCATAGAAAGGAAAGCACAGAGCCCCAGTGTTTGGAAGGAAGGTGGCAGCCGGCCCTCAGGAGGCCAAGGTCAGCCAGACCTGTCTGTAATGGCAGCTTTCACCTAGGAGCAATCATTGGGTAAAGGGCTTTTGAATGTGGAATTCCAATTTCGGCCATGGGCACCCGGAGAAGAAGGATGGTTCTTTTCCACTGGAAGGAAAGAATAGAGGCCCAGTATTTCAGGGGCAGCTGAGCAGTAGCCACCAGAGGCGAAGACCAGCCAGACCCATCTGTCCTGGTAACTTTTGTCTAGAAGCAATCCTTGGTTATATGGAATTTTGCAGGCAGAATCCCAATTTCAACCATGAGCACCTGGAGAAGGATGGTTCTTTCCTATAGGAAGGAAAACATGGAGCCCCAATGTCTCAGAGCAGGTTTGAAGTGATCACCAGAGGCCAAGGCCAGTTAGACCTATTTGTCCTGGCAGCTTTTGTCTGGAAAAAACCCTTGCATATATGGAATTTTGGAGGAGAAATACCAATTTTGGCCATGGGTATCTGGGCAGGAGGGACGGCTCTTTTCCTTAGGAAGGAAAACACTGAGCACCAGTGTTTGAAGGCAGGTGAGACCCAGCTCTCAGAAAGCCAAGGGCAGCCAGGCTTGTTGGTACTGGCGGCTTTTGTCAGGGAGCTATCTTTGGATATAGGCAATTTTAGAGGCAGAATCCGGTTTCATCCATAGATGCTTGAATGAGAAGGGCAGTTCTTTTCCATTTGAAGGAAAGCCCAGAACCCCATTCTTTCAGGGGCATATGAGAAGAAACCCTTGAAATGCCAAAGGCAGTTGGACCAGTCAGGCCAAACCAACCAGACCTGTTACCTGTTCCCTTGGATCCATGGGGCCCAGCAGTGTCCCAGGGGTCTCCTCGGTACCACAGTATCACAATGGACCCTTGGTTCCATAGGGACTCACAATGTCAGAAGAGTCTCCTTGCTTCCATGAGGTCCTGCAGAGCCCCTTCAACGAGGCCTCAAACTGTCATAATGGCCTCCAGGATTCCAACAGGCCCCACAATGGAGACTACTATCTGTAGTGTCAGAATAGTCTCCATGATTCCATAAGGCCATGCAGTGTCAAAACAGACCACTGATTCCATGAGACCCCACAGTGTCACAATGGCCCCTTGGTTCCATTGAGCCCCATGGTGTTACTAGGTTCTTTTTGGTTCCAAAATGCCCTGAAACGCCACAATGGCCCTTTGGTTTCACAAAGCCTCGAACTGTTAAATGGCCTCCATGGTTTCATGAGGCCATGCTGTGTCACAGTGGATCCTCAGCTCCATGATGCCCCACAGGGTAACAATGGTCTCCTTGGTTCTGCAGTGTAAGAATGCCCCCTTGGTCCCTTGGAATGCCACAGTGTCACTATTATGCCCTTGGTTCTATGAGGCCCTGCAGTGGCACAATGGTCCTTTGGTTCCACAAGGCCTCAAAGTGTCATAATAGTCTCCATGGTTCCATGAAGCCCTGCTGTGTCACGATGGCCTCCGTGGTTCCACGACGTTCTGTAGTGTAACAAAGGTCTCCTTGGTTGCATGGTGTCAGAACGGCCCCTTTGTCGCACAGAGTCCCACACTGTCAATGTGGTCCCCTTGATTCCATGAGGCCCTGCCATGCTACAATGGCCCCAATGGCTACAATGGTCTCCAGTGATAAGAGACATTATCACTCTCTGTAGCTACCTGAAAGGACGTTGTAGTCAAGTGGGGGTTGGTCTCTTCTCCCAGGCAGCCACCAACAGAACTAGAGGACACAGTCTTAAACTGCACCAGGGGGAGTTTAGGTTAGACATCAGGAAAAAATTCTTCACTCAAAGAATCCCTGGCAGCATTTAAAAAAAGCTGGACGTGGCACTCACTGTCATGGTTTAGTTGATGAGTTGATGTTAGGTCATAGGTTGGACTTGATGATCTCAAAGATCTTTTCCAACCTCATTAATTCGGTGATTCTGTGTCATACTACTCTTTGTTGTTCCATGAGGTCCCACAATGTCGCAATGATCTTGGATCCTCAGTGTCACAATGGCCTCTTGGCTCCACGTGGCCCCACTGTGTCTCAGTGGAATGTGGTTCCATCAGGCTGCACAGTGTCACAATGGTTCCTTGGTTGCCTCAGGCCTTGCTGGTCCACAATGGACTTCTGGTTCTATGAAGTTTCATAATGTCAAAACAGTCCCTTTGGTTCTGCAGTGTCACCATGGACCATTTGTTCCATGAGGCTCCATAGTATAACATGGTCACATTGATTCCATGAGGTTCCACAGTTTCACCATGGTCTCCTTGGATCCACATTGTCACAATGGACCCCTCCTTCCATGAGGCTCCACTGTGACACAATGGTCTCCTTGGTTCCACAAGGCCTTGCTGTGTCACAATGGACCCTTAGTTCCATGAAGCCTTTCTCTGTCACAATGTACTTTGGGTTCCATGAGATATCTTAGTGTCACAATGGTCTCCTTGGATCTGCAGTGTCACAATGGCGCCATGGCTGGATGTAGCCCCACTATGTCACAATGGTTCGTGGTTCCATGAGGCTCCGTTGTGTCACAATGGTGTCCCTGGTTCCATGATGTTCTGCTGCATCACAATGGAGCCTTTGTCCGTGAGGTTCCACAGTGTCACAGTTGACTTCTTGGTTCCATGAGGCCCCACTGCCACCAAATCTCCGAATTATCAGAATGAGACTCCTTAACACTAATTCTGTGTTAAAGAGCACATCATTTATTCAGTCCTGAGGTCCAACAGGGGGTAACTCCTACTCTTATGTGGGCATGTGATTCTGCAAATTATGCTGAGGCAACAAGATAATGTTGTCCCATCATCTTTCAGTTCAGCCCCTCTCCTCCCTCCTTCCTTTTGATGCCTAGGCAACAAGATAATGCTTGAGCTATGCAAAAAGCTATGCTAAAGAAGTAGTTATTTTGTAACAGGGTATGTGAATGAAGCCTCTTTAGAAATCAGCAAATTTAGCAGAACAAACTATTTGAGCAGATAATCTTATTGAGCATATACAGAAAATAGAGGTGAAAAGTTCAAGCACGAAGATTTATGAACCCTCATCAAAACGACCACCAGGAAGTGGATGACCATCTTGTGCAGAAACTGTGCATGTGCTTACATAATCATGTAATCAGAAAATATGTTACAATATGAAGGTTAGGAGAATATAATGTGGACATTAAGTATAAAAGCTAGTTCTGTGCTGTGACATGGTGTTCCCATGCTTGAGACATAACATAAGACAGACTCACTTGTGTTTCCTCAAACAAACAGCCTCATTTATTGTCTCCAACACCCTTTTTTATAGACTATTCAAAACTACTGCTGCTTCCTGGACATTGGTCTAAACTCTATGCCCCGCTGACTCTTAACCAGTCAAATGCTTGCATTTTAGGAGAGCTCCCATTGGCTGTGAGCTTCTGTCAGTCAGCCCAGAGGCTGGTTCGTGGAGCTGAGCTGGGCTGCTTATTACAACTTGATTAATGCTAATGCTACATCTCACCCTGTTTCTTTACTAAAAATTGTGATCTATTCTCTGTCATGTATTTGTAGGAGTCCCTAGCAAACAGGGTAACAGAAACAGCAGGGTTTTCATTTGCATGACTTACATATTAGTGAAGGTGCAGTTTACTGGTTTAGAGTCCATAGGTAAGAATTTTTTAATGTTTAGGTAACAAATTATAGCTTATTTTAACAACAACAAGAAGCCACGGAACTCCTAAAACTGTTGAAGAAAGTCTAACTACTAGAGAAAACAATTTGTAAAGAGAAAACAGTCAGTAAACATGAAAAATAGTTTGTACACAAGGCTGTAAGTTATACCTTAATTCTGAACTGAAATTAGAAAACCTAGAAACATTCAACTTTGGTACAAGCTTAACAAATAAGGCAATTAGTAAATGAGCAGAGTCCTTATATGAACTGTTATTTCTAAAGTCTCAGATTTCTATGAGGTAGTTATTTGCTATGGTTACATGGCTTTGTAATGTCCGTTGGTTTTGGTAGCTGAATATCATAGGGTTATTGTACTATTATATTATTTACCTAAGACTCAAAGAAGGGGATGTACCCTCACCCCAACACCCTTCCCCCCCTTTTTTTTAAACAAAACTTTATTAGTATCTAATTCAAGAAGAATTTTAACAAGAATAATAGTGCAACCCATTTATCCCTTAAAGAAAAGCCCAATGCCCAGAATAGATGAATTTTAAGTTTTAAAATTATGAAAAGTGGTAGAACTTCAGTTAAAGAACTTTGTAATTGAAATTTGCCTATGATAAATTGATTTTGTTATGAGTATCATAGCGGATATCCCCTGGATCTTACTCATCCTTCTTGAAACAATGCAATAATAATTACTTGGAGTATTAAAAAGATACATAATAACACACACACTAAATTATTCCTTGATGAACAGCAATAATTGTTTGAGACAGAAATACAACACTTTACTAACTATAGGGATACTGATTTTGGTCCTAACAATCCAAAAAATCCACAATGAATATTGTACTATGAGCTCCAAGGCATATCTCACAAACAGTTGCACATTTTTATAAGTTTTGTAAGTGAGAACCCCTCAGTTCTTCCATTAGTTTTTGGAACATGACAACCCTGATTTATCAGGGGGTAAAGTGGTTGTGAGGCTCTTGAGAGGTGGAAACTTGGTGCCTATTTTCTTCTTCATCATCCATTTGTAGAGGAAAGCTGGCTTTCCCTCACTGGGCTGGATGAAAGAGTGTGTTGTTTTTAGTTGCTTTGAGACAGTTATCCCATGTGTCCGACCCATTTCTTCGGGCAGACTCAATTGTTTCTGCTCCCACAGCACCAAATCTCTGCATGTCTTTTTCCACTGCTTTTAGGCGGGCAACGTCCCCGCAAAGGTTTTTCCCATGCGCTACTCCCGGGTTCTGCGCTTGCAGTCCTCAGTGGTGACGTTCTCAGAGCCGCCCATGGAGGCAGGACTGGGGTAGGACCTCGCCTGCTGGAGGCATGGCTGTGTTCTCTGGGCTTCGGCTTGGGTGCGGGCCCCCGCCCCCTGACGCAGGCTGGATGGGGATGCGGGTAGCCCCAGCGAGGATGGTGGGGCGGCGGTCCCGGTGACCGGATGATATTTCGGGGCTGTTGAGGCTGCACAGCCTGCTGGAACCATGGTGGTCATCATCCCGCCGCCTTCCTGAGCATTGCCAGCAGTCGCGGCGCAGACAGGCTGGGGATGTTCACTGCTTCTTGGGATTTCCCCACCCCCCAGGGTCGTGTCATTTTCTACAGTCGCGGAGAGGGTGCCCCGCCGGCAGCACATCCCAGTGTGGGCTGGCCTTGCACGTCTACTCGGTGGGAGATACCCTGTCAGGCTGAGTCATGGTCACAGGCTGCGTCCCTGAGGCGGCGGCGGCGGCGAAGTCTGAGCCCCAGCAACAGCTCCGGGAGTCGGGAAATATTTTCGAGGGACTGGTGTGGGATGTGGGACGCCCCAGCTCTCCATGGCACTTTAGCCTGGGCGCGTCCCCGCTGCTGCTCGGGACGCCCCCTCCATCTCTCTGCGCGGCGGTGCCCGTCTGTGCAGGGGGGCTGCGGAGGATGGTTCTTCCAGAGGCAATGCCGATGTAGGGGGTTATTCAGTGCAGCCCGGCCATGTGAGGCGGCATGGCCGGCCCCTGTATTAGGCCACGTGCTCTTCGGGCTTTGAAAGGTCCGCATTCCCCCAGAAAACTCCTCCGGTGTGTTTTCTTCTCCATATTTTTCAGTATTTATTAGTCTTATTAAATCTAAAACCTGCCTCCATGGTTTTATAACTCTTATTGCATTTTCATCACCTTTGGATGCTCCTCACAGGATAATTATACCTGTATGTTTCCAGATATTAGAGTCAAAAGCAGTGTCTTTAGTTAATTTAAGTCTGTAGCATTCCAACCAGTTAATTAGTGCACAATCTATGTCCCATGCCATAAAGGAAGCCTTCCATACCTTTAAGATGGGATTTTCCTGCTTAAAGATAAGGTTTCCCATGTCTCCCGTGGGGTTTTTCTCCAATTTTCAACTTCTCCAGTTTCCTTTCTACTCAGCCCTTTGGCTGTGATTTTCTGCAACCTGTTGTAAAACTTAATCCCTGCAGCTTTTGCTGCAGCTTCCAGGCTTTTTTAAGCCTCTTCCTTTTCTAGCTTTGTCTGGTTTCTCTTCCACACAGCCCTTTGACTGTGATTTTACACAACCTTTATTGCAAAATTAGCACCTGCAGCCTTTGCTGCCTATTTTTGGGCTCTTTCCAGCCTCTTTCTTTTTCAGCTTTTCGCTCTGTCTCTTCGCAATTCCTCGGGTCCTTGGACTGTTAATCGTCACATTGTGGCACCACCTGTGACGTGGTGTTCCTATGCTTGAGACGTAACATAAGACAGACTCACTTGTGTTTCCTTAGACAAGCAGCCTCATTTATTGTCTCCAACACCCTTAATAGACTATTCAAAACTCCCGGTGCTTCACGGACATTGGTCTAAACTCTATGCCCCACAGATGTGGGATCTCAGCACCTCAGGATGGAGGTGCAGAGTGGCCGAGACCACCCCTGGGGGGCTCGGGAGTCCTGGAATGTTGCCAGAAGTGTCTGGTGGCTGGACTTTGATCCCACACAGGAGACGACACCTGTATGAGGACTGGGAGGAATTCACTGGGTGAATGGTGAAGGGATAAGTTAATTAGAGTGTAAAACACAGGGTTTAGGATTTTGGTACAGGGGGGTCTAAAGAAGTAAGATGGAGGAATTGGGGCGTGTCCTGTTCTTCTTCTTCTTCTTCTTGGCCTCCATCTTCTGTGGTGATGGTCGCATTTTGGGATTGGTTATTACTAGAAGTGCACCGGTTAATAAGGGTAGAAGGTATTGGGGAAAAATTATAAATATTGTACACGTAACTTCGGCTATAAAGATAAGTGACCGCCCCGAGGGCTTGCAGAGTGTGCCCATGGCTGGCTTGCTGTGCAGACCTCTGTCGGGCTGAAAGAAAATCTTTTAGATAAACAATTAATAAACACCGAGACCGAGACAAGATCAGAAGTCTCTCCTCGTCCTTTGAAGCGTCGGCTCTTCAAGGCCATCCCTGGGCCTTTCCAGGCCACCTAAACAGCCTAGACAGCCGAGAAACCGAGCAAGTGGCATCCCTGAGCTATCTCCGGTCATAAATCAGCAAAGAGAAACCTGAAAGCGACACACAGACTCTTAACCAGTCAAATGCTTGCATTTTAGGAGAGCTCCCATTGGCTGTGAGCTTCTGTCAGTCAGCCCAGAGGCTGGTTCGTAGAGCTGCTTATTATAATATATATTATAGATATATAACATGGAGCTGTTTAATATAATTTGATTAATGTTAACTCTATACTGTGCAAAGAGCGGCTGAGTGAGCTTGTGGTGGAGCTATCCCCCTCACTCCTGGCGCTGAATAAACTAATACCTGCTTTGTAGGCCTTATACTATGGAATACTGTTTTCTTGCCTAGTTTTCAGGCATCACTGGTGACAGCCCTGGCCCCTTTTCCCTATGAGAGCTTATAGGGTTGATCTTGTGTAACATCCTTTGGTAGAGGCTGTAGCTCCAGGTTGACTGGGGGGATACTGGGGGACAGAGACAGGGAATGTGAGAAGGGCTTCAGCTGCAGTTCCCACCTCATCCGTCACTAGCGGATCCATACTGGGGAGAGGTCCTGTGAGTGTCCTCAGTGTGGGAAGAGGTTTTGGAGCAGCTCCCATCTCCTCCTGCACCAGAGGATTCATATATAGGAGAAGCCCTTCTGCTGCCCTGACTGTGGGAAGGGCTTCAAACACAACTCCCAAGTCATCACCCACAGGCGCGTCTACACCAGGGAGAGGCCCTATGAGTGTGGGGAATGTAGGAGGAGCTTCAGCTGGAGATCCAACCTGATCCACCACCACAGGATCCACCCCAAGAAACGGGCCTACAAGTATCCCCCAGTGTGGGAAGAGCTTCTCCAGGAGCTGTCACTTGACCAGACACCAATGGAGCCACTGGTAAGGGAAGCCCTGCGAGTTCCCTGACTGTGGGAATAGCTTCATGGACTGCTCCAACATTCCTCATAGAAGGACCCACATTGGTCAGAGCCCTCGTGAGCCACATTCCCTGTGATCCATGTTGGGAAGATATCTGTCTGGTTACCCTTTTGGTTTGGCCCTAATTTTCTTCTGATTTATCTTCACTCCTTAAAAACACCTGAAACAGGACTAAAAATAATTCGTCAAAGCTGTCTAACATCCCACCATTTCACCGGTATTTGAGGGGGAATATAGGGGTTTGGGACCTATTCTGGAGGATTTGTGGGTTCTTGGGGGATTTCAGGTGGTGGTCTCCATCTCTTTGCTTTCCAAAAGCCAAGATGGATTGATCTGTCATCTAAAAACTACTCAATCCCACTGAAAACAACTCAATCTTACGCCAAAAGGGCTCAATCCCACCTCAAAATGCCTTGCTCCCGCCTCAAAAAATTTCAATCCCCTCCCAAAATTACTTGATTCCATAGCCACCTGGGTGAGATGGGGTTGGAAGGAGATTAGGAGAATTGGTATCCAAATTTGACGATATGGGATCAGGATTGCATGGGTCTGGGTGGGTGGGATGAATTTTCATAGTACAGAAAACTTACAGAATTGTTGATTTCTGTCCCAATAATTTTATATCAGTTAGAGTTTGTTTTTCAGAGTGCCACCTTTTCAGCTGATTTTGTTTGTGTGCTTTCTTTCCTGCCTTTCTTTGCCGCTCTGTTTCTCTCACAGAGTCTCTCTTGACCCAGGCAGCTCCTATCAAACACCCTCCCCTGATTTAATTCCCAATCCATGAGCTAAAAACACCACGGGATGGAGTTATGAAGGCTGGCAGTGAAATGTCATTGTAAGATCTTGCTCCACTTGGCTTTTGGCTCCTTCTTAAGAGCTTTGCCTCCAAGGCCAGGAACATCTTCTCATTGCTGGGAATTGGAATTCCAGACCCTGCGAGAGTGTGTCACAGATCCCAGAGGGGCATTCCCAAGGCTCCCAGGGAATCAATTTTGGTCCTGCCGTGCCTCCCAAGGAAAGTGTGCAGGGACCGGGGACAAGGTCCAGCAGCTCTGTTGGTTCTGCAGTGCCTCAATGGCCCCTGGTTCCATGACTTTCCATACTTGGTTCCTTGGTTCCAACGATGCCCTGCTGTGTCACCATGGATATTTGGTGTCATGAAGTTCTTCAGTGTCACAATAGCCTACCTCGCTCCATGAGCTTCCACAGTGTCAAAATGGACTCCTTGGATGGGCAGTGTCACCATGGACCATTAGCTTCATGCAGCCCCACTGTGTCACAATGGACTCCTGAGTTCCATGAGGTTCTGGGGGTGCCTCCATGGTCTCCTTGGATCCACAGTGTCACAATGGACCACTGAATCCACATGGCCCTGATATGTTACAAATGGCCCCTTGGTTCCATGGGACCCCAGTGTCACAACTGACTCCTTGCTTCCATGTCACCTCCTCAGTGGCAAAATGGCCCCTTCATTCCATGAGGAACACAAAAGTTTTGTAGAAACATTGAGCAAAACCTGCTTAACACACCTGGGAACATCTGTTTGCATTCAAAAGAGAGGTTAAAGGTGAGGATGGCACCAGCAGCTCCCATCTGCAACAGAGATCCTGGGAAAAGGACAGGGACACAGAATTCAGCTGAAAGACTGAGAGAATTCTGCTTACAGAGATCATTTCTGGTCACTGTAGATCATTGTAGAGAGGTGACACCATTCCAGGCAGCTTGTACTGAGCATGTGGTTCCTGAGTGGGGTTTGTGGTTTAGGAAACCTGGTCAGGCTTTTCCATTCCTTCCTTACAAACAGGAAAACTTCTCCTAGGACTGTGTGCAGGCACAGCCCTGAGGAGAGCAGGTGGGACATGGTGCAATGGGCTGGGACATGAAGCTGCAGAACTCAGGAGACAAGGTTCTGATGCAGAGCACAGGGATGTGACTCCAGGGTGGGAAATGTCAGACATGGTGGGGCTGGGGGTGAGGAGCAGCTTGTCCAAACAGGGTCAGCCCACAAGGGGCTCATTCTTCTACATGCCCAGATCTCCTAAGCAGACATTCAGCATCAAGATCACCTGGGGAATGCTTCTATCCCCTCTTCTCTGAACTGAAAAGTAAAGAAATACTCACTTGATTAAAGAAAAAAAGTCATGATGTGCACTTTGAAATCTTCCTCCTTAACAGAACTCCAAACTGACTCCAATCAGCTGCACAAGCCCTGGAGACTTGAAGATAATTGAAGGAAGACAAAGACCCACCAAGCGCTTTCTGTATTTTCATTAGCCCCATGGTGGATTAGGGGCTGAGTCTAGGATCCTCAGGCACTGAGGGAGGGTTGAAGAAGCTGCTCAAGGAGTCAGCAGCAAAACTCCAAGTCCCTTGGAGCATCAATGAGCCCCACTGAGGGCAAGGACTGCCAAAGCCTCCCCAGGGACTGGTGAGAGCAGGTGCTTTAGGCCAGGGTTGCAGGGAGCCAAAGGCTCTGAGCAGGGAACTGCAATGCTGAGCCCTGGCTTGGTTGGAGGAAGCAGAAAGGACAAGCCTTGAACCCAGGCCTGGGACAGCAGGGCCTGTCCCTCATGAGTGGCTCGAGGCTGTTTGTGGGGCAGTGAAATGTGAGGGGCAAGGACAAATGTCCAAAAACTGCAACCCCTGCCAGCCTCCTCAGAGAGGGGTGAGGGAGGACAAAAGTGCAGCCCCTCAAAAGAAAGTTCCTTCTGTGGGGTCTCCAGAGGCACTGCCCGAGCCCCGGGGACAAAGCCCTGGGTGCCTGTGGCCCTGCCAGTCCTGCCCAGCACATGGCCATCTGTCCTGCAGGCTGTGCCACCCTGTGTGTGCTGCTACGCTGCCCTGGCCAGCTGCCCATGCTCATCTTGCTGTCTCCCCCAGCATTTCTCACCCAGCATTTCTGTACCCTCCCTGGGGTCCCTGCAGCCAGCGCTGTTGGTTCCTGACACACAGAGCCAGGGCTGGCTCCTGCCCAAGGGGCTTTGGAGCAGGGTGGTGGCTGGGGTTGCTTCTGACCTCAGCAACTGCTCCTGGGATGGTTCCCTGGAAACTGAGCATAGCAACATTGCTGTGCATTGTCCCTGCTGAGGCTCAGCCACTGTCGAGGCACATTCCCTGGCTGTAGGATTTGTTCCCAACCCAAGCACTGCACTTGTGTATCCAGCATTGCTTTCCAAGAAAAACAGGGAAGGCAAACTGTGTGTAGCTCATGGTACTTTAGTGTATCTAAAACTTGCTAAGTCATAGAACTTAGAGGTGAGATCCATTTGTAATTAACGGGATGGAGGAGTAGTGTAACATGGAAAAGGGGAGCATATAAATAAATAGAGGAAAACATCTCGGCTTGTTTTATTCCATTTTCATTTCACTTCTGGCAAGCTTTTTTCAGTTTCCCAGGAATCTTCTCCACATTCCTGTCTGCTCTTTTCAAGAACCTTTCCTGGAGAACAAAGTTGAGCTTCTGTCACAAGAGGTGCCACCACCTGCAGCTCCTCTTGGCTTTCCACACTGTGAGTACAGCACGACTTCTGCAGCAAAGCAGGACAAATGTTTGGATTACCTGACAACTTGTCCTTTCTTTTCCTTGTGGGCTGGGCAGTTGTGCTATTGGTGAAGTTTTCATTATCACTGTTCTGACACAAGAAAATAGGAGACTGGTACCAGGACTTGCTGGGGAATGCAACCCTGACTGAATGCAGAGAAAGGATCTCCAGGACACTCTGGGATCATCCTGGGCTAGGCTCAGGTTCTGTGACGGCCTCTGTAGATTGATTCTATTTCAACAGCACCAGTGACAGGGCTGTGTTTGAGCACTTGGAATGTGGCCAGTGTGGCTTTAATTCCCTCGACTTAGTGCTCAAAGATTTGAGAGCATTTCACGATCTGCTAATCATGATGCCTGTGACAAAAACACCAAGTTCACCATCACAAAAGCACAGTGGGTAGCATGGATTGAAAGACGCAATTGCAGTTGTGCTAATAAAATTCAGGTGGCAACCAGAAGAAGGACAAGAGCAGCCATGATCTACTATTCTCAAGGCAAAGACAACAACAGCCTCCTGCTGTCGCCTCAGCGTGAGTAAAACTGCTGAAAACAGTGCTGGAACCTGATCCTTTCTTTCTCTGAGGGCTGGCTCAGGGCAGCACAGGCGAGCCCTGAGCTTTCAGGGCTGTGTGTGGGTGCTGGTTGCTCTAGTCTAGAATTGAGCTGGAAAAAGCCCTTGGGAGCCGAGGCAGGAGCAGGCGGGAAGGGGCCGGCGCTGCTGCTGCTCCTGGCCGGGAGCCCCGGCTGGGCCGGGCCGGCGCCCCCTGCGCTGCGGCTGCTGCTGCTGCCAGAGCCGGGCGGGACTCGGGGACAGGGAACGGACACGGGGGGACAGCAAAGGCCTGGCGGCTGCAGGGATGGTGGCACTGGGGCCGGGGCCAGCACAGAGCTTCAGCCTTCAATTAACCCAGAGGGAAACGCTGGAGAAAGGTTCTATTTCAGCCTTTCTTTACTTGTCGCTGAGAAATTAAAGAACAAGCAGGGCCCAATTCCTCCTCCTTTGGGAAGAGCCCTGTGCCTGGGGCTGCAAGGGGCTGTGAGGGGTCATGAGGTGCTGTGAGGGGTCATGAGGGCCGTGAGGGGTCATGAGGGGCTGTGAGTGGCCCTGAGCTGCTCTGAAAGCCATGAGGGGCTGTGAGGGGCCCTGACGTGCTGTGAAGGCTCTGACAGGCTGTGAGGGGCCATGACACACTGTGAGGGGCTGTGGGAGGCCATGAAGGGCCATGAGGGACTGTGGAAGTTGGGAGGGGCTATGAGAGGCCATGAGCTGAGGGACCATGAGGGAGTGTGGGGGTTGTGAGTAAAAGTGAGGGGCCATGAAGGGCTGTGAGAGGCCAAGAGGGGCCATTGTAATGGGTTAATGTCTCAAGTTTGTTCATCAAGTTGCTAAAGTCTGTGAAAAGGAGGAAGCCAAGAATAGATAAACCACAAAACAAATATAATGGGCTAAGATGTTGGAAAATGAATGTCATAAAGCTTAAACCACAATATATCACAAGCTAGTATGTTGAAAGGTTAGATATGCAATATGTAACTGTGAAAAATGCATGCATTTTATGATTGGCTTTTTGCAAATATTAAAATGAATATTATATATGTTGTGTTAGAAAGTTATGCTGTATTAATTCTCTTAAGTACTGTGTTAAATATAGTTTTAAGTTATAAAAATTGTTAAAATAGAAACTATGCTATGTAAGATGCTTTGTTTAACAGAAAGGGCTTGCAGCGAGATAGCAGCCGCAGGACACCTAAATCTTTCAGAGAAAGGGAATTTATTGTCTTCTTATCAGAAGAAACGAACTTCTTCCCACCTCAAAGGCGCTATTAGGATTAGAAGGAAGTTGACAATGACCAGATGGAATCCTGTGTTTGAATGGAATTTATGCATCATGTATGAAGTGTATGAATATGCAACGGGCTATTGTTCTTAAGGGTTAATCCTTTGTTAACCGGTGTCCTTTTTTGGGCTTGTGATGCCCAGAAAAAGGTACCCGGAGGACGTCCATAACTCTTTGTTTTTATTGTCTCATATTGTCCTAATTCAATTTGTCCAAATTGTTATTACTCTAATTGCGTTACTATTCTTTTTAACTATTTTATTACTATTAAACTTTAAAAATTTTAAAAACAAGTGATTGGCGTTTTTCACAGTAACTATATGCAGCTACACGGCTATAAATAGTAAAGACTATTGCAAAGTCATCAAGATCTTGAAGAAGAAGACGGAAGCCTTCTTCCAAATGACCACCAGAAGGCAGAAAAAGACCCCCTAGCAACTATCGGCGCAGACGCAGAGAACACCGAAAGAATTGCATCTCTAAGAAAAATGGACATATAAAAAGCTTGCAAACTGTCGGGTAGAGTGTGAGCCATTAGTGGAGTGGTGACTCCCTGGCTACACCCAGTGCTGAACTTGCTTGCTATCACTTGCTCTGAATCAATAAATTCTCTATTGGTTAAACTTAACGAGTGGTAGTTTATTTCCACTACCAACTTATAACACCATGAGGGCTGTGATAAGCTATGAGTAGATGTGATTGGAAATGAAGAGCCATGAAGGGCCATGAGAGATTCTGTGGGGCCATGAGGCAGCCCTGGCAGGAGAGGGGTCCCACCATGTCCCCAGGGCAAGGCAGCCAAGAGGAGCTGTGAGTGCAGACCTAGTATCAGAGCAGGCTTGGGACACCTCTGGGAGGGGATGAGATCCTTCTCCAGCTCCAAACCACACTAAACCCACCATTAATAGGATTTTCCATCTTTAGAATCCACTGGCAGCTTGGACTGTACAGTTTAATTCCGGTGGGAAAAGCAAGGGAATTTTCCTAGTGAGTTACATCCAGCCATTGTTAATAATGTTTAAGATTTAAAAGTCTTAACAATAAAAAGTAATACTCATAAATAATAATAAGAAGAAACAACCCCCAAATTCCAACATGCAGCACCACACCAAAATTATAAACATCATTTTTCTTTGCTATCACAAGGTTCATGAAAACAAATCCTGTTAACTTTCTCCACCTCACATCTTCCCTTCCAGATAAATAAGGTCATTTGCAGTGTTTAATACAAGTTGCAATTGCGGGCTGGAGGAAAGAAAAGGTAGACACTACCAATTTCTATGTCAAACCCAGCAGGCCAACTCCAAAATACAGAGAATAAAATGAAATGGGGACAGGGGCTGGTCAGATGTTTCTTTGAAGGATCACAAAATCACCTCTGTGGTGTTCACATGCCCTAAGAGAGACTTAGCTTGTCAGGATTCTCCTGAGAGAAGCAGAGAAAAGAATGATCAAAACAATTCTTAACTCATTTGCTGCTCCTGTATTTGTGTCCATGTGGAATGTATTCTGGAGATCATTTACTTGAGGTGATTGCTTGATTAGATTCTGGTGATGGTGTTTTGGATTCATTGACCAATTGGATCCACATGTGTGTATTGGCACTCTCGGGAGGGACTCTTGGGCAGGAGTCACGGGTAACAGTTAGTGATAGTTCTCATTAGTAATTAGTAATATAGTTATAATATAATATAGTGTAATAAAGTAATCAATTGGCCTTCTGAAATCATGGAGGTCTGCACATCATTCTTCCCAGACGCTGGGCATTGTAGCGCCAATACACCTCCAAGTGAACAGGAGGGGAAAATAAATCCCTATAAACCACCCTGTGTGTTTAGGGACTCAGCTGTGAGGTGCTGGACACGGCCAGAGGCATCTGGAACAGTTTTTCCTCAGGATGAGCTTTCCAGCCAGGCCCTGAAGTCAATAACGAGCTTTCCCAGAGGATTCCATGGTTGCTAACCACCCCTCAAGATGTGACTCAAAGGAGCACAGAACCTTTTTCAATCTCAGGAGAGCAGAACAAAGGACAAGAGATACCCAATCCAGAGCTGTGTTTAAAAACCTGGAAAATAAAAATCAGTTGAACTCTGAAGCCCAGCTGTGGGCCCTGGAATTCAACGGAAAACTGGAAAGGCTTTTTACAAGGACTGACAGTGAAGAGCTAACAGATTAATGTGTGTGGCATTTTGAGAGGCTTCCAGTTTTCTACATTTTTCCTTGAACTGTTGAACTTGACTTTTTCTTTGCCTCCTCTTGCACTAAAGGAGTCTCATTTCACCAGCCAGGAAGGCAAAGCCTATTCCTTATTCCTGGCCCCATGGACTGGTGCTGTCCATGCAGCATTTCCATCCCTCCCATGGCCTCTTCCCTCAGAGTCCCCAGCAGCAGCTGCTAGAGCAGCACATGGAAGCTTGCAGATGGAACTGCTGCCCAGCCCAGCCTCAAGCTACACAAGGATCCTGCTGACAGAAACCCCAGTATTCCCTCCCAGGAGCCCTGCAAACACTTCCCTATCTGTTTTGGCTGTTCCATGCAGACATTGCAGGAAACGTCCTGTCTTTCCTTTGGGGCAAGGCCAGGACCCCAAATTCACACGCAAAATGCTGGATTCTGGCCTCTTTCTGCATCTGCTGAGATGGGGATTACAGCATTGAAGTACAGAGAAACTCACTGTACTTCATCCTCCTGGGGGGTGTGGAGATTCAGGGACATCACACCATAACTAATATGATACAGTGAAGCCAAATTTATTATCCCTAAAAAGACTATATTTATAATAAATCTCTACTGTCCACACGTCTCTAGCTAATACATCTAGCTAGGTTAATCCTAGCTGATTGGATCACCTGATTTTTCACGCGTCTTGCTGTGGTCATCTGGCCCACCCATGACTCACTTTTTTTTTACTTTCCCAAGCTTGCTGACAAACTTGCTGAGTCCTGATGGCTCTTCTTCTTGTATCTTTTTCAAGCATATACCGACCCTATTTCTGAATATGTCCATTATTCATTGCTTGTGTACATGACCATTGTCCATCATTACAAGCAGGCTGGATTGTGCATTGGCTGAATATGGCCATTGTCTAACAAAAACTCCTCAATCTGCAAAAAACTCTCAACAATTCCCCGTTTGTTTTTTTTTTTTTGCACAAGCCAGACTGATTTAAAAGCACACTCAATTATTTTTTGCACACAGCGTAGTAAGCAAGCACTATAAGCAGAATTGAAAAAAGAATACGAAGTATCATAATGCCAAAGCGTACTAAGTCCTTGAGCCAACCTGTTATTAAATGGTGGCTGCAGTCCTTCTGGAGTGACAGATGTGGTTCCGTTGAAGCATTGATCCTGTAAAAGGGTGTAGTTTTCCTCTGGAGATCCAGTGGTGGTGTAGATGGGCCTGGTCTTCCCCTGGGAATCCAGTGGAAAAGGCTGCTTCTGGTGTTCCAAATCTCAGAGTCTATCCAGGTAGGAATACTTGGCTCCTCCCCCTGGGTAAAGCATTTCACAATAGGATGCTGTGATTTTATCAGACATGCAGTGAGACTCAATGGCCCATTAACAGAAGACATCTTCCCAGAGGGAGAATTGGTTGTGGAAGAGGTAAACTGCCCAATTACAAGAAGAAAACTACCCCACCTCTAATAGATAGGAAATAGAATACACACCCCTAAACCACATCTTAAACCCCCAGACAGGATTTTCTTGAAATCAGAATTCTTCATGATGCCAATACCTTGTTTTAACAGGCAGGTGGGCTCTCTTCTCTTCTGACAAGAGTAACAGACCTCCCGTCTTATCTACCAAGCCTCTGTTCAGGCTAGGTGTCCATGCATGGACAGTTGCTGCCTTCCAGACATCCAGAAGGGCTCAGAAGGTTGGTTTTGCTTTGTGTTTATCTGCCAGCATGCTGGAGAATGCAGCAGCCAGGGTGGGTCTCTAATGGATGAACCATGTGTTCAAGTTGTCTTGTGTGTACTGGGATTTGTGAGATAACTAATGATCTGTCTGGGTTTTTACAGGCATTAGCAGAAGTAAAGCACCGAGGCTGACATTACTCAAGGAATGAGTTTTTGTAACTTTTCTTCCTCATCCCAGCTCACGTAAGGGTGTTTCTAAAGAAAAGTGGCTCCCAAACAACAACCAGACCAGCAGTACAGAGGTACTGGGGCAGTTTCCTAAACTATTAGGAGGTTTTGAGGTTTCAGACTTAGTAAATAACTGAAAGAACTTGCCTGAGAACACATAAACATCACACTTTTATTATGTGAAGTGTAAATTTCTTGTCATATAAATTCTGTCTGAAGTATTTGAGCTTGGAGATTTAACAAGCCAAGGCTAAAGGCCACCAAGGTGGCTGTTGCAACCTTGCGGTCCTGTGTTATCCTGGCTGCTCCATGGGCTGCAAGTTTTCCTGAAGATACTCATGATGCTTTTCTTGTTGCAAGCTGTTTCTCACCTCACCTCAGCGCAGACCTAGCAGCCCAGGGCCCAAAGGCTGTTATATGAGCTGTGTTGGTGGGGTTGACTCACTCTGGCATGTTTGATAGCAACTGTTAGTTGTCTGTCTTACCTGTTCTGTGCTGTGTAAGCCATCAGCTCTGCAAACTTCTGGAACCACAAAATTTGGAGATGGGATGACCTCAGCTCTTTCCAATTCTCCATTTCCCTCCTTTGGGGGAAAGCTTGGTCCCTCCACTAAATTTTCCTATACTGGCTCCAGTATTCAGTGACTCAAGCACAGGGTTTTCATTGTTTCTCTTCGGGGCCTGTCAGACTGCTCACCATGAGATGCTTTCCTAAGCCTCTGCCTGATGTGTTCTGCTCCTCGTTTCCAGCCTTGAACTGTGTTGTAGTGTGTTTTTATACTTTGTAATACTTTGTAATAGTTTTGTTTTTGTATCCCCGCATTTTTCCCAAATGGTTTACCCCAGATTGTACCCCCACCCTCTACCTGTGTAATCCCTCTCCCTGGATGAGATCATCCCCAAATCCCTACCCTGGCTCTCTGTCAATCACTAAGCATCCCATCCCCTCCTTCTAGAACTTTTGGTCCAGGATGTCAAGTGATTAGCTGGAGGCTAGGAATCAACCCCCCAAGTGTTACTCCATATGCTGTTCTAAATGTCCATTTCCCAGTATCCATACCTTAATTTTTTCTTATTGGTTAGTAAAATGTTATCTACTTTAGGTTTCCACCTCCCTTTAAATGTAACCTTGGCACATCTTCCGGGGCTCTCAGCAGAAGGCCCTTTAAGGTGCAGGAGTTCCCAGGAGCTCCGAATAAAACCTTGGATTAACCCCTGCTAAGAGTCGATCCCTTATCTTCTACCCATGCCTCTGGTGTCTCTTCTGCTGCAAAGGCACCAGCCCAGGTGCCCTCAGCACCCTCGGGGCACAGAGAGCGTCTCCCCGCTGTCGGCCGTGTCGGGACTGGCCAGGGTTCCTGAGGGGCTCCCAGAGAGACAGAGACAGACCTAGAAGAGTGGTCAGCAAAAAGCTGCAGGGGGTTAATGCTAATCAAATTAAATACTTGAGTACTGGTTAACCCTTTCTGGGTTACTTTGGTTCATGTTCTGAATAAAAAGGCTTGAAAGGAGAATGTCATAATCACTTGAAGGCTGATTCAAGTGTGAGCACTGAGGTCCTAGGACTTAAAGCATAGGGGAAGGTTTTAACCTGTAGAATATAAACATTCCTTCCATGATGATCTTTTCAGCTGAAATGCTGAACTACATGGTCAACTAGATGTGGCAATTGCTGGTTTTATTTTAGGTTTTGCTTGTGCCTAGAATTGAGTCAAGAAGCTTGATTTTTCTTAAAAAGCTGAAGATTTTCCCAAGGATTGCTTTCTCTGTTATCCTGTCTGTGCTGCCAAAGCTGCATAACCAGTAGCTTGACTGTAATGCTGAAGTAATTATTAAAATATCATCTGCAAAACAGAGCAGTCATGACAGGATAATGCCATTTTCCATGAAAGATGAGTGGTATCAGACCCTGGATACTTTCAAATGTATCCTGCACTGAGCATGATTTCAAAAAGTTAAGATTTCAGCTGAGGGTTAGAAGCAATTCATATTGATCAGAATGTAAGTTAGATAGGTAGATGATAGGTTAATGATTATTAGATGCTTAAGCGAGAGCTGATTGTTATATTGTTTGCTATTATGAACTTGTTTGTAGAAGGAAGTGAAGTAAGTGAACTGTTATAAGAACATATTGAAATCAGGAGAACAATGGTTAGCACCTGGGCTTGATGTCAATCAATCATGAAGCAGTGAAGTGATATGCAGAATAAATGGACTCCACAACTTGATGTAGTTATGAAGGGGGTATGTATGTCAGCACCTGGCACAAGCAAGATAGTTCTCATGAAAACTTGTGCCCTGAGCCCTGGTCTAAGCCACATCTTTATTCACAAAGGTGTTCCATATACATTACATTGCACAATCTTTCCATACATATTCAACCCCTGGCCCCACCTGCTGCTGGCAACTATATACATTCACGAATGAGACGGGGCACTCTGAACCAGTATCGTGAGCTATTTATTCAGCACATCAGTCTCAGTACATTGTTAGGACAATGGAGACAGATTACATTAACAGCTCTCTGGTCCAAAGGAAAAGCTAAGGGGGTGTTACATTACAGCACAGCATAAAGCCATGTCAGCTTAGGTTTCAGCTAATCACACATAGAGCAAGACATATTGACAAGAATTCAATCATATGAAACACACATAATGGTAGTTAACACAATGGCTCGTTCATAAGAGACAAAGCACAGAGACTCATTCATACTAACTTTCTAAAGATATACATTAAATAACTTTGTTGCAATCTATGAAACACATTACAAAAGTCTATTGTGCTATTTCTCACGTATGCTCTACTGCTTAGAAAACTTTTCGCTGTATTAGCAATGTTCACAAATCTGCTCTCAGAGGCCTGCCTTTTTAACCATTTTCTCAAAACCCTCTAATTTTATGAATCCCAGCAATTCCCCCTCTCTGTTGACTCAGAAAGAAACTTTGATTTTCTTGTCGTTTACTACTTGCGTTTCATAGCTCTACTGTAAAATTTCTGCTTATTATCTGCTGGAGGCCTATTCGCACTGATCTTAAGCATTGCTATGTTACAGAACAACAACTTAATGCTGTGAAGGCTCAGTCTTTGAAAGAAATATGAATCACGTTTGACAATAGTTACAAGTCACTGTTCAAAAAACTCTGGTCGATTTCTCAAAACCCTCTAATTTTATGAATCCCAGCACCAACTGTCCTCGCCTCACATGGTAATTAGATCCAAGCCCTTCTGAACACGCATTGTTTGCTGTGGTGGTCGCATGGGGGTCTTTCAGTGGTCTCTGAGGCTGAAGGCTGTGGTCTTCCTCATGATTGAACTTTTGAACTTTTCTCCTTTGTGCATGTGCTTTGGTCCCTTGGTGCTTATCTGAGTATGTCTGTCGATTTTGATCTGCTTGGAGCCAGAGGAGCCCCTTTATCTGGGTTTCTTGCATTCCTTGGTCTTCTCCTGGTATTGTTCTTTATTGCAGGAAGCTTCAGAAATTTGCATTTTCCTATATCCTTTGTACCATGGCAGAAGTTTCTTAAGTTAAAGATTAAAATTCAACACACAATTCTACAAGCTAAAATTTAAATGCTTAATTCATATTGCTAACTTAAGTGAACCCCCAAAACCTCAATTTCAGCAGGGGACCTTGGATTGTGCCACAGGGTCCCAGAGATCTGACAAAGACATTGTTGACTTCATCCCTGGGACCACTAACCCAATTCAAGACCACTGACCTAATTCAAGAGAAGAATTGCACCTGTGTGAAGGACTAATAACCTAATTTTAATACAGAGGATGGGAGGTGCTGGGGTTATGCATATATATTGTATGTAAGATCTTGGGAAATAAATAGAGGACAAAGAACCTTGTACAGTGTGGTCACGCCTTTTGGGATGACTCCCCTGCCACCCACTGGTGTTAATAAGCTTTCTAACTTAGACTATAGTCTACTTAGTTAGATAATCTTTGTCCATGATCTTTGGCTTTAATGACTCAAGACAAGAAAGGAGAATTAATTCCAAAGTGTGTCCATGCAGGGGACAAAACTAGAAGAAAATCCAGTGTACACCACCGAGAATTCTGGAAATATTTAGGACAGGATGGAAAGCTGGTAGAAGTTAAGAAGTCTGTGGTAGGGTAATTGTCTCAATTTGAAAGACAGGTGTCTGCAAGGGAAGGTAGAAGCCTCCCTGGGAATGGAGAATGTAAATCCCCTCCCTCCAAATTACTGTAAGTTTGAAATTAAGGGGCTCTCAGGCAAAGATATGGAATAGGAATTACAGTTCTTTACTAGTATGTATAACAAGGCAAACAAAACAACAACTATGGCATTAACAACAAACAGAACCAGGGACCCGGTAACAGTCTTCTTGATTGCAGGCACTTCCCCCTTTGGTGCAGTTACCATCATAGCTGGCAGAAGTAAGCAAAAATCCCGGGCTCGTGGGCAAGGTGTATCAGAAGTTTCACGGTAGCTGAACTGTGGGGACATGCTGGCAAAGCAGCCAGCTGTGGGTTACAGTGTGGAGAAAGCCAGAGCAGTACCAAACAAAACAGCAGGGGTGGGGCAGCGGGGGCGCGGCTCGAGCAGGGCAGGGAGAGGCGAAGTTCAGGATTCCCAGGGCACATGAGCAGATGGTGATCGGTCCCTCAGGGCTGAGCTCCAGCGGTGCTGGTGAAGTCTCCTCACAGTATGTGACAGCCTGGCTGTCCTCCTCCGATGCCAAAGAGCAAAAGAGAGCGAGGCTGCCTCCCAACCGTGCTTTTTACTCAGAGGGGGAAAAAAAAAAAACCACAAGTAACAAGGAAAGAAAAGAAAAAATAAACCAAAAAACTCAACCCCAAACAGTGATACCTTGTGAGATGGGAAGCTCTGGGCTTTTTTGTTGAATTGCTTGGGAAGCTGGTTCATGGACTATATGAAATGAGCAGTGGGCTCTTCAAACTTGGGTAGAGAACAAGGACTGAGCAGGCACAGAGAAGGGTGTTGCCCTTGCACCTCTGCCGGGGGAGTGGAGGGAGGTTACTTGATGCTTCCTTACAGCCTCACACCACACACCTGTCCTGCCAACCGCTGTGTGCACAGGGAGGAACTGCTGCTTCCTTGGGGAGAAGTTTTCAGTGCTCTGACTGGCTGTGGCAAGGGGAGGGAAAAGCCCAAGAGCGCAACAAAGGGTAACAGAGAACCAGCTTCTGCAGCCTGACTCACAGCCATCTGCAGCCATCCCTGCACAGCTTCCCTCTGTCTTCCAAGAATGTTTAATAATGCAGCACACGTAGGTGAGATCACCCTTCTGGCAAGTGCGTGCTGTGGTGTGAGACCAGACATCTGGCACCATTGCACCCACTATAGTGCCACCATCTGGCACTACTGCACCCAAGGCAATAATTTCTCCTTGCTCTTTGGAAGCTCTGTGTGTTCCTAAAGAAGCTGTCATCCTTCTTGATGTAAATGCAGCAGGTATGAAAGGCTTTATCTGTGCTAACAAGCTCTAGATCGGGTGGCTGCTGCTCCAAGGAGCAGTGCTGCCTGCTCCTTGTATTGCCTGCTGAAGATATGCTGCCGGTCCATTCCTCATGTCCCAAAGCCTCTCCTGCTTGTCCTGTGTGCCATGTCTGTAGCCAGCTGTTCTGCCAGGGGGATCACTGGAGATCTCTGCTGAGGTGAGGTATTCAGGAAGAATTAATTCCAGAGGAGGTACTTGCCAGCCCTGAAGCACTTTGTAGCACTAAAATAGTCACAGTAAGCAAACAATTTAGCAGTGCCCCAGAGTTGTTTCTCTGGGCTTCTCTTGAGCAGTTGGCATTTTCTTACAAATGGGGTTGTATTTTGGGGCAATGTCAGAGGAAAACTCCTTATGCTGTTTATGTAGAAGAACCCCCTGTTAGGTTTTACCTGGACCTAAGACCAGCTTTATGTGCTTGAAAGCAGGAATTTACTGAATATTCCTGATTGTGGGGTCACTGATGTACAGTGAAGGACTCCCATCTCCTGGAAGAAAGACAGAATTGCTCTTCTGGCACAGCTGAGCCATCTGACAACTGGAATGATAGTAAGAGCTGTCTCAGCCCAAGCATTTAATGTTCCCTGTTTTCGCCGTGATATTTTCTGAAAAATCCCTTCACCGGGATTTTTCTCCTGAGAAGATGAGAAGCCTCAGAAAAGAAATGTAAACAATAATTATCTGATTGCTTGGAATGTGGTCTGGAGGCTGCTTACCAACAGGTGCATCTTTGATTGGTTCCATGTGAATTGTTTTTCATTAATGACCAATCCCAGTCCAGCTGTGTCGGGACTCTGGTCAGTCACGGCTTTTTATTATTCATTCTTTTTCCACCCTTCTGTCTGTATCCTTTCTCTTTCTTTAATATAGTTTTAGTATATAATTTTCATTTAGTATAATATCTGAGACACAGTAGAGATCCATTCTGAATTAGGTGAAGTGTCTAGGAGAGGTGAAAAGCCTGTGAGGCCAAAGCTGAAGGAAAAACTCGAATGCCGAGACAGCAAGGAGACAGAGAAAGAAAACCAGAAAAGACCATGAGGTCAGTTTGCCCCCGACCTAGGAATTCCTTTGATAAAGAAGAACTGGCGATAAATGTCACACGGAATGAGTATGTATGAACCTATTGTGAAACTGTATGCATATGCATTTGGAAGGGGGATAAAAGGAGACCTGAGGTCTTCAGGGGTACGCATGCCTGCGCGAGGGCGTACGTGGCCCTGAGGTCCGGCTAGCTTATGGGAGAAGGCGGCCGACGCCTCCGCGCATCTGAGGTCCAGCCCCCCTCGGCGTCCTGGCCTCAGGCTGGGCTGGATTGCGGACGTGGTTGAAAGCGCGCCTATGAGTCGAGGAAGGAGGCGACCACTCGCTGGGGTGGAAAACGTCGGTTTATTGAAGGTGGACGCAACCAACAGGTGGAAATGCCCACAGCAAATGGCAACCAACAGATGGAAAGGGCCCCAGCAAATGGCAAGGAACAGGAGGAGGAACAAGGTTTTAAAGGAGAGGGGTGGAGAAAGGAGGGACGCCCAGCTAGCCAATAACCAAACAACATGGGAGGTACAGAACTTAATAGACATACAAGAATAACCAATAAATACAAAGTAAAGGAGGGGCCCTGGGACCACAGCCAACCACAAACCCCAGAGGGAAGAATCCTCTAGAACAGAGGGAGGAGTGGGGGTGATTGACTGGGCCCAGGGAGGGGAGAAACTTGACTTATAAGGACAAGAAATGGGAGGAGAAGTCACATAACCTAGGAGCTTAAGAACTAAGGGGGAGGGGGTAACCATGGAAACTGAACTGGCAGGAGAACAGTGGCGGGAAAACTGTGAGGGGAAGAACCATTTACAAGAACTTGGGGGAGGTTACATCAAATGGGGGAGCAAACAGAAAACTTAGAAAACACACTACAACACATGCCTTTTGAGGAGAATTTTCTCTGCATGCGTCCGGCGCCGTAAATAAACATACCGAGCTTTACAACTTTTATAAAGTTTTGAGGTTTCTTCTTTTCTCCGCAAAACATATCATAATATAATAAATCAGCCTTCTGAGAACTTGGAGTCAAATTCTCATCTCTCACCTCATCCTGGGAACCTCACAACACAAGACCCTGTGGGTAACAGTGTGCTGCTGATTTATAGGAGTTGCTACAGTCACTCCTGTCCCTTGCTGTGAGCCCTGTGAGGGAAAATGATGTAGTAGGTGCAAACTCAGCTTCATCATGGAAATGGTTTGTTTGTGTGCTCCATATTGAGTGACAGCAGCTGCAAACTTGCTCCCCGGCAGTTCTCTTGCTGCATTTTTGTCTGTGCTCCCAAACCTGGGTGGACTCTCCCCTCTGCTCCCTCAGGCTTGGGTTTCTGCCAAGTTATCTGTCAACTGCACCAGCTAATTGCTGTCAAGTATTGGATCAGGTGCTTTACAGGAACTCTGGCAGCTGCCATGGCTGTAAATAGTGGCTGGCTGATGTTTCCCAAGGGCTGGAGGGGAGAAAAGGTGTTTCCCACTGATTATTGGGGTGATGCTGTAGCACTTGGGAGGCAGGAGCAGGTTTGCCCTGTTACTCCAGGATGTGGGCCTGGGAGGACCTGCCCTTGCAGGCTGTGTAGCCCCAGTTTGGAAGCAGACTGGAGTTGTTGGGCAGAAAAATGAAGAGGCTGAGTCATTTAGCAATTAGTGAGCCTTCAGCCCTGGTAAGAATCTGAGTAACTGAGAGGCAGTCTGCCTAGCGATTGCTGTTGAAGGATGTCATGGAGGTAGTCCACTTACAGTTCTGGCTGCTGTTCTGGGTTTAATATTTCCTTTTTTTCCCCTGCTCATCTCCCCATCAGCAAGCTGGGGAATATGCATGGAAAACAAATCAGCAGCAGATAGTAGCATGTGAAGTGATTCTTCTGCTGGCACGGGTGGGACTCTGGGCAGTAACACCCGTGGTGATTTAAAGTCCTAAGATAATGTGTTGCTTTCTTGCTTGCAAGCCCTAAAATGGTTTGGAGGAAGGAGGTGAGAACCTGAGCCAGTTGGTTTGTGATGGATGTTGGATACTGTACAGCTGGTTTGGGTTTTATGTACTTGATTTCTTCAGAACTCATGAGTAGAGGGGACAGGCTGCTGTTACTGGTGTAAGCTGCTGCTCTACTCGTGAGCAGGCACAGGTGTCTGTGCAAGAGGCTCTGGTCTCCCAGATAATACAGGTCCCAAAATGCCCATAGAGGTTTTTTTCCCCTTCTTTAGCATTTTTCAGGCAACATGGAGGCTCCCCATCCCCAGTGGACTGGCTGGAGGCCTGTGCTGGATAAGGAAGTGAAAGAGAATGGAGGAACTAGGGACTCACAGTGAGAATCTATGCTTGGGGTCAGCCAAGAATGCCAGGAGGCAGGGAAATGGGAATTAGTCAAGCAGGAAGAGAGCCAATCCTCTTTGATGCCAAGAGGACCTTCTAAGCACCCAAGATTGCTGTGGGTGTGGAGCTGCCTGGAGTAGCCTGTGGCATCCAAAAGAGAAGGGTGAAGCAGGACGGTCTGTGCAGCTCAGGGTGCAGGGGCAACCCCCCAGCCTGGGCTTGTCACTGCCCACACCCATGGAAGCATCTGAACTGCCCCAGCTAGTGGTTGTGAAAGGCTCTATAAGCAATCATGTGAAATGTTTTCCTTTGATTCATCAGCTGTAATTCCTCCTGGAGACATGCTTTTCTCATGGCTTGCCTCCTGTAAGTCAGCTGTTCCCGCTCAGGAGCTGAACTCTGGGCAGCCTTGCCTGGGTTCCTTTTCAAGGAATGCAGCCTTTCCTTTCACCCAAGCATTCGAGTGCCCATAACACTTGGGTCTCTCTCTTCCCTGATCCTGTTCTTTGTGTTCCTAGGCTGAGGTTTCCCCTGATGAATTTATTTGGCTCCATGATCTCTTTACTTTTCTTACAGGTTCTAAGAAGATGGGTACAATGAGACAAAAATGTCAACCCCTTGTTTTGTTCAAGGGGACAAGCCAGTGCTGTTGCTGGATTACACAATCCCCTGGCATTGCCATCATTTGATGGGACTCTTGAGTTTCCCATTCCCAGTTCAGTGGTATTTTGCCCTGACCAGAACTGAGCACAAATTTGGGCTGGTTTGTGTTTCCAGAATCCTGAATTGTCAGAAATGTGCTGCATCAACATGAAATGCAGTTTTTGGAGTCTAAGGGGTTTCTTTGTCACATAAAACAAGTAAAGAAGTTTTCTCTGATGCCTGAATGTTGAGGCACAGGGGGGAAATCCAGGGAGTTGCTGATAGACTGATGAGGGAATAAAACTCAAGTGGACTGGTGGCTCTCAGCAAACTCGTGAACCTTTTCCTAAGGGATAGAACTTTTCAGGGTGATTCAAAACTGCTCTTCCCCCACAGAACCCCACTTGGGTACCCTGCAGGCAAGGCCAGTTGCTCTGAGCTGCCTGCTCTGAGCTGCCTGGCTCAGTTCTCCATCTTGCCTACACTTGTTTCCCTTCTCTCTCATTCTTTCTCCTGTTGGCTCCCTTTCCTCTGGACTATAGCAGAGGGATCTGGGATTTGCAGCCCGTCCCTTCCCACTTGCCAAACCTCCTTCCTGGCAGTGCTGCTTCAGGAGTCCTTGTGCCTTAGCCAAGAGGGACATCTAGTGGGGCTGGAGCTCAGGGACCTGGGGCTTGTCAATATTTCTTGCATTTTTATTTATTAATTTGTAATCATAATGAAGGAACAGGAACTGAGGTTTTACTTTGTCCTGGTGGCATGGTGGCAAGGTGGACCTTTGGTGCCAGTTCATGGGCTGTTTCTCTCTTCTTACTTGCACAAAGGGAAGTGACTGTGGAATAGGGCTTTTATGGGAAGAAAGGTGCTGTGGTAGGTGCCACTGTGCTCAGTAAAACAAAACCTGTCTGAACACACTTCTCAGTGGATTTGGTTGCACAAGGTTCAAACTTTGACTTGGAAAATCATCTTCTGCTCTCTTCTTGCTTGACCATGATCCTGCCAGTTGTGGCAGGAGCCCCAGACTGCATGTGGGCACAAGGGAGAGAGAGTAGACGCTGGATCTGGTGTTCAGGTGATGGAACATCCCACTGCAGATCCTGTTGGAGCAGGTGCTGGGGCCCAACTGCTGGCCTCTTCTCATTAACTGTTTTATCCTTTAGCATCCTGTTATTCCAGGCATCTTCTGGGGACCATCATCCATAACAACTCCTGTTTAGGGAAGCTTTTAGTGGGCCACGTGTCTGGGGAGCTTAACTGCAAACTGTGGGACACTAGAATGCAAACATTTCTACTTTTATTTGCTCAGTGCTGCAAAAGTGCTGCTGATGCTCCCTGGGCAAGAGAAGGACCACAGTAAATGCTTCCTTTTGTGTTGCTGTAGCATTGTGTAAGCACAGATCTCAGAATGTTCCTTAACTCTGCAGGGAGGGCTGAGGCACAAACAATGCTCCTATTGTTAGCGTTCAAAAACACATAATCACGGGGGATTATATGTGGTGCTTTTTTATTAAAGAGCTCTGGGTACCAGGGGTATATTCAACCCAAATCTGACTCTGACCATACATCCAAAATGATTGTGTTTTTATACTCTATCGTTATATAACTTTCACGTTAATTATTAAACTTATATTGTTCTATTGTATACATAGATTTAGCCCCCCTCTGAATTTCCAACATAGTTTCTCATTATTCTTCTTATGGTTATATAATAATTATATTTAATTACTAAACAATCATCACATCTAACAATTATATAATTTATCATACTGCTTATGCAGGTGCAGTTGATCTGGGAAAACACAAAGCTTAACATTTTAGATTCTATCTTTAACTTTTTCCAGGGCTCCACTATCACTATGAGCCGTCACAGCTGTTTCTGGTTAAGATTTCTCCCCAGACTCCGCATCTCTGTCCACACAGTGGCGCTGCTGTGCAGAACAGCAGTGAAGTGTTTTACTGGGAGAGGCTCAGCTTCCCCCTCAGCACTGAGTCTGTGCTATAGGTTTCTGTTTCAGGAACACTGGCACAGAAGCTCAGGAAGAACCACACAGCCACAGTATTAGAAAATATCCCAGTTTATTGCAGCATCTCAGTTCTGAGAGTTTTACAAAACAATGTATTTACAGGTAAGGAAGGGACTAAGCTGGAGTGTGCTTTGCTGGGGCAGGAACAGACTACAGAGGAAAAAGGAAGAAAATCAGCACATTCACAAGTCACATTTTTCTTTACAAAAGTAAGACAGGTGTAAGGCTGGTGTGCACAGCTCATTGGTGTTGTCCTTGTGGGGAGCACTCCAAGAAAAATTCAGTGCAGCCCTTGTGCTCTTCACAGTGATTCCAGGCACCTGGGGCTCAGCAGAAGCTGTATCAACTCAGCTCAGTATGATGTTAAGGCACAATGCAGTGATGCCAATGGCTCTGGGTCTCCACATGTGCCAGCAGCTCTGCCTGTGGCTTCTCTCATAGCGAGTGATAGTGTTTGAGCTCTGCCCATGGCTTTCTTTGGGGTGAGTGATGGCTTTGAGCTCTGCCTGTGGCTTCCCTCAGGGTGAGTGGTGGTGTTTCAGCCCAACATCTCTCTTTCAGGCCCCCAATCCTGGACTTGGCCAAGCCAGAAGCAGAGCTGGACAGAGGACAGAAGGAGGAGACCATGGTGTGGGACAAGGGAGGGATTCCAAAGGGAATCTCCCCAAAACTATGGTAAGACCTCCATTATGGCTGAAAACCAGAGAAAGGATATGGACGGCTGTTTGAAAACAAATGCACCACTTAGAATATATGCTGAAACGTTGTTTTTGAACTTGTCCAATAAAGTTTGCCTCTAAACACAAACTGTTTGTCTTTTTTTTAATTAGATTTTTTTTTTAAGTTTATTACTATATGAAATCTTGAATGATGGCTCATTCAAATTGTTCATGGGAGCTGCACTAGCTTACCCCCCCAAGGGAAACTTCTCCAAACACAGATTTCTCAGACTAAGGCCTAAACCCAACTTTGGCTGCACATGGAGTCCCAGGCGCTCACAGCGAGGTAGAGGGAGGGTTGAAGTTCACAGTAGAGGCTGTGCATGGCTGGCACTGCCAAGTGTCTTCAGCCAGAGCTGTCCAAGAGGTGTCCAGGCCGGGATCCATCCCTAGAGGCCTGTGTGCTCCTGGATCCAGTCTCGCAGGCTCGTGAGCCGGCTGTACACCCCAGGTTTGTTCCTCTGGGCACAGCCATCGCCCCAGCTCACCACGCCAGCCAGGAACATCCGACTGCTGGGCTCCACACTGACCAGGGGCCCCCCAGAGTCTCCCTGCACAGAACCACACAGGAGCATAAGGACCAGCCCCATAGATCACTCTCATGCACAGTGTTAAAGTCACTCACAAAAACTGAGCAAGAAATAATCAGTAAATCTCTGTCTAAGTCAGCTGTCATTACAATTTTTTGGCCATTCCCTGAAACAAATATTTAAGCACAGCAGTAAGAGCCACAGTGCCAGAACAAAGAGCTATAAAATACCAGTCAAGCAGCCTGGCTTGCTAACTAAGAATCTGAATAAAAGCCAGAAATTGGAGTATGGCTGTATATCGTATCTGGTGAGATGGAGTCTGGGCTGTAGTTTTTGAGCTGTAAGTCATGCATCAACGTAACTTGCTGCTGGTGCCCATTGTAATCTGTTCATTTTCTGAATCCAGGAGAATTCCCATAGATTTGTTTTATGTTAAAAATGTAAATATAAGTGGAAGCACATGAGCAAAGGACTGTCTCCCTGCCTAATAACCAATAACCAGCACTAAATCCAGGTGCTGCCTTACCTGGCAGGCATCCACACCACCGGTCAGGATCCCCACGCACATCATGCGTGGTGTCAGCTGGTCTGTCAGGAGCTGGTTACACACAGTCTGGTTGATGAGCCGGATCTCTGCCTTCTGCAGGATGGAGGCTCCTGTGCCTACCAAGATGGAAGAGCATCATAAGTAAAAATACACATTTTTTAACAACTCCCTGTTTTTCCCTCAAGAAACACAGAAATCATACACTTGTAGAATTTCAGAACGGTTTGAATTTGAAGAGAACTAAAGCCTGTCTTGTTCCATCCTGTGCCACAAGTAGGGACAGTTTCCATTACACCAGGTTGCTCCAAGCCCTGTCCAATATGGCCTAGAATGCTTCCAGGGATGTGGCAGCCACAGAGTCTCCTGGAAACCTGTTTAAAATACATCAGTGCAGCACCAAATCACATGCCAGTGCTCACCTCCTTCTGCAGTTGCTCCCCATCCAGTCACCCACAGGTCCTTGCCCACAGGGAAGTTGTGGGTGGCATCGGGCAGGCAAATGGGCTGGACAACAGCCGTGAAGGTGACAGGGCTCTGCAGCTCCAGCACAGCAATGTCATAGTCGTAGGTGTAGTCATTGAAGAAGGGGTGGGAGATGATGCGCTTGATTTTGCGGGTTTGCACATTGGGGCCGCTCCGGTCACCTTGGTCAGTCAGCCCCAGGTAGGCTGTCCACAGGCTGGGATCTGAATACCTGCACAGGGGCCATGAAATACAGGGTGAGACCTCAGCTTGGAGACAGCACTGCTTACTACCTTAAACAGTTTCCTTGAGGAATGCCTCTCAGAGTCAGTGTTGGAATATTGTGGTTTTGGTCGCCACAATATAAGAATATTAAACTATTAGAGAGTTTCCAAAGAAGGGCAATGAAGATGGTGAAGGGCCTTGAGGGGAAGCCGTATAAGAAACAGCTGAGAGCACTTGGTCTGTTCAGCCTGGAGGAGACTGAGGGGAGACGTCATTGCAGTTACAACTTCCTATGTGAGGGAGAGAAGAGGGGTAAACTCTGATATCTGTTCTGTGGTGCCCAGTGACAGGACCAGAGGGAACAGCCCGAAATTGTGTCAGGGGAGGTTTAAGTTGGGTATCAGGAAAAGGCTCTTTTCTCCAGAGAGTGGTCAGGTACTGGAACAGACCACTGCTTGATGCAGGGCAGTGGCCACAGCACAAAGCCTGACTGAGCTCAAGAAGCATTTGGATGATACTCTCGGGCACATGGTGTGACTCTTGGGAATGGTGCTGTTCAGGGACAGGAGCTGGACTCAGTGATCCTTGAGGGTTTCTTCCAACTCAGCTTATTCTGTGATTCTGTGAAATACTTGGAAGCACAGGGATATGAGGCCAGTACCTGATGCCCTGCAGTGGCAGGAAGCAGTGTGCTGCCGACACCAGCCAGCTTGCTGACACCAGCGAGGCCCCACAGATGTGGCCCTGGCCCTTGATGTGCAGGCTGACCTGCCAGGGCCACTCTCCCACGTCCGAGTTCTGCCCACCAACGATCCGCGACTTCCTGATGTAGGAGCGGAGACCACAGTCTAGGGCAGAGAAGGAGAACGAGTGCTTGCTTTCTCCTGTTCTCATCCCACGCCTCCCCTCTGTTCCTCCAGGACATCTGACAGGACAAATACCCTGTTTACACATGTCAGGAAGGGTTGATGTTCTCTGCACAGATGCTAAATTACTACAACATTTACTGGCCAACTCTATAAAGGGGAGATAAGCCTCTGTATTACCCATCTAAGCCTTCCTGAATAACACAGACACCCCACAGGCCGCTAAAGAACGTGGCTTGGATATTTCCAGATCAAGCTCCTGTACAGAAACACACAGGGGCTCTCTCTGCCACACTGGGGTGTTTCTCTGAGAGACCCAGCCCAGAGTCCCATGTCTCCCCTATTCCTGAGGCACTCACTGCAGTTGTCCTCATCAGAATGGTCCTCACAGTCCTGCTCCCCGTCACACTCAGGGTTCTGTTTGCTGATGCAGTGTCCACTGCGGCACTTGTACGTGTACTCCTTGCAGGGGACCGTGGTCTGGCCTGCTGCAGGCAGGATGGAGGCACAGGGGTTAGTCCCAGTTCTGGGGAGGTCACATCAAGTCCACCTCTTCTGCCCAACCCCAGAGCATTTACACCCCATGCAAGCACACACATGAGGGTGCCCAGCCCCAAGGAATTCCATCAGAGGCTGCGTTTACTGGCAGTCGCCCTCCAGCCGACCCTCACCTGTGCTGCAGCTGCCCTCATCGCTCCCGTCCCCACAGTCGTCCTTGCCATCACATTTCTGTGTGCTGGGGACACACTTCCCGTTGTCACACTTGAAGCTGTCAGCTGGGCAGCCTGGGGACAGAGAGCAGTTCCTGAGGGCTGGGCATGAATCGTGCAGCACCTCAGCACACGGCTGTGCCCAGCTCCCCTCCCCGAGACAAGTAAAGCCTCTGCAGCTCCAAAATACTGTGTCTCCAATGTCTTCTCCAAACTGCACACCACCACGCAGTTATTCAGCCCTTTCTATTCCTACACCAGTGCTCATCCTTCTTTCCTCTGAGCTCTCATTCACCTGTATCAGGTGAGCGCTCATCATGCCTGGGCTTTTTTGCCTGCTCATTTCCAGCACAGCACTTCCCTCCACCCCACGAGCCTCCATCACCCTAGTCACCCCCTGTGTGCCTGCTTGAGCCCTCAGCCCTTTGTGCCTGCAGGGTGAGTCACTCACTGCACTGTAGCTCATCGCTGTTGTCACCACAGTCGTTCACGTTGTCACAGACCCAGAACCTGGGCTTGCACCAGCCATTCTGGCACTTGAACTGCTGCTCTGTACAGGCTGGAAGAGCAGAGTAAGAATCACAGGATCATTTAGGTTGGAAAAGACCTCCAAGACCATCAAGTCCTACCTGAGACCAATCACCACTTTGTCAACCAGACCAGAGCACTGAGTGCCATGTCCACTCATTCCCTGGACACCTCCAGGGATGGGGGACTCCCTTGGGAAGGCTGTTCTAATGCTAGAAATTAGGGGAGAGGCCTGCAAAGGCACCTGTGAAGTCACCAGCAACCCACCCACCATGGCAGCTCTCCCAGTGGGTGTGCAAGCACTTGGGAACCCCAGAAACCAGCTTGGGACCATGCACGTGTACATAAATACACTACACACTCAGTACATCACAGTATTGCCACTTCTCTGGAGAACAAAGCCATTTGGAGCTGTTGTGTCTGAGGTAGTGGATGCTGAAGCTGACATCACAACAGCAGGACAGCCAGAGGCAATACTGAAGGAAAGCAATTGCTGCAAGCAGTGGGAAAGCACCTGAGAAACCAGGATCATGGGGCAGCAGCACATCCTTCCCCAGAAAACTGCTCCTTCCAAACCAGGGCACCTCGTCCTCTCTAATAAACTGCAGACCCTGGACAATAACATTAACTATAGGACAGCTGTGCTAATCCAAGAGGAAAACCTGTTACACAAAGAAACAACTCCTGTGTGTCCCATGGGTTTTCCAGATGAGCTCTGCAAAGCCTGCCCAGTTGGGTAATGAAATGTGTCCCTCCACACCACTCAGCTCAGCCAAACCCACAATCAGCAGGATTAAACAGAAAAACACATTCCCAGCTGGAAAGAACTGGAAAGAGAGGGCGATGCCACTGGGAGAGGGCTGGATTAGCAGGAGCCCACAGCTCTTAGGCTGAGAAAGGATCCCCAGTTGTGCACCGAGTCTCACTCCAGTCTGGAGGAGGGCGGCAGTGCTGGTTCCAGCCAGCACTGAGTCACATTACCCAGAACAAGCCTAACCACCCCATGGTTAGGCACCATGGCCTTTCCATGCTGTGCCAAAGAGAAACCAAAGGCTGGACTTACTGCAGGACCTCTCATCACTGCCGTCCACGCAGTCCAGCCACCCATCGCAGCGCATGCTCCTGTCGATGCAGCGGCCAGTATTGCAAGTGAACTTACCAGGGCAGGCTGAGAGGGAGAAAGGGACAAAACCACACATGAGCCCTCATGACATCCCCTCTACATCCCTTCTGCAGAGTTTCCTATGCCTGCTTACAGCAGAACACAACAGGAAGACCAGGAGGTTTTCAGGAAAGCAAGGCATGCTGCTATGCCCCTATGGAAAAGGCTGCTTCCCATTTACAGGGCAGTGTAAACACAGAGGAGGGACAGCTCCACATCTCAGGGAAATGACTTTCCCCTCCCCAGCCCCAGGGTTTCAACTCACGGTCACTGGAGTCGTAGGACAGGAACTCTGCAGAGAAGCCTGTGTCTGTGTAGGACTGGTCCGAGTGGAACTGGAGCTCGATTTTGTTGGTGGTACTGGCCACCACAAACTGGGAGCGCTCCCCACAGTACCTGCAGGGAGAGAGCAAACAGGAGTCAAAAGGCTCGAAGTCAGCACCAAGAAAACCTCCTTCTATCCCTGATCTCCCTCCACACTTGGGAAGCTGAGAGGGCAGGAGAGAAGGGAGCAGGTCTGATCCCAGCACAGACTGCTGGGCCTCAGGGTCCGAATTCTGCTGCTGCTGCTGGCAGAAGGTTTGGGCCAGTTGTAAACACCAACTTGTGACTTTAGGAATGACTGGGAACAAGTTCTTCCACATCCTTGCCTGCCCTACAATGTGTCTGATCTCAGATACACTGGACTCAGGCAGGATCCCATCTCACCATGGGCAGATTGGATCACGTACGTGAATAGCACTGCAGAGGCAGGTGCTGACTTTGATACCCTCTCTCTGAGGCAGGGTCAGCTCCCTTGTCCAAAACATTGTGAAACAAAATTAATCACCTGCCTCTGAGATTCTAAGTTTTCTCTCTAGCCCAGGTTGTATCAGGCTGAGGAATGCATCTAGAAATGCATCACAGGATATGAGTGCCCTGAGAATGGAGAGCTCATTCAAGCAAACCTACCCCAGATGTTCCTGCCTTCCCACACATGAGCTATGTGCTGTGATGCTCCACAGCATCTGAGGGGTGTTTCAGCTGCAGCACACCACAGTACCAAGTGTGGGACTCCCCACTCATCATGGGGCAGTCCTGGGCTGAGGCAGCTGTGGGGTTTTCAGGGTCTCCCCCGAAAATGACTGCCGTGGGCCTCCCAAACAGAGAAGTCCAGTTAAGCAAAACCTGTCTGGGCCCCTCAGGCAGGCTCCAGGGCAGCAGGCAGTCTTAGCAAGCTCAGCTCTTAAGTGAGCCCAGCTCTTTAGTGATTTTCAGCTCTTTTGCTTGTTAAGTGCCTTTGGCAGATGCAGGGAGAGAGAGGAGAAGCTCTGTGTGAGGTTCCACAGAGATGTCTTTATTGGTGTCTTCTGGAAAGGGTCTCAGTGACAGCTCTTCTGCCAAACTGGGCAAAAGCAGGGGTTTATATAGGGTACAGGAGTTTTAGGAAACAGTCCAATAGTAAAGGTTGAGGCAAAAGTGACCTATAGTCTTACAGAGAGACAACAAGGGTCTGAAGGAAGAGGGGCTTCTTTTGGTCCAGTCATCATGACTAGGCATTTCCTGTCTTAGCAGGTCCTGTGCCTGCTACACTGGGCACCCTCCTGCCTCCTCCCAGCCCTCAGAGCACCAGCACACTTGTTCCCACAGCAGATTATGGAAAGCACCAGTTAGTGTGTAAGTAAATGAAGCCACTCCATGGGTTCAGCCACCCAACACCCACCTTGTGCCGTTGATCTGCACATAGTCTTTGGTGCAGGAGCTGACTGGGATCCCGGGCTCCAGCACAAAGAACATGTTGAAACGCACCTTCACATTCTTTCTAGAGGGAACCTGCAAAAGGAAGCACGTCAGTGGGATGTTCCTTTCTGGAGCAAGAAAAAAGGAATAGTTTCACAGGAAGAGGGTTGTGCTTGAGGGAGGACAGAAGATAACTAAAAAGGGGAAATCAGTTTTCCAGTAGGAAAGAAACAGCTTCATAAAAGTCCCTGAGTTACCCTGGCTCCAGAATCCCCAGTGGAACAGGCATACAGAGGGGTGGAAGCCAGACCTGTGGTCAACAGCCAGTAACTGGCATGTCCCAAAGCCCACACTCTCATCCTTCTTGCGTGAAGTTACAGGGTTTTTCATGGTCTTCTGCGGGGTTCAGGCCTCTTACA
Source organism: Ammospiza caudacuta (assembly GCF_027887145.1). Classification (NCBI taxonomy): domain Eukaryota; kingdom Metazoa; phylum Chordata; class Aves; order Passeriformes; family Passerellidae; genus Ammospiza; species Ammospiza caudacuta. The sequence goes on from NC_080615.1 coordinate 1,546,346, forward strand.
ACCTCTTCTGCCTTTGCCTCCAGTTCCTAAAGGTGCCCTCAATCATGCCAGACTTGGAGCCTCTGGGCCCCAGTTGCTGTGAGCTCCCTTGCATCATGTCCTGTATGACCAGGGTCATTTGACAGACTTGTTAAGGGAAAGAGAGGGCCCATCTCACCTCAATGTTCCAGACACAGTCCATGTCTGGGGGGTAGTGTGCTGGGTAATAGGGAGTTGTGAAGGTGCCGCTGTCTCCCTTCAGGGTCTCACCACAGGCTAAAATCAAGCAGGAAGGTAATAACAAATTAGAGATTTAGATGTGGTTTTTCCAAGCCTCAGCTGGCTGTCATTGGAGGCAGTGGCAACAGTCTCTAACATGGTTAAGTCACTCTCTGGAGAGAGCAGCTTTGCTCCAAGGCTTGAGAGAACCCAGGAGATCAATTAGGTGCTTCCATCAATCTGCATGTCTAATCCAACATAATTCTCATTTTTGCCTCCTTGGGGAACATCCTTACTGCAGTCAAGAACACCATAGGCAAGGCAAGCACCTGCTTCCAGGTGCTCCAGCCCTGGAAACATCCCTGGCAAACTGACCCCAGCCACAGCCACCTCCCTGTTCAGCTGCCCATGGCAGGGAGACATGGGGAAACAGGCCAAGGCCTCTGCTCACCTTTCATCTTTGGGAGCTGGAAGAACTCAGCCTTAAAGCCAGGGAATCGTCCCTCCTTGTTGGTAACCAAGGTGACTAGCATGACATTCTGGGAGGAGAGGAAGGTCAGGTTGTAGGATGGGGCATAATTCCCACAAAGTCTAGGAAGCAAAGGACAGAATTCGTAAGGCACTACTGCACAGGGAGCCTCAAGCAGCACAGCTCAGCTCTGAGCAGGAGATCTCAGGATCACCCCAGACTTGGTGCCATACAGGAACACCCACCTAACCAAGGCATGGGGCTCCACGGGGCTCAGAGAGTCATACACCTTGATGTAGTCACTGTCATCTCTGCATGGCTCCAGCTCCAAGGTCTTGAAGGTGAGACTGATACTGGAACTGGCATCTGCCCTCAATGCCCAGTAGCAGAGGGCATTGTTGGGGTATGGGCTGTTGGGGAAGCCTGGCGTGGTGAAACTGGTGACCTCCCCTTCCTTGGCATGAAGGGAGAACATGCAGCTGTCTGCCCAGAGAGTAGAAAACAGTTAACAAGGCAAAGAAGCCTTGCCCTGCCTTTCCCTGGGATGCAGAGAGTAATTCCTGCAGGCTATCCCAGGGCAGAGACCTCTTCCTGGATAACAGCAAGGCCTATGCCACAGTCTGTCCAACCCCAAAACAGCTCTAAGAATCACACTGGGGTCTGCCTTGCATGCAGAGAACCTCTCTCCAGACCCTTCCCCATCTTGCAAGAGAAACACCACCCTAAAGAGACCACTGAGATGGAAGAAGAACTGTACTTACTGTCCCGGGCAGAGTGAGCTATGCTGGGGTCCACAGCTGCAGGAAAAAACAGAGCTGGCATCACCCTTTGGGCTATGGGAAATCCCTGGGCACAAAGCCAAGGTTGTTCCTCAGACTGTCATTGATCTGGCCTCACTTGTGGAACCTCTCCCTGCAAACTGGCAGGAGAGCTCTTTCCTGGCCTCTGGGAGCTGAGGGAGCTAACTTTCCCTCTACAGAGGGAGAACTCATCCTTGTCCCTCTTCCCTGGGCTCAGAGGAGAACACAGAGCATTTCAGCAGAGGGGAACAGGTCCGTGCAGCCCCCTTTAGACTCTACATCCCGTTAAGCTGTGCTGTGACATCCAGGCCCTTATACCACCCTCAGGGCTGGCTTTCTCATGAGAGGGCTGTGACCAGCACCTTCTCCTTCCAGAGAAATATCCCACCTGATCCCATGCAGAGGCCCAGGGACAGTGGGACCGATACTCACGGAAAGCAATGACTGACTCCACCTTCAGCATGGGGTTTCTCAGGCGCGGGTTCCACCTCTGCACCAGGCTCTGCTTGTCAGCCATCGCCCTGTCCAGGCTCTCTTCCCGGTATTTGGGCACAAGGAATTCTGACCAGTAGTAGGCAATGACACTGCCTTCACTGTGGAAAGGGTAATTGTGGGATGAGGGCAAGGACAGACATGGGAGGACTCAAATACCACTAGAAGGGGGCCAAACTACTTGATTAGCCAGTTTTTGGAGCCTGGCCACAAGGAAGGGAGAGTTTCATTATAAGTTAAGCAAACAGCAAAGGCCCCTGCCAGCCTGAGCAGTCTCTCTCAGTGCTGCCAGGCACCACCCACTGCAGTTCACTTGATTTTTCCCAAGACATCTGGCAGAAAAAAAAAATGTATTTTCAGGTCACTTTTTACTGCTCACCCTTTCCTGTGTCATTCAGGGTGATTACGGGGGTACTTCTATCCCAGCATCCTGGGAAGGAGGGTAAATGGCTGATGTGATATCCTGGCATCCTAGATAGGGCTCAGGCAGTGCCTAACACTCACCTGAAGGCAGTGATTACTGTCTCTTTGTGATAAGGACCAATATCAGCATGATTCTTGTAGATCTCCTCCACCTGAAAGAGTTAAAAAGAGGTGTTCAGCATGTCTAGAAGTGAGGAAAAGGGAAAGGCTGAAGATAGACAGAGTTTCAAGCCTGCAAAGGAAACCCAGGGCAAATCCCTGGCATCCCTGTGTGCAGGAATCTGCAGAGCCAAAGAAAGAAAGAAGGAGAGTTGAGAGCCCCAGAAGAGCACAGAGCTGTCCATCACAGCCTGTTCTGACTCAGCTCACCCACTCTTCCCTGGGGAAGGTGAATCGCCAAGTCTGAGGGAAGAGGCACAGCTTCAGCCTCTTTTAGACACCCTTTTAGCTCAGTTCCTGGCCCTGACTCATCCAGTGATTCTGGGACGTGCCCTGGCAGCTCCTATGACACCAGGAGATGCCATGGCACTGGGCTGGAGCTGGGATGTCAAGATCCAGCTCCAAAGAAGGTCCCTGCTCCCAGCCAGTGTGACACAGTGAGCAGGGAAAGCTCCAAGGAATCTTACATGGCATATCCCCATGGCCGTGGGGCAAGAGGAAAATTCCTTGCTTGTAGAAGGAGGGAGGCAAGAAATCTCTTACCGTGCTCTTCACCTTCTTGGCCAGCATACTGAACTCTGGAGAGCTGGAGTTCTCATAGGCATCCAGGAATTCCCAGTTCAGAACCCGCAAGTGGCCATTGAAAACCTTCTGGACAGGTGTGTTCCTATCTGGAAGAGAACAGCTCAGGGTCAGGAAGGGCAATCAGAGCTGGGATGGTGCCACAGCAGATCCCCAGTGACAGCAATTGGGGCAGGGAGGTGGAAATGGTGTCTCCAGACCTTCAGAGGGCACATGTGAGCAACACTGGGTAACAAAGCTTTTCCATGTGGAGGGATACGTTCCCAGGGTGTTACCCTACATGTCACCACCCACCAGACGCTACACTCACATTTGAAGTGCCAAAACAGGAGGCCAGTGGTGAGGGAGACAAGTAGAAAAACAATGATCAGGACAGTGATGACCACCTGCCGCCTTGGGCCGCGTTTCTCCATCTTCTTGGAGTTCATGGCAGGGAGGAACTCCACCCCTTCATCCAGGTTGTTCATGTCCTGGGAGAGGAGGGAAGGCAGGACAGTGAAAAAGCTGTTCTCAAAGCCTGGCTTGGGGAGGTCCAGCCACAGAGCAGCCTGAAGCAGGTCTGGGGACAAGGAATGCGGCAGCACTGAGAGCAAACCTCAGTGTTGGCAGCTCCACAGCCATGGCAGGACAAACCCTGAAGGTTTCTTCTTTGCTTTTCTGCACACACCTAATTCCTTTCTGGGCCTAATTTAAGGTCATGACTTCAAGCACAGTCAGGGGCAAGTCCACACACCCTCCTGTGACCATGGCAGGTCACAAGCCCACAAGCTCCAAGATCTGCCTCAGCAGATGAAACTGCAGAGAAAAATTCACCCCCACAAAGTGCTCATGTTGTGCAGGTGTGTCACCCAGAGCTCATGGGGCACAGCATGCTATAAATAGCATTTCCCTAATAGAAATCAAGCTGCTTCCTTCCTTTACAGCTTTTTCACAGCTCTCTGTCATGCCTCCTGAACCAGCAGCACTCCTGTGTTTCTGCTTAGAATCTCTCATCCAGCACAAATACTTGCTAAAAGAAATAAACCAAAAAATTAAGAAGAACACACAAAACATCCCCACAACCCACGAGCAGCCATGCTCCCAGGACAAGACGTGGAAGAGAGGAGTGAGGAATGACACAGCTCTTGCTGTCATCATAATGGGCTGCGTGAGGAAGAGGAAGATGTGTTGAAGCATCGAGCTCTGTATCAGCTGTAAAACCTGAGCTCTATATCAGCTGTAAAACCATTGGTATCCCAAGGTTTCAGTTTCTCACACCTTCTGTTCTGTTCCTCCATCCTTGTCCTGCTTGTGCATCTGTACCTCTCACCTGGGGGGCAGCGGGGGGGGGGAAGGTTTGGACAGCTGCAGACCCAGATGTTTTTTGAGGATCCCACACAGCATCCTTGGTACTGTTGGACATTGTGGGGGCCCAGATCCACACCTACCCTGGCACCTCCTCTCCTGCCAGCATTGCCAGTGGTGTGGCCAGAGCTCACCACATCTGCTTCTGATCTGTGCCTCCCTTGGGAAGGAAGGGCTCTGCACATGCTGCAATGGCCCAAAACAGGAGGATCCTTCACCTTTCTGCTCACCACCTTCCCATTTTCTCCTTAGCAGGCATTCAGCAGCTTCCTGGGCTCTGGAACCTCAGCATGGACACCACGGCACAAAGTGCCAACTCACACAAATCTGTGGCATTTCCACGTGCCCCATGCTCCAGAAGGGTAAAGCTGTCTCCACAAACAAGAGGGTCAGACTCTGCCTGTCCTCTCTCAGCCCTACTCCAACAGCTTGGGTTAATTTGAAGCAAATGTCACAAGCCCCTAAATTAAGGAAAAATATGTACAAGGGGGATATAGCGTGATAGAATACAAGGAAATGGCTTTGAAACAAAAAGATAGCATGGTTTGACAGGATACTGGAAAGAAATTCTTCCCTCTGAGGGTGGTGAGGCCTTGGCATAGGTTGCCCAGAGAACCTGTGGCTGCCTCATCCCTGGCAATGTCCAAGGCCAGATTGGACAGGGCTTGGAGCAGTCTGATCTAGTAGAAGGCATCCCTGCCCATGGCAGGGGAGTGGGACTGGATGGGCTTTAAGGTCCCTTCCAATCCAAACCACTCTGGGATTCTATGAAAAACAACTAGCAAATGGGATCCTGCTGACACAGGGATCTCTGAGCCTGCTGTACAGACATAAGGAAAAAGCCATCTTCACTGCATTTCCTCACTGAACTTCCAGCAGGTACTTCATCTTATCTTTCCTCAGCCTTGCCTGGCAGGAAAGCCCAGCTCCCACTTGAACCATTCCCCCACTTCTTTTGCCCTTTTCTTCACCCAATGCCTGTACTCTCCTCCCACCCTCCACACCCCATTGCAGCCTCTCCTCCTTGCAGTATTTGCCCAGGGCCCTTCAGAACAAAAAGGGAAGTGGCAGGCACCTTACTCCGAGTTGTTGTCAAGGACTCTGTAAGTTTAATCCTCTGCAAACACCAGAAGACCACCAAGACCAGAGCAACTCACCAGTTTTCACATCACCTGCTCTCAGAATCCTCTCAGTTTATTATTTGGCGTTTTTGAGTTTTACTGCCTAAGGCTAGACAGAAAGAACTGTTTCCATCCCCAAAATCCACCCACCTCCAAAATAAAGAGACCTAGCAGGGCTGCAGAGGACAATGCCATGGGAAATGCTCTGAATCCTGTTTGGCTTTTGATCATACAGGAAAAGCTTGAAGATATAACCTAAGGAAACTTTCAAACAGATGGCACACAAAATAAAGCTTAAATACACAGAGACATCCTAAATCAAGAAATTCTTCAATCAAAGTCAAGACTACCTGGAATTTGACACACAGTCTTCCAAACTAGCTCCTACCAGTTTTCCAGTCATGAAATAAATCCTCCCAAAACCTGGTAAAGAAAAGAAACTGGCCACAAAACTTGCAAACACATCCCCTCTCCCTCCACATTGCTGCTCACAATGCAGAGCCTTCTCAGGACTTCCAAGACATTGCTGCTGTTTATCAACATCTGCAGGAGTCTATGGCAAGAAGACATTCTCAGGCACTTAAATGATCTATCAGTTTCCTCAGACTTCCTGGAGCCAGCGAGGAAGAACTGCAAAGAAAACCAATTTTCCACAAGAAAACTCTTCAGCTGTGGGGACCTTCAGCCCTCTGCAGAGTTCATACACTTGCGTTTCACCAAACTGCCAGGAAAAAATGAGAGTCAGCAGCAAGCAGGAGCTCCTGCTGTATGACACTGCACAACAATGTGGCTGATGCATTTTAACATCCCCTTTAAGCTAAAGATTGTGTCCTTGCAGAGAGAAAACTCTCCCAGGGAGAAAATCATTGCTGTGATTAACTCAGAAGGCAAACAGAGCCCCCCTCTACCTCCAGCACACACAGGCAAATGCACGGCTCCTGGAAGCAAGGAAATTAGACAGGAAAACTCACCATGCACTCTCTTTAGGCAATTTCTCTGCTTTCCTTGGAAAAAAATTAGTATGAAAAAGCTAAACCTGGGAGGTTACAGTGCGCCTTCGTCAGTTTTTTCTTGCTCCAAAGCTGAGCCAGCAGCAACACAGAAGTCACAGGAGTTCAGGGACTTCTGGGAAGGTTACTTTTGTTTTTCCCCCAGTACAAGGTGCACAAGCAGCCACTGGCACTGTTACTTGCCAGAAGTTATCCCGTGACTACAAGCAGATAGGAGGCACGATCCAAAAAGGTTTCCCTCCCTACTCACCCTCTGTGTTGTATTCCAGCTCTCATCCTCTTCCATTCCCATACCCTATGAATGCCATTATGTTCCTCAGCCAACACACACACTTGTGTGAAGAGCCCTCACCCATCACAGCCTGGGTAAGGAACAGCCATTCCTGCAAACTCTTCCCAATACCCAGTGAAGAATCTGAAGCCTCTCCCAAGCACTGGAATGATGAATCAGGGCATGCGCAGAAGGTCTCAGATGAGGCCCTGTGTCCTGAACCCTAAGAGGCTGAAACCTCCCTGCCCACACTCTGCACAAAAATCACCAGTTTGACCTGAGGATGAGACTAGCCTGTGTCCCACAAGTGCAGCTCAGCCTCTGCCCCTCTCACTCCCTGTGCTCCACATGCCCTTCGCGGCCAACACCTGTCACCATTCTCTAAGCTGGACAGAAACCAGACAAAATCACGTGCAAGACAGGCTCAAAGATTATGGTTAAATCAAGAAAAAGACAATTGCAATGTTAATCTCCTTCAGCTGATGGCTGCTGCACATTTCCCTCGCGTGCTCTGAACAGTGGCAGCTGTAAACTAGAGAGGAGCTGAACACGCACTGGGCTCACCTTCTCCATGGTTCCTCCAGAAACCGTCTCTAGCCCCAAGTGACTCAAGGTCTGACTGTCTCACCCTTCTCAAGGAAACTGCTCCAATAAACATTATTAACAGAAAACCTCCCTTGATATTCTCTCTGCCTTAGTCACTGCAGCAGTTACTTCCTTCTGCTCCTCCTCACTCAGTCCTTGCCGGTACGGCCAGGCTCCCCACACAGGGAGTGTGACCCACACTGGTCACAGCATCAGCTGTGGCAGCAAAACCAATCCAGGGAAAAGTTCAGACAGGCACTGCCCCAGCTCTCTCATGCCTCAATTTCCCCTGGAGTACCAACCCCATGAAGAAATTTTGAAAAGAAGTGCACATAGATGGATTCATAGAGCGCTTGGAGGGCTCCTGCTCCTCTGCACAGCATTTGAGCTCAGTCCTGGGGAGAGCAGACCTCCCACTCCTCCTTCTCTAAGCCACACAATGTATTTTTAGACAGTGACTGTGCTCTGTCCAACTGGACAAACCAGATGCAGAAGTGACTAATTCTGTCAGCAGGAAATTCAGCTGGCACAAGGGGGTGGTGGGAACCAGCTCTGCACTGGAGATCTTACAGGAAAGCAGAGATTCTCCTGCAGTGGGGGATCATGGAAAGGCTGGGATACGCCATGGAATACGACTCCCCAGCATGATGTGTGCAAAGCAGGGGTCCCACTGGGATCAGCATCCCCCAGTGAAGCTGGTTTCTGCCTTTTTGGCACTCCCAGATGGTGATGTGTCCCAGGCACCAACCCCCTTACTGTTCCCCTCTCCTCCAAAACAGCTGTTCAATCTCTCCCTCAGTTTCTGCATCTGTTTACAGGATTCTGACCCACACGACTGGGCTCCTGGCCATTAGTTTCACGTGTCCTTTATGAACACCAGATAATTTGTTCATCCAGCACCAGACATGAGATTTACCTACTTCCTTTGACTTTCCCAACTCCTTGTATGATCTGGGCAGCTTTGGTCCTGAGGTTTGCCACAGGACTGCTCAGGACCAAAGCTGCCCAGATCATACAAGGTAAGAGCAAGTGTGCAAACAAATAAAATCTCACAGCAAAGAAAGGTCACTGTCTGACACCAATGTACACAACCAAGACAAGGAACCCATAAAATGCCAGGCTGGAGGAGGCATAGGGAGGTCAGAGATGAAGCAGAGTCATTGGACAGCATGGTTAGACTCTTGAGGGTAATTACAACTTGCAGATCCCAGCCTGTGTATCCAAGAGGCAATTCCCACCTCCCCTTTTGTAGCCACACCTGCCTCGGGTGGTGTTCAATAAAAACTAAAACAAATACCACATGAGAAACGAGAGGAATGAAACCTGTCGACTGGGCCACAGTCTCAGGACATAGCCAGCAAGGCAGTTCAGAGCTCAGGAGACCAACACAGTGGGCTTGTGTGGCAAAAAGTTGTATTTTCAAAAGCTGAGAATTCCTGGATCATGTTGAAAGCCCACACCAACTTTGTGGTGCTGGTACGAGGGAAAACAGCCTGTTACCCATCAGAAAAAGTAAAACGAATGTAAACAGCATGTGCAACTCACTTCACCCAAGTAGCTCAAGTACAGCTACAGCATCCTTAAATCAACTCCCTCACCAACTTTTGCTGCAAACCCAAATAACTCCTCTGGAAAAAGATCTGATAAGAATAATCTTCTCACTTCTCACTCTTGATAAGAAATAGATGGAAACAGCACACATGGGAAGCGAAGTTTACGTAAGGCGTATTCATGCTGTGCCACCCCACCACAGGCAGCAAAACACTGAAGAAACTTTACCAGTGCATTATTTTTTGTCTTCAGTTCTGTATTAAGGGCAATGAAGCTATAAAATGATGACATCAAAACTAGAAAGGGAATATGGGGCAAGAGCTCAAGGACAGAGTCCTCTAGACTGTGCACCTTCCAGGCGCAGAGGGCAGGTGCAATAGTGAAAGATACAGGTCACACACACCTATTTCACATACCAAGTTTGAGCTTAACCCTCTACAGCAGATTGTCTTGTGATCACCCTGAGTCATATGAGAAAACAAATTCCTTTAGGTTTATTATAGAAGAAACTAATGTTAATTTTTGCAGATAGCATAGGCTTGGCTTGCTGTCCCATCCAGGCTGATCGGTGCAGCTCTGTCCTGCATCACAGCAGCTCAGAAAAAGCTACCATGCTTCTGTTTTTCTGTGGTACTAGAGGATTTTACACATAAATCTTAGCAACTCTTGGGGAGAAGCTGGGAATAAAGGTACTCTACAGCCCTGATCAGTGTACCTATGGGCCATGAAATTCCTCCTTGCAACACCCTGATGTCCCAAGAGCGGCAGAGAAACATGCCACAGATGCAAACAGCTCATTTAAATCACTTGTATGTCTTTCCTGGTACAGACAGAACTGTCTGGAAAACAGAACTGCCTCCAGCAGCTTAACCAAAGCAGCTGAGCCCCAGACCTCAGCCTCCACAATCCTTGTGACACTTTACTCATTCCTGAAGTTCTGAGGTGGATCAGGATCATGGGTCTCTGATGTTTGAAGCCAACAGCAAAGAAAACACGAGCACCTCCAACCAGGAAATTCTCCGTCTGCCAAACCCATCCCTGTTGGCTGCTCCCTCCCCATCCCAGCCCATGGCCCGGATATTGCAGGGCATATTAGCTCCGGGTCTGTCCCCAGCAGCCTTTGGATGGAAATGACACATTCTACCCTGGGCAAGGGGAGGAGAGAACCTTTGTACCGATACCTTCCCCAGAGCCAGGCCCTCAAAACACTCTCACTGCTCCCTCAAGGGTTTTACAGAGTGATCTTTCGTTTGCTGAGCAAAGGTCTGGCCTCAGCCCTTTTCTCGTTGTGTCTTCCTTATCCCTGTTTGCTTTTGGCACCAACAGCAGCCAAACTGGCCCAAGCAGCAGCTCACCTGCCAGCCACTACCCCAAGGAAACTCTGCACCTTTCCAAGGAAGAGCAGCAGCTTCTCCTCAGCCCAAGAACTACAGCAGCTCCTTTACCAGCACAGGAGGAGACACAACGTGTCGCAAAACCACTAATTTCCTCCACTCTCATAGGGGGCCAAGTCCAACAACAGTCCATGGGTGACAAAATCCTTGGGTTGTTTCCTGCCAGGAGGGCAAGTACTGTCTTCAGGGAACCTGCTCTGGATCTGATCTGTCCCTCTTAAACTGACACAGGGGGAAAACTGATTCAGAACTAGGGAAGGGACCCGCTTGAGCCCTCAGTCCTGCATAAAGACAAATCAGAGCACAAAGCTACCTTCTGCTAGGAGAACAAGCGAGGCAGGGAAGATCGTGTCCCACAGGTGCCACCCCAGCCTGTGGGACAAGGAGCCACCCCAGGGACAAGGAGCTTGAGCTGAAGTGCTTCAGCGAGAGCATCTCCTTCCCACTCCCAGTCATGGCACACACCGGACAGTGGGATAGGAGGCAAGGGAAAATTTCTTGCTGCAGGCCAGCTTTTTGATCAGTGCCAGAACCAGCAGCTCCAATGTTGCTGCAAGATAATAACTACTAAAGCCAGGCCTCAGAGACAGACACCACACAGCCTGCTGGCAGGGTGGGAAATGCTGTTGTCCTGCTTTAACCCAAAACCCTGGGTTTGGAACAGCTCTGTGGCACAGAATAGGCTCTGGAGGTGCAACCCAAACTCAGCCATCCCTGCCCGACCCTCAGCCAGGAAAATCTACACAAGAAGTTCACTCAAGTCTCGGAACACACTGATTATGCAGTGGTTAATTACTGAAGTCCCACAGCCCTCCCTTTACGACGCTTGAACAGGTTTAGTTGGATCTGTTGCTAAACAACCCAGAGCCAGGCCCTGCACACAGCTTGCTAGCGTGGAGTTTACCTTTACTCACAACCCCACTGCTTTAGCTGAAGCCGAAACCAAAAGCCCTGGAGCGACGGCAGCACCAACACCGAGGAGATCCAAAACCGGCACTGACAGGCGATCTCCACTTGCCCAAAGATGGTTTTTTTCTGCTCTGCTGAGCTCAGCAACGTCCCCCAAACAAGTTTTCCTGACCTTACCCAAGGGTGAGCTGGAATCCCCCCTTCCTGTGGGATCCAGAGCAGCCCTGAACCCACTAGGCTCGAAGGAACCAGACGAGCGGAGGACGAGGCATCTCGGCCCACGGCTGGCAGGTGTTGTGGGAGCTCCCCTGCCCAGGTGTGCCCTCACCTGCAGCTGGGCGCTGTACCGCACGCCGGCCCCGCTGCCCGGGGGGCCTTGCTCCATGGCCAGGCAGTGCGGCGCGGCTCAGGCCGCCATGGCGCGGTGGCTGCGGCCTGGGCGCCGTGCCCGGCTCCTCCTCCCGGCGCTCCTGCAGGTGCGGGCAGCCGGAAACGCCCGCAGGTGCTGGGCCGCTCCCGCCTCGCCTCTCCACAGAAATACGGGAAAACACCGTGCCCAAAAGCCCCGCATCAGCTCTGCAACATCCAAGAGATCCTTCAGCCACGAGCTTTGCTTTAGCAAATGAAACCAGAAAAATCTTGTCTTCTAAGAGAGGCTGCCCTGCAATCGGTAGGAGGGCTGGCTGGCATGCAGAGATGCACAGTTCCTAAAGAAAAGCTTTGTGTATCCGGGGTCTCATCCCTCCTCCGGTGACAGCATTATCATGCTATGAAACCCTGCTGCAAAGAGGGCACTCTCAGCACGAACAGATAGTTTACCCCAGGGACAAGCCTCGTGCTCCCAAAAACATTTGGTACACTCAGAAGCAAAATATTACCTTTCCTCAGCCTGAAATCTGCCCTCAGCAAGGCTACATCAATGTAGGAATGAGCTTTCTCTTGGCTAACAGAGATCAGATGCAACATGAACAACACAGCAGTGCTGCAGAAACTGCTGTGCACCCAGACGTGGCACTCAGGGGATGCTCACATAGCAACAGCCCCTGGGGCCTCTGTGGTTTAATATTAAACAGAGAGGGAAAGGAGGAACTGGGGTTCTGAGAAAACTCTAATGCAGGCTTAAAAGAATTTGTAAAACTGAAAGCTGCATTCAATCTTACTTCACCATCTACCCTTTCTTGAAAAGATGATTCATACACACACATTCCAATATTTAGGTTTCTCACATTCGAGAGCAAGTCAGGATTAAAACAGTTAGATCAAACTCACTCTTTCACATAAAAGTTCTTCCTTTCTCCATCTTACATGTGCCAATCCGTATGAATATGCAATATGCCCATTCAAAGTTGAACTGGCCACCCCACTGCTGAGCCACACTTTTTACACCAATTGCATCCTGCCCTGAAACTGAATTTTTTAAACACTTGAACACTTAAAACTGCCCAAAACTCTTGTTCTGGTACAACAAGAGTTGCTGATCACACGCAGAAAATACCTTGCTGAGTCTCCTTTGTTTCCCCTTGCTCTACATGGTCTCCTGCGGAGCAGAAGTTTTGCAGGCTTTTTGCAGGTGGTTTTTTTGGGAAAAAATAGAGAAGGAGTGAGGTCTCTGAGCCTGCTATGGTGTAGAAACACATAAACCACCGCCTTCCCTGCCCCCTCAGCAGCTGCCAGAATCCAACCCACCGCAGAACACGGCACAGGAGGCAGCATCCCCGAATTTAAGGTACTCCTTTTGAAAAGGTGCCGTGTTAGTCAGGCTGCTGATGTCAGGAGCTCTCAGCGCTCCTGCTGATGCCCAGCCCTGCCCAGAGCTGTTTTTACAGCCACTCCCTTACCTGCCTGGCTGCAGCCTGTCTTAACACCCCCGTGAAACAGCATATTTTGGGTACAAAGCAGCTGCTCCCAGCTGAACTACTGCTCCTACATTCTACACGTTCTTCCTGTTTGGCGCATCCACTGATCTCCTCCAGGCTGATGGCAGGCAAACACCCGTGCATCAGGAATGTAGATGATAAGGGCAAAATGTGAAGATCCACAATCCCTGGTTCGACACCGAGCTGTGAATGCTCACTGTTCCCTGTCATTCAAGCCACTGATATTTTACAAACTAATTCACGAGCCCTCTTTGAACAAGGGGACACAGTCACCGTGGGGAAAGCCAGCAAGCAATATATGTGCAAAATGTAAATATTATATAGCTGGGAGGTGGCTAGTTCGAGGCCTCAATACCAGGATTCCGGTTTTTCTGTTGCTGGAGCACAGGGAATTCCTTCGTGGCTGTGCTGCAGCCATTACCGAGTCACCGTGGTGGGAGCAGGTCCCCTCCTGGGCAGGGTACAACCCCAAAACATACAATAACAATTCCCAACCTGTCTGCCACGTGCTTTTTTTGGTGAGACACTTCCATGTCTGACTGAAAGACGCTGAGCGCAGCCGAGGCACGGTGAAAACGCAATAAAGCATAAAGTTCAAGGCACTTACCTGCATGCAATGGCAGCAGCCACCCGCAAAGCTTCTGTTTGCTCCCGCTGGAACCACTTTATCCAATAAAAGCTGTCACCTCCTCCTCCTCGCGTTGTCTCAATGTAGCCACAACAGCATCTTGAGAGCAGAGACGAGGTTTCGGAGGAAGGCGAGCCCTGAAATCTGAGAACCAAGTCCGGCTTGGTCAGAATCTGTGCGAGTTGCAAGAGCTAGATCGCCCTCAGCTCGAACCCCAGACAAGGATCAGCTGCAGGAGCAGCAAATTCTGTCGGGGCAGGCAGGATCCTTCCGCATCAGCTCCCACCCCTGGGAATACCATGCACGTGAAAGAAGGGAAGAACTGCTTACAGAAGGAATGAAAGCCGGCTGCCGGCGGGAGAGGAGTCTTCTGGTGAAGGCAATTGCCAGGAATTCTAGCAAAGGAGCACCATCCATCCACACAGCGACGGGCCAGATTCAGTAAGGGACGAAGGCTTTTCCTTCCCGTAGTATGGCTCAATGATTGTACTCTCAGCGCGACTCCCAAATTCAAATTTCAGCGACAGTGCACTCCCACCCAGATTCCTGCCAGGCAACCCTGAAACCACCCCATCTCGTAGCTCAATCCGGTCCGGCAACTTCTAAAGCATTACAAAAGACTGGGAGAGAGATAAAACTCACAGGGTGTCCTGTTACTTTGCATTCCAAAGAGTAAATAAAAGGCTGATTCAGTGGGAGGAGAGGAAAACGTCATCCAGCAGCGCTGTGCTTTCCAGCTGAACAGGCAGCCCCCAGAGCAAGGGCTGGGTACGGCTGGAGATGGGCACAGCCACCTTGGGCTGATCCAGCCTCTCTATCTGCAACGCAAGGGAATAATTACTGACTGTGGAGAATGGGAGCTGGAAAGGTGTAGCGAGTTGCTCTCAATTGGCTACATGCTGCTCTGGGGCAGAACAGGGAGGTGGCACTCCCCTTCCCAAAGCTGTTCAAGGGTTACTGTGTCATTTGGATGGAAACTTCTCCTTTGATCTCAAATGCTTCTCTCACGAGCTCAGGAATGAGAGCCCTGCTCCCAAAACATGATTTTGGCAGAGATCAGAAGTAGCTCTGCCCTCCTGAGATCGTGAAAGCTGGCCAGAACTAAGGGGTCTAGTGCCCTGCTCCATCTCAGGGATGTCATGGGCATAAGGGCAGCCTCCAACACACCCCAGACAGCTCCTAGAATCGCTTCCAAAATCCAGGAGGGTAATTTCCCGTGCCTCTGCTTCTGGTGCCAGCCACGGGGCTCCCGAAGGAATACAAAGCACTAGGAAACACTAGGATGTAACTTTGCTGCCGGGACTATAAAGACAGCCAGGTCTCCTTGAGCTCTTCAACGCTAGAAAGCAGAGAAACTCTTTTGTGAGCTCTGAATCAGCAACAGTGTTTGCCAGCCAAACTGTGAATGCAAGAGTGGACAGGCCTGACCGCCTAGTTTCTGGCACCGTGTGTTTTGAAACCACTGGGCACGCCCAAGGCTCCAAGTCAGGTAAAGTTTGTCTTCTAACGAGCTGCAAATGTGTAAACTGAGGCCTTGACTTAGCTTAAAGCAGAGCGCCCTTTCACCCTCCCCCAGATCTCTTTGACTCACCTCAACACAAGCTGAAAATTAAGAATACAATAAATCCTGTCAACCAGCCTAATTCAGCTTTGTAATTATAATTACAAAGGACTCATCCCTCCGACTGGGGGCTCTCCTGGTCTCAACTGCCTGAAAACAGACTAAACTTTCCTGTTGCCCTTCAAAGGAACAGGGTGCTAATTTTCTGCCAAAAAATACTTAGGGCTTTTTGGGAAATACTCAGCTTTGCACATTAACACGTTCCCTCCTCTCAGCTGTCCTAGCAGAGGCTGGAACAACAGCCCAGCTAAGTTTAGGATTTTTGGTAAAGTAGAGAGGCTGCATATGACATTGCAATTATAAAAGTGACAAGACAGATAACAACCTTTGCACCAGCACCTTCACAGCCATTTCAGGGGCCATCCTAAGTTGGAAGTCACTTGGAAGCCACTCTCAGTACAGGAGCACTGGCAGACCCAAAAGCTCAGCTTACCAAGTTACTGATTGTCATTAAGGTACTCAGGACATTCCTAGCCAATGAAACAGAACTTACTTCCTTACACAAACAAAGGGAGTGCAAAGGGAGGTCAGTCATTCGTAAAGCCGCAGTGACTAGAGGGCTTGTGACTGTCTCATATCCATAATTTCACTGTGTAACTGAGTACACAAGAATAATTCTCACCACAGGCTGACTTACAAGAACTCTCCTTAAGCAGTTTAAAAGCCCTCAGTGCAAATTCCTTTTGGGTTTTTTTTTTTTTTTTTTTAGTAATCCAGCATATTTTTATATATATAGAAGCATATTTTTGTATGCATGTCTTGTAAATATCAAGCAGCCATTGCTTCCCCAAGCACAAACCAAAAAGTTTCCATAAATTGCTTCAGAATAACAAATAGAAACATTAAAGCCACTTGCCACGTTTCCAAAAAATGCCAGCACCTTGCAGGTCCCTGTTAACTCTTCAAGCAGTGTCAGCATGCAGGGAGAGCATCCTGACCTGCAGCAGGCTTTCTCTTCTTTTCTTTCTCTGCTCTACTTTCCAGGCCCTGATGGCCTTGCTGTGGGTCAGCACAGCCACTTACTGATGCTCCTCTGGGATTTGGTTGGCACCTTCTCTAAGTGTCATTGCAAAACCTCGAGGTTCTGGAGCTCTGAAGGACCAGCATGTTTCTGCTTCAAGGATCTTGCATTTGGCAGCTGACTTATTCTGCTCCAGGTGCAAACTGCAGGACAGTGAGAAAAGTAACATTAGGAGGTATGGGTGCAAGGCTCACCAAATTGGTTTGGTGAACACTTCCAGACATAAAGAAACACATTGCTTCTTAAAATACTGACCTCTGATTGAGTTTCAGTATTCAGGCCTCAATGCAGGATGCCGTGTACAAGATTAATCCAGGCCCAAATGAACTAATCCACATTGAATGGGTCACTTGGCATAACCTGCGTCATCACCTGTGTCATCCCTAAATTAAATCATCAATAGCTCAAATTTGCACTACTCATGCAGAATTTCTTTAATAGTCCACAAAACCAAATGGCTCTATCCAGGGAGTGATTCACCGTACAGGAACAGGAGAGAGGTCAAATAAATTGTTCCTCTAGAGGGATCAGCAGCTGCAAATGCAGTCTTGTGGTGAGAAATTCAGATTTATTTATTGAGAAATTCAAAGCACAAGAAAGATGATTCCAGCTTTCCACCTCTGGATCTACACACATCTGGTCTATCCACATAACTAGGGTCCAATAAATCTCAGATTGAGATGAGTCAGTTGCAAAGGGGTTAAGTACAGGATTAAACAATTTTTCTACCAAAGCATGTTTCCAGCCTGGACCCAGCAGCACATTCTCCCTTCCCCACAGCTCGAAACTGCTGTGTTTAGTGTTTAGGCTATGGGGCAAAGTCT
Source organism: Ammospiza caudacuta (assembly GCF_027887145.1). Taxonomy (NCBI): domain Eukaryota; kingdom Metazoa; phylum Chordata; class Aves; order Passeriformes; family Passerellidae; genus Ammospiza; species Ammospiza caudacuta. The sequence continues at coordinate 1,563,625 of NC_080615.1, forward strand.
GAATTCCAGAATGCCATCCTACAGGATGAACAGCACCCAGCCAGAAAGGTCCTGAGTTCAGGCACTATGCACCCAACTTGTGGCAGGCACAGAATTGGGTCTATTGTGAGGTGGTTCAGGTTTGCCATGTGACAAACAAGTAACAAGGTTTTTGCATTTACTAAAAACAATGCTAGGATTTTCAAAGGTATTGGAAAAATGAAGATCAACTGTTAAAACATGTCCAGTTAATGACTCTTTTGAAAAGAACACTTGAGGTGAGCTCACAGGGTTATGAGGGCATCCTACTGAATTATATAAATACAGATTTCCCCCATGATTTAAATAAAACAAAACAGTTGTTAAAATAAAGTTTAGAAAGGTTTTAAATGGCTAGTGGCTGTTTGTGTAGCCTGCTCAGTTTTTTAAAGCAGGTTTTACACAATATTCTCTTTGTGGAAATAAACTCCTAATCCACAGCTTTTAGGAGATAAACAAGGCTCTTTGATAACTAGTGAGCATCTCAGTGTGACAAAAACAGGTTGAACTTATTTTTTAAACTAGAAAAGGTATTGACAAAGATTCATCAGGCTGAATGGCCCTTTAGTTCCAGGCAGGGCAGGTGGAAAATGGGTAATGTCAGTATAAATACTTTCTCTAGGCCCTCTTCCCCTGCATGCTGCCCTAGCAGCTCTTACTGCAGGACTCATCCAGAACAGCTTTCAGGCTGCAGAGCAAGAGGATGTGAGAGCATACACCACCTGGAACACAGTCTAGTTTGTAGATACCCTCCCCCAGTCTCAGCACACCCACAAAACCACAGGAGCCCTTCTCTGCCCTTCTGCCTCATATAGTTCAAAGTTACTTATTAAAAACAAGGGCTCTTGACTTGCAGTAGCTTAGGGGTTATTTTTCAACCAGAGTGGAGCAGCTCATCAGACAGGTGGTAGCTGAATCACAACAGGCTGTACTTTGTTTGTGAAAGCTAGGATAAACACTTCCTACCCAAGCCAGCACATGGCCATTCAAAATCAGAAGCCCATCCAGTGTCTGATGCTCTTTTCTCCCAAAACCAGACTTCAAAATAAAAGAGCATAAACCTAAGAGAAGCAACAGGGAGGCAAATGTTGCTCAAAAGTAGGACGGTGTTTAACAGCAAGACACTTAAAACCAGCAGCAACCACCTGAGACACACTAAGCTTCTCGGATTAGATGCAGGTTTCTTGTTTTCTTAAGCTTAATACTTCCAAAGCCTCCTGTGTCCAGCAAGAAAGTCATGAGGATTGACAGAAATTAGAGGGTCTTCACAATGTAACCATCTTTCAGCACTTGATTGTAGGTTATTTAATAATTTATTAATTATGAACAGAACATAGCAGGATTATCTTGATTATGTTTTGAATTTAAAAGGCTCTTTCACATAAGCAATAGCAGGAAATTGCTTGTTGCCTGCTTAATTTAGTCTTTTAACTTCACAACTTAAAGGACTTTGGAATGTCCTCACTTCCCTCCCACACCACAGTCCTTCTGCTGGCTCCTGATTGATAAATGTGCAAAACACGTACCAAACATGGCAAAGCAGGACAGAAAACCTTTATCACTCCATACTGTGAAGCATATGGACCATAATTCAAGCACTTGCTTTCAAATGCTGAACTGATGTGTCCTGCTAACTCAGCATTTATATCCAGTCACTTCTTTTCTTACCGAAATAGCTGTTTTCCTTCAAAGTGGGAAGTGGGTTAGATGCAGTACAGAAAGATCCACAGCCCCAGCCGGAAGCCCAGCAAAACAGTAACACACACAGGGCTCCAACCACAACAGTCCCGAACTGTACATCTTGGTTCTTTAAGCATATTATATTCTATTATATATAACTTGGAGTAAACCACATCTTAAAAAAAAAGCCTACAGAAAAAAAAAAAGGTTAAAAAGAACCATCTTATCAAGAAGATGGACAGGTTATTAGAAGATGGACAGCCCTTGGCAAGCTGGACAATGACTGTACACAAAACACGCTGTAGAGAACCAAAAGGATATAGCAGAGATCTATAAGGCTTTCTACACTTTTATTCTTCTCCTGGTTCAGCACATCTTTTGATCTCATTAAGCTTCAAGGTCATGTCAGAACAGTCACAAATTCATCTCCAGTATGTGCAAAATTCAAAAATATTTACATAGACAGATAAAACTACAAAAGTAAAACCAAAACTAACAGCCAGGGTCACGGGTTAAAGTATTTCTTCCAGAACCCAAGAGACAACAGTTTGGGTGTATTTGAAAACATATTCCAACCTTTTAAATCAAGGTACAGTTTGTTTCCACTGATAAAAAGGTTTCTATGTTGAAGAAAACTAAAAGAGGATTGTTCTTGTGAACATCACATTTTTCCTTTCCACTACAGTCCCATTTGCTGACAGACTTGTTCACACAGTGACTTTCTGTCTCTCATCTCCCTCTCCTCCATGCTCACTCTTACAGCAAAACACCCACTTTGACTCTCACCCTGTCTTTGACAGTAAATTGACATGGATGTAAGTTACAATAACTCCGGTGTCAAAGATACCATCCTGAGCCACTAGGTAACAGTGGTGACAGCCAGACTCCAGTGAAAGCAGACATCTTTTCCATGACTTTGAAAAGCCACTGAATAACCCCTTCCAAGCAACCTTCCCTGCTTAATGAAGATCCAGGATAACTGCTTTGTCTACAACTGAAAATGCAGAGGATTTCTTGTATTTGCCAAAAGTCCTTTGGATGAAAAAAGAACAAAAACCAGCAAGACGTTTCTTAAAACAACAATTCCACAGAACCTGGATTTTCATGTCTGAATTGAAACATTTTGTTTTGCAGGTACAGCATGTTTTTTTCTGTGGAATTTCTACCCAGACATGGCAGTGCTGACCCTGGAGAAGCAAGGGCAGAACCCAGTCCAATTCCAAGCCATGGCTCGGGTTATGCAGCCTCAGGTGTTTGGTTGGATGGAGGATGACAATAGGCTCAGGGAAGTTCTTAGAAAGTGATCCATGTTAAAACCAGAGGTCACAGCTGATCCTGAGTCTGCTTTGGAGATGGAGCTGTCGTCACAACCACAGTGGACACTGCTTTAGTTGAGCCAGAGACTGTTCCTTGCTGGAGATGGGAGGCTGGAACTGTTTGAATTCTCACCTGTGTGAAATGGAAAGAAATAACTCATCTCAAGAATAACCTGGTGACACAATGACTGCACCTGCACTGTGCTCTGGTGAAGTACCTGCTTCTGCTGCCAACAAAAACTCAGTGATTAGAACAACACCAAGCACCAAAACCACTGCCAGAACAGAATATATCATAAGAAGATCATTCCACCCACTGCCCATGAGAGATGGTGACAGGAGATTTCCAGATTAGAGAGGAAGACCTGAAAAGTAGTTTGAATAAAAACCTGTATGTCAGCTGCTGTTACACATTTTCAGAAGAAGGACTTGGATCCATTGGATACCTCACTTCTACAGACTTGTTAATATCAGCTGTCGGTGCAGATTAATGATTTGGAATTACAGAACACTAAATTTCCAGACAGAAAGATGGATATGCAAATCAGTTATGTGACTTCTTCAAGAAAAAGTGACCCACAAAAGCTAAAGTACAAAGCACTACAAAGACTGCTGCATGTATAGAAAAATCCTGATAGGACCTTTGGTTTTACATTCGTTATACTGGCAGTGCTTCAAAAACATTTAAAAACTTTATTTGGATAGAGAGAACGTAAAGGTGATGACAGATTCCATGTGCTTAATGCAGACACTACAACCCCATGTATCCAGTGTAATGTCCTAATGAAGATGTTAAGTCATTAAAAAGCAAATAGAAAGATCATTCCAGGTGCCCTTACCTGTGTGGCTTGGCCTTGCTGCTGCAGCTGCTGTAGCTGCTGTGCAGTCAGAAAACTCACAGGCTTGTTCCCAGCAATCAGTTTAGTCCCTGCTGGCATTGTAGTCAGAATGATATTTCTGCCTAATCCACTGATGCTAAGGAATAATAATTGTTGAAAGGTTAGTAAACAGCACAGCAGGCTCAATCTTTCCAACTCCAAACCACTCTTCAGTTGCTAGTAGATTATAGTTCTACCACATGTACTAACCATTTTAAGTAGTGGGGTTTTTTTCCCCCCCACAGAACTGGCAAATACCCTAGTGACAAGTTTATGTCAGTTTTTATAAATATGACAGAGAATTAATTTAGCACACAAATCACACCCATTAACTCTGGACCATGCACACACTGGGTTAGCCTGATCAGACCTGAACACTTCACAATGCAGAAAACAGCTGAGCACTTGAAATATTAACTAAGGGAGACACTATCAGAATTTATGAAAGAATAAACAAAAAGCCTTCAATATCTGAATGCCAGAAGAATTCTCACTAAGGCAGTTAACTTCTCTTGAATGGAGAGACAGCCTCAGATTACAGATATTTTTCAGTGTGTTAATTCTTGCTCAAACACACAGAACTAATTGAACAGCTGATTTCAAGGCATAGAATGTTTTTTCTTTGGTGTATTTGCTAGAACCTGTATCTCAAAATAAATAACTAAAAATTACAATCTCATTGCAGACACCATATCCACTCCGTTTCTTAACAGACTGCAATCCTATTCCAGCCTCTGTCTGCTTGCTCCCCAGAAACCCACTGAACACAGACCTTCCTCAGCCAATTTCTAAAGCAGAAATGAGATGCAAAGCACTCACTTGGCGCCGATGTTGCCCTTGATGATGGGGGCAGTGACCACGCTCTTGCCCTTCACTGGCTGGCTGATCACTGACAGGGGTACTGTGATCCGTGCTGGAAGTTTGCCCTGGGGAATGGAAAGAACACATGAGGAGCCATGGAGAGCTCAGCAGAGAAACTGGTCGATAACATCTGCTTTGTGAGAGTCCTGTGAGCAGAAACCAGCAGCAGTTTTGCTGATGAAATTTGTGCTCCAGTTCAGGCTTCTTAAAATTCATGTCCCTCTCATTCACTACACAGCTGTATGGACCCTGAAAATCCACATCATCTTTGCACCACAGGATCCATGATTTTTATCCTTAGGAAACAACCATAGTGTCATTTAGCTTATGTAACCACAATACAGTTTATGGTGCCTTCAGATTAGGGTATTAAAACAGCATTCAAGGATGAAATCAGTAAAAAAGTTAATACAAGTAATAAGCACTTGTAGTTCTGAATGTTCTATGACACCATTCCAAGGGAAATTATTGCCAGGGTGTGAGGCAAGACACAGAGCTGCAAGAGGCAGGACTTCAGATATGCAAAGTTTATTTCATTCACTTGCAAAAGGACATAAGGGAAGAATCTGACTTTTGGGGGGCATTTAGCTGCAATTTCAACACCATGAAATGAGTTGCAGACCCATACCCAGAATACATTGTGGCTTCCTCATCCTTGGAACTGTTCAAGGCCAAGTTGGATGAGGCTTGGAGCAACCTGATCTAGTGGAAGGTGTCCCTGCCCATGGCAGGGGATGGGACTGAATGAACTTTAACGTCCTTTACAACCTAAAATTTAGAACCTAAATACAACCATTGCATGACTGCCACATTAATGTGAGTCTCTGTGGATGCAAAGAGCAGTTTTCAGCCATAAAACATCAGTGTATTTGGCACCCCCCTTCTTTACCCACCCCCAGTGAGAGCTCAGCATTACTCACTGCCTGGGATGTAGATACCACTGTGGTGCTGACGGGCACCTGCCGCACAGCCGTGGCTCCTGTACCAATGGTGATGGGGGTTCCCGCAGTTCCTGAGGCCACGGCAACTGCTTTGGACACTGTGGCACTCATGGTGGGTAAGGAGGTGTGGCCTGTGCCAGCAATGCTCACCGCCGAGGACGAGGGCACCTGCTTAGCATGAGTGGCTACCGTGATGGTCTGCCCAGCTTTGGGGGGTATTACACCCAGCCCCTGCACAATTCTGATAGTGGCAGCTGGCTTGGCCTCCGTGGATGCCACCGTGGTTATGGCTTTGCTCTTCTGATCTGCCACAGTCATGCCCAGGGCAGGCATCAGGCGGAAAGCAGAACTTGTTGGCTCTGCAGTCTTTAAGTCAGGAGTCACTTTAACCACAGTGCCTCCGGCTGGGCTGGAAGAGGCAGGAGACACCGTGCTTGTCTTGGCTGGAGACTCAGCAGTCTGGACAGGGTTGGATGTCACGTGCAAAGTCGCAGAGATGCCTTTCCCACCAGCACTGCTTCCCGCAGCTGCTGTGAAGAGGTCCTGAGTCAGTTTGACAGTAGTGACTTGAGACTTGGCCAGGGTGGCCATCATATCTGGAGTGATGCGCAGCACTGTTTGTCCCTTTGCGTCTGTGGTGATGGAGGATGGGGGCAGGCGCAACACATCCTTCCCTTGGATCCGAAAATTGGTTGCTGTGAGTGGAATGCCACTTCCAGCCTGGGTCTTCACGCCGAGCTGTCCTGTAATAGCCACCTGGGAGAGATCAGAGAAATGGTTCTGTCAAACTGGGAAAAGGTCCAAGGCACACTCAAAGCAGAACTTCCCAACAGGATGATGTTTGCTCCCACTAGAATGCAAGTGGAATAAGACTAGCACTCAGTACACTACTGGAAATAGTTCTGGTTGTTTATCAGATGGCATTCTCAATCCCATCTGAAATAGGAAATACTTGTGGGGTTAGTTTCTTTTCCAAACAAAATGAAGGAGAGATCACAAAAGAACCTGCACTAACACATCTTTCACCTGTACATGAAAACAGGGCTCAAACACACAAAACTAGCAACTGTGTCAGCCCGCACAGTCCATCAACATACACAGCATTACAGCTCTCAGATGTTTACATCTGCACAACAGAAAACAATCAGGTTGTGGAGCCCAGTTTCAAGTCTCTCCCTCCCTCTCACCTGCTTGATGATGTTCTGGCCAGCCATGTTCTGAATGATAGTGGTGGAGGAGGTGCTGGCAGCAGAACTGCCTGGAGAACTGGTCACTGGCTTCACAGCAGGGCTGGGCACTGCAGGCAGCCCCGTCACAGTGATACCTGCCTGGCTGGCCATGGAGCTTCCTGCTCTTGGCACCTGCACAGGGCTACTTTGAGCTTTTACAGGCAGAGTCATCACAGCCTACAGAAGAGAGGAGGAAGACTATGAGCAGACTACTACAATAGGAACAGTCTAGTGATTCTTTTTTGTATTGTGTTAGCTTGCGGGTTCAGGGAAGTTCACGAGAATTCCCTTGCAAGGATTCCAACTGCTTGGAACTGTAGTGAGGTAGATGTCAGTCTCTTTTTCCAGGTAACAAATGACAAGAAGAATTGGCCCAGGGTTGCACCAGGGAGGTTAAGTTGGATATTAGGAAATTTCTTTTCACAGAAAGGGTGGTAAAGCATTGGAACGGACTGCCCAGGGCAGTGGTGGAGTCACCATCCCTGGAAGCATTCAAAAAAAATGTGTGGATGATGCACTTAAGGATATGGTTTAGTAGTGAACATGGCAGTGTTGCTGCTGTGTTCATGGCTGGACTTGATGATCTTGACAGTGTTTTCTAAGCTTAACGATTCTGTGATTCTAAGTTCTATGGACTTTTTATGTAATGCACAATTTAATGATGCCAGGTAAATATGTGAAAAACAGAGCACTGAACAGTATTGCATATGTAAAACTGTTTCTGTGCTCTTGACTGCAGTTAGTGCATGTTTCAAATGAGCACAGAATGCCTGCGCATCACACAAAAACACTGCAAGTCAGATCAGATGTCAGATACTCTACCTCTTCCAACTCACCTGAGGGAGCACTTTGGTTTGTGTGGCTGTAGCTGGAACACGGATTTGAGGCACTGACGTGGGCTGCTGCTGCTGCTGCTGCTGGGTGACCACTGGGGCTTGCTGGGACATAGTTGGGAGGCTGGACTGGGCAGTGACCACACGGACCTGTGGCAGGCCTGAGGAGCTGCTGTGACTGACCACACACGGGGTGGGCGCTGGCCCTGGCGGTGCCTGTGAGCTCTGAGCTGGGGACAGCAATGTCCCCAGCTGGGGCATGGTGGGAGAAGACACCAGGAGAACGCTAAGGAAAGACAGAGCCAATAGGTCAGCAAAGATGTAGGACATACACACAATCAGAGAATCACTGAGGTTGCAAAAGACCTCTGAGATCATCGAGTCCAACCTGTGACTGATCCCCACCTTGTCATCCAGCCCAGAACACTGAGTGCCATGTCCACTTGTTCCTTGGTCTCCTCCAGGGATGGAGACTCTACCACCTCCCTGGGCAACCTCTTTCAATGTCTAATTATGCTTTGTGAAGAAATTCCTCCTGATGCCCAACCTGAACTTCCCCTGGCACAGCTTGAGACTATGCCCTCTTACCATGCTGCTGTTTCCTGGATGAAGGGTCCAACTCTCAGCAGCCTCCAACCCCCTTTCAGGGAGTTGCAGAGTGGTATGGTCACCCCTGAGCCTCCTCTCCTCCAGGCTAAATAATCCCAACTCCCTCACTAGTGAATTATACAAATTATTGAAAAACAGCCAGCAGCATTCCCAAGTCACATAGGGGACAGGAGCAGTACCTCTGGCTGGGTTTTGCTGGCTCTGACCCAGCACCAGATACACTCTTGCTGACTGCAGACACCGGTGGGGGTGAGATGGGTGTTGCTGGCAATGCAGGGGCAGTTGGTGTCACAGGAGTCACAGGAGTTGGTGGCATGCTGGAGTCACTGAGGCTCAGCTGACTAGGATCTGCTGTGCTGGTGGGGAGGGCTTTCACAGTACCCTCCTTACTACTCGACTTCTACAAAGAAACCACATTCAGGATCACAAAATCTGGGGTTAATCGCTGCACCTTACAGTAGGCTAAGCACTTCAACCTGAGTTTTATATGGTGGTGAATGATGTTCTGCTGTTAAATCCTGAAATCCAACATGACTGACTGTCTGCCTTTCCCCAGCTGCAACCCTGGACGAACTGGTGTGTTTGGTTGCTCTTGCTCTCAAGGAAAAGTGCACCTCAGTTGTGACAAACATTCAGAACATGCAGATTTCAACCTTGGTTAATGTGCCAATAGACAAGTACTTCAGAAATATTTAATATCAGACATCCAAACCCTGAGGGCTTCAGCAGAGCAAGGGGGAGAACAGACGTGTTCCACACACTCTGTTACAAATTAACCTCAAAACTAGATCTGAAAGACCATCCCTTTGATAGGGAGCACAAATGAGAGGATAATAGTGGAAGCTGTGCACTGACATTCATATACATCATGAATTACTAACTCAAACATGGTAATTTTCATCACCTGCTATGGATGCAGAATTTATGGATTAAATTAAGACTAATTTCCTTCTCAATCCCAAAATCGGCTGTGCAACCCTGAGCAAAGAAATCTACCATTTTAGCTGGAGGTTTTGGCTTCTGAAGAGCTTTCTTGGCCTTTGCTGCAGCAGCTTGAGCATGATGGATCCGTTCTGCAAGGACGAATTAATGGTTAGAGCTCCTGAACACAAGCAGACAGATTTAAGGAAGAGGCTAAGTAAGAGGTGCAGATTCTTCTTCAGACAAGGAATTAAACACACAGTCATGTAATGGTGCAAAGAAAAACATCTAGAAAATTAGCCAAAAAGGTTGAAAATAAGACACATAAAAACATATATCTGCAGTTATTGCACATGGGATGGTATTTTTCCAACAAATGCTTCAAAGTGACACACTGCTCTCTAAAACTGGGTTTAAGTGCTGAAGGACTAACATAAGCAATTTGACTAGGGAAAAAAGCTAGACTGACAAATCAGTGTTCATTATCCATCTTTAAAAACATTTTTAATTCTTAAGATCACCAACTCAGGCTTACCAAACTCTTCCTCGCTCCTGTCCCGGTGCAGGTAGATCCACAACTTCCGCCCAATATCATATTTCACACAGGGATCTTTCTCATAATGCAATCGGTCCAGAGCACCACTAACAACAGTGTTAACCTGAAGTTCAGAATACACAGATTATAAGATATCCTTTGCTGGACTAGCTAAAACTGATGAATAGCAACATGATCCTATTTGGTATAAAACCTGAGTAAGCTGCGAGCAATCTCCACCTGAGGGAGAAGTGACTGAGGGCAGATATTGCATCACAGGATGGTGTTTGCCACCTTGGGTTACATGGAGCTTCCACCAAATCTCTGAAAATTGACTGTTCCTCAATCTAAAATGTGAGCAGCTCCATGACAGTGTTAACGCCATGGCTTTTCTAGCTGGTTTTCATCATCCAAAGTTGGTGCAGATTTGCAGCAGCTCATCATAGTAGTACACAGCTCCCTTTTGCTCATCACAGCAGAATACAAAACTATTGGGCCTTTGCCACTGAATATTGCCTGGCACCAAGCAGTGTATTTTTATGAGAATCTGAGGCCAGACAAGACATCCAACTTACCTGAGCACTTGTAACATCTGGAGCTAGGAACTGGGAATCTTTGAGCAGCTCACAGATTTCAGCTCGAGTTCCCTCTCCATTAGGAAGGCGAGCAGCAGCATCACGAACTGAAACAAAAAAACAGAGCTTAAACTTCCAGCTGTAACTGGACAGCAGTACTCAGGTACTCCATCAGATCAATTTTGGGACTGCTCTATTACCCTTGCTCTCACAGTGTCTACTTGCTTACTAAAATCTAGCCCCAAAAATCCCTCAAAAATACGAGGAGAGATTATAAAGGATCATTTTAAAGTACATCTGTGCCAACTTTGTGCTAATAGTGATGAACTTGGGTACCAGCATTCAACCCCAATGTAGATTCCTGAAATCATTGTTTTAGGGGTCAGAGGAATGTTTTTCTTCTTTACAGAAGTTTTCCTGGCCATGACCTTACCAAGAGATAAAATGGTGACATATGCTGGTCTGTCTGAGCGCAGGAGAGAATGTTCCCGGGCTTTGTTTAAGGAGGTTTCCTTGTCAAACACTCCCTTCACAGGACCAACAACCGACTCAAAGCCATGCATCCGGAAGGTGAAGGCCTTGTGGGGCTGGCTGTAACGGTAACGCTCCTGGAGGTGAACACAAGAGCACTGACTTCACCAGGAAATATACACCAAAGCCTCATGTCATATTACCAAGTAAGTTGTTATCATTCTCTAGAGAAAGCCTTTTTAAACTAAAGGCTCAAATACTGCTATATAGACTTATTTTAGATCAAGAAAATCACAAACTATTTCATGCAAAGTACAATGCTCCACCTAAGCAAGTTGGGCAAGTGCACCGCATTCACTGTCAAGCAGCTGCACAGACTAGAGAGGTGCCAGAAATACAAGAGATACACCTTCTGTCCCCTTCCCCTTTCTTCCTTTTATCTGGCTAAAGAGAGATTTCCAAAATTTAACTTATAAATTCTGTCCTGTAGACAGCACTTGGAGAGAAGGGAGAAGAACCCCTATCATGTGTTTGCCCTCTAATTTCCACTTGCATCTACTACAGATAAGATAACTAAGTGGATGGTTGCACTTACTGAAACTTATTTTTTGCTTGCACACATACATGGCCAAAAAATAAAGAGGTAAGTGGGGGATGGTGGGGGATGGCAAAGGAGACAGAGGGGTTGGCACAACCAACTGACACTATCAATTCCGTTAATTTTATCCAATTAGTTTTTACCAAATTAATTTTACCCACTGAAATACCCACTGGAAATACTGATGGTTTTGAAACAAGGCTATGTCATTAGCAAGTTTTATGCAAGGCCAAGATACTGACTTCAAGGCAGAAGCAACATATCAATTCTTCACATTAACTACATTTGTGTACAGTATAAAACAGCGGTCCTACACAAATTCTCCTGATTTAGTGGCCAACTGTTTTAACAAGTGCCTTTAAAATAAAGAGTCTCCTTACTTGCTCTTGAAACACCCGTTTCTCCTCTCCAGTGCTAGGCCGGACTACATAGTCAGTCCTTCTGAAACAAAGGCACCATCAGTTCTGAGCACAAGAAGCCCACAACAGTCCCAACAAACCCCTTATCCTTCTGCAAATTCTTCTGAACAAATCCTGAAAATATTTATGGTAACAAAAGCAAGCCCTGTAGAAATCTTAAAGTATGCTATGTGCAGTACCTGAAGGCAAGCAAGGACTATAAATTATCTCATTAGTAAAACCTAAGCTAGACTGCAGCTTTGTTCTGATAATATATGTGAATTTGGATAAAATCAGTTGATTTCATGAAGTCCAGTTACTGCATTTATAAAATCAAACTATCAAATTTTCTCCTGCCCCATGATGTAAAATTGTTTTATTTTAAGGTCCAGAGGCACAAGGCCCAAATCCCACAGATTCAGCAGCACTACAAAGGCTTTCAAGCAGTGTTGCACACTTACACTCTGGGCAGTGGCATGGCATCCGAGCTGTCTTCATTTTCCTATTGAGAAAGAAATGTCAATGTTGGGTAGAACTCAGTCAGGTCTCATGCTCCTAGAAGGTGATTTTTGTCTCACTCACTTTGAAAAAAGTCTGGTCTTTGGTCTCCAACCAGAGATGAAACAGTGCTGACAGTTCCTTCTCATGATCTTGGTAACTACCTAGTAAGAAATAATGAAAATGTAAAAATAGAACTTTTGTAATTGTTAGGAAGCCAGATGCTTGTAATTCCCAGTCCTCTCCTGTTCCCTTCTCTCCTCAATGCATAACCAGTCACAGATGTTCAAACTGCAATATTTGAACACCTCCAGGCTTAGGAAATGCTAAATCCCAGTGATTCCCAGGAAATGCTAAATCCCCAGTGATTTTGGTGGTACAAAAAAGATGGTGCTTCAACTCCTAGCACAGAAGGCAAGATGCTGTTTGGGACCCAGTTCCCTGTTCCCACTCTCCAAAGTAATCCCAGTTACTGAATCCATGAGCAGAAACACTGGCCTACATAACCTCCACCATAAACTGCGAAAGGATCAGAGGAAAAGCTTCCTGACTCCAAATCTCTGCCAGTTTAAGCCTGCAAATGTGATCACTAGAATCACCATAGTAAAGCATGAAAAATTCTGTGTAGTAACTAAAGGAATGAACATAAACACAGAACATCTGTAATTTAATCAGTATGAGCCTAAGCACACTGATCATTACGTTGCTCTTTGGTTCCCAATTTTAAAAATGAGAATAGTATCAGTTTGCTCTACAGAGAAGCTTAATTCCTTTGCAGTTGTGATAATTACTAATTACTCTGAATCATCAGAAGGTATGCTCTACAGAAGGGAAAATAGGAAAGTGTTCAGACAAATTTGAAGGCTGACAAACATAGTTAAGTCAGCAACAGAAAGAAATACAGCCCAGTGCCTTTGTTCATTTATGTTCTGTCTGCTGCTGATACTGACGTCTTGTCAACACCTCAAATCCAAAACATGTATTAGCTCAGCTAAAAGAAAAGAAAATGCCTAACCATGGAATTAACAGCTCTGTTTGTGTTTCTCTCCAGGATGCAGAAAGACGAAAAGTAAAGTCCTGGCGAAAACAACAAACCTTTACTATAGTACATATCATAGAAGAACACAAGGTACTCACCAAGCAATTTCCACTGCTGAGTTTTCTCCTTGAATTCAACAAAAGGTGAAAAGCTGGAAGGAGCATCTACAATGACAAATGTACATGTCAGGGACATTATACCATTATCCAACCTCAAAATCATACTGTGGTTATGTCAAGTTAAAGACTCACACTGACAGACAGAGCATTTGAAATTATTATGTAAGTGCATCTCTAAAATTATCCTTGCCCTTGGGAAGGGGATAGGATCCCTTTATCACCTTGGGAAGGTGAGCATCTCAAGAGTATAAGGGCAAGCACAAAGAAAGAACAGAACAGGATAATGAGCCTTCCAACAACAGGCTGTCAGCTAAGAGCCTCTTCCTGCTGTTCACCATGTTCAGACCCGTTATTTCGTGCACCGGGATGAGAAAATGCCAGCTGAGCACTTTATCTTCAAGCTGAAGAGGAAAAAGAAATATGAGGCCCCAGGGACTGTTATTGTACAGTGAAAATTCATGGACTCATGGGAAGAGAACTTGAGATTTACAGCATTCACCAGCATTATGGACAATATGCTGCAAGGCCACCACAAGGCCACCACTCTGTCTCTACCTTTAAAACTTCTCACTATGCAAATCAGAACCACAGAGTAATTCAGTTTGAAAGGAATGGCTGAAACTCAACTGGCCCAAGCCCAAGATGGGTCAACCTCACGTTTCAGTGGATTGCTCAGGGCATCATCTAGTTTGATTTTTATTATCTCCAAACCCAACTACAACTTAACACTGTGGGGGAAGAGACTAATTCTTTCCTGCTTCAAATACCCTGCCTGAAGCCATGATCAGAACATGAGAAACTGTCTAGAGACAATTTCACAGATATTTTCACATACTTGGGAATCATGCTGGGTCTTATGTACTATCCACATGCAAAACAAGTCGACCACAACCAAGGCATGTCAACCAAACGGCCTATCACAGAAATAGAAATACTGCAAGCAATACAAGGATTTCTTGTAGTGGTGAATGAGAAGTTGATTTGAGCTATACTGCAAACCAGACTAACTAGAACAGAGAAAAAGCACAATTAGTATTTTTAACATCTCTTCTTACCTCTGCTCTCGCCTGCCAAATACTGCAAGGCAGGTAAAACCAATTCAGACCAATTAGGGGCAAAGGAGAACCAGTTATTGAGTGCACTGGCATGAGAAGATTGCCAATCGAGAACTTTATCTTCAAGCTGAAAAGGAAAGATAATTATTTTATTAATGATCTCACAAGTTTAAACTATGACTGTCTTCACAGAAAACAAACCAGCTGAACACATGCAGGGGACAAAAAGGTTTTTATGTACGTGAAATAATCACCTGACTTTTTCAAGTAACACAGCACCAAAGAAGGGGAAAACACTTCCCGATTTCTGCCCTTAATATAGAAAATATATCAAACCATGTTCTATAGAATGGGTATGGAAAACCTCACAGATTGAATTGACTAAACTCATGAAACATGTTAAAACCAGAAAGTGGTAGCACTCCCACAGGGTTTAATTTCTTTAATATGTAATCTAAATCTTATTATAATTTACAGCCAAGTAAGTCTGGAGAAAAGTCACTATTACAAAGCTGTAAGCTCCTCAATTCTTTGCTTCCTGCAAAGATTCCTAGTAAGTGGGTTGTTCCTTACCACAGAGAGAATAGCAGGTCCTTCCAGAAACAGTATCTCCAAAAGAAGGAAAAAGAAGCTGGATGATATTTCATTTACTTCAAGGCATGGCTTCATATCTTCAAGAGGTCTTCAAAAGAAAGAGAACGCAGAGTAAATCCTCTGAGTAAATATTCACCTCCATATACAAAGATGAACACCACGTATTTCACCCATCCCAATCTGCATGAAAACGCAGCCTGCAACAGTCCCACAAAAATGTGAGCTGAAACATGTTGCTTTTTCCATCCATGTTAGGTGTTCAGGGCCCTCTGGAACACTTACTCCTCTTTGACAGATGACAGAGGGAGTGGGGAAAAATCCTGAGACATTGATGGGAGTCCATCTGCATTGCCAAGAGAGTCAGCCAAATCTTCCACCTCAGATTTAATAATCTTTGGCTTCTTTTTTTTCTTATCTTCCTTGTCCTTCACCTTTTTCTTGAGGGTTGCGAGGTCAAATAAGGCTTCAGATATGATAGAAGTTAAGAAGAATACTTAGCTTCTTACTATACCTTAATGAAAGTCATAAACTATTAAAGTATGTATCTAGAAATGTATGTTGTGTGCACTCTTTCACACATCAACCATTCCACCTTTCCAGCTGCTGTCATAAATCTTCACTTTTCCCCTCAACAGAAAACCTCTAGTTTTTAAATCAACATATATGAAATAAAAAAGCAAAGGATCCACTGACTTGCTAAGGAACCTTTCCTGCCAGCATTCACTCGAGTCATGATGTCCTCAAGGGTGAGGTCTGTTGTGACTAGATCCGGGTGATCCTACACAGGAAAATAGTACAGAAATTAAACTGAGAAAGGACAAAGTCTTAAGACAGCCATAAAGTGAAGAAGTACCCAAGTACAAAAATGCACCAAACTCAACCAGGATCAGCTTACTAAATTATTTACTGCAATAAAAGTTGGGAAGTCTTCTAACCCTGAAAACCAAAACTTTGTCCCTCCAAAACACATAACACATAAAATTATAAAATCCTTCTATCGAGGTGAACATGGCCAGAAGCTGCATCTATACACTGACAATGGAACCCAGGTTACAACAACGAGCTAATGTGTAGGTGCACACAAAAAATAGCAATCATTTCATCACCCAGAAGTACCCTGATCTTTATGGCTAGGAGATAAAAACATCCAAGTTAAAATGTAGTCCCACCCCCCAAGACTTTTTGACATCTTACAGGCTGACGTTTTCGTTTCTCGTGGTGCTTCTTCAACATCATCTTTAAATCACTTTCTCCAAGTTCTATCTTGTCTGTAATGAAAATAATTATTTGCAGTTTTCCTCTATTGTTACCTTCGACACTTCTTAGAATGCCATTTTCTATCCATTTACACTTCCAGCAATCTCCAAATTTCAGTAACAAATTTCTCCATATATGAATTTCCTTCATTCATTCATCCATTCATTTCAGTGCTTCATTCAGTCATCAGACTTCACTGCTGATGCAAGCATGGAAAAGAAGCCAGAACCAGCTTGAACAGTTTGAAAAATTTATTACAGTCACTATAGGAGGAATTCTCAAGTATTTTGAACTGGACTATGCTAATGCTTCAACATCTAAAATATAACAGAGGAATCAGTAATATTACAGAAACTATGATTCTTGTGTTCAAATACTGGTCTTGCAAGAAGAAAAAGATTAAACTGGGAAAAGAGTCAACTATTTTGAAGACTGCAAAAATGAAGCATCACATGATTTCCCATCAAGCAATAGATTTTAAAGATGATTTCCTGCAAGGTCTCAAGGTAATTCTCTCCCCTCTAGCCATACGGACCCCCTTTGTTTGGTTCTCACCTGCAGTTTTCATGTCCAAGGTTGACAACGTGGGGATCACTCTCAGGGGAACTGGTGGACTTGAACAACGTGCTGGAGAGCGTGGAGGCCAAGAGATTAGATCTAAAACAGAGGTATAAATTTACTTCTGCAAGATCTGACACCAATCTGCTGAACTATTACCATGTGTTCATTAGATCCCAGCCAGTGGAAGTAGAGGCCAGAATCAAAAATGTGTCTTTTTCCATTCATACCTGGAATCTTCAATTCAGCCCAGGGCATTACCTTCCTCATCAGAAGACAAGGCAGTGTCTCCACACTCCTCTTTCACTTCCCTCAGGATCTTCAAGTAGCGCCGATGTGTCCGTCTGTCTCGTTCTTCCGAGTCATATGTTGGTGGGAAGTGCTTTCTCCTTAGGGTCATGTCAGGGCCTCCTTTCCTGGCTAATTCCAGCAAGTGCTGAAAGGAAAGATTCATGTGACATTAGCTATGTCAGCTACAGTGCTGTAAGCCAGGACAGGTAAGCCCAGCTCAGATAACTTCCAGCAAGGTTACCATGAGGTGCCATCAGTGCCTCAGATCTGTACAAGGGGAACCTTAGGAAGAATCAGTATCTGCCACACACAGGATTTTAAACCTAGCATTTTAGACCATCGTTTAAAGGGGAGAAAAAAAAAACAGGTGAAATTTCTACACCTTCTTCTCCACACGTAACACTATGTGTCATTTTATGTGAACTGTTGAGAAGAACTTAAATCATTGGTGTGAGGGGTAGTTTCCACACAAGTATGTAACAATGTAACCTTTGAAAAAACCATTTTACTTCTCATGGCTACAGAGGAAATAACTTCCTATGTATTCCATATTGTTGCCCAATTAAGTTGTGGATGCCCCATCCTTGGAAGTGTTCAAGGACAGGAGCAACCTGGTCTAATGGAAGGTGTCCTTGCCCATGGCAGGGGATTGGAATGAGAGGAGCTTTAAGGTTTATTCCAACCCAAATCATTCTGGGATTCTCTATTTTCCACAACATTGTAGGCCATTTTATAAAGACACATTTTCTTCTTCATCCCTACATACCAAATGTTTCAATGTCTAAGTGTAATGAAAATAAATGAGCAATAAACACATTTCAGCTGGCAAAAATTTGCTCACAGAAGTATCCACAGAGGAAGACTTTACCAGGGATTTGCAGGAATGAGAATCAGAGGTTTGGATCCACATATTTTCTAACTGTAGTTGCTTCAGAAATGGTAAACAAACAAAGGTAGAATGACTTGTTAAGAAAATAATAAGTTGCAAAGGTGCAAATGCAGGAAGTGGGAACAAGGTGGGCATGAAAAGACAGGTCACACAAGTGAAAGCTATGAGAGTTACACAGCCTGAAATATAGCAACGAGTCTATCTGGCCGACTGGAAAATCCAGAAGCATTACTCATTCAGTTCATTAGAGGAAAGACCTCAGAGAACTGTGACTGCACCAAGACACTTGTAATAAAGACAAGTTATTCATCCCAGAGCACACTCACATTGCGGGAAGCGAGGATCTGCTTGAGCAGCCTGTAGAAGTACTGCTGCTGGGCACTCAGGTAGCGCTTGTACTGCGACTTGTAACAGAGCTGCCGGTACTTCACCACCTCGGGATTGAAGTGTCCATCTGTAATAACAAAGACAAAACACACACTGGGTTTTCAACTGCTAGCTGAGATCTTGCCCCAAACCCGCAGGGAAGCTCACGAGGCTGACTGACCCCGGAAGAGTTTCTGGGCGATGTGCAGCGGGTTCCCAAACCGAAAGTTCTCCCCACTGAACAGCGCTGAGATGAGTTTGTTCTGATGCTCTCGGTTGTTCTCAGGGAAGTGAGGCAGAAATTTTTTTAGGTGCTCTTGCTGCTCATCTGTCAGGACCTCCTGCCATGTTGACAAGCTGACAACCTCAAAGAAGATCTCAGGCTAAAGAAAGCAAGAAACAACAGTGAAGAAAATGCAGCCACGTTTTTGACAATTTTCTAGCTTTTTAAGTGACACCAGTCATGAGACACTGTTTTATAAGACACAGGAAACAATAGAGCATAAAAATGAAAGGTCAAGAAATTGATACTACTAACAAGAAAACAAATTCAAAGCTTGCAACAATCTTCTTAATGGCAATTTAAAAATAATAAGAATGTAACAGAATTGATTTGAAAGATATTGTCCCGAGATTAATCAAACACTCGACACTTTTCCCAAGGCAGTCAAAAACACCTCTCCTTTCCAGTTTGCTCCATAAGCCCCAAAAAAAGGAGTTAAACACATTGTTTATATAGAGGCTATGATAAGGTGAAGTGTCTCAGCACTACTCACATCCTCCAGGAGGTCCTCAGGCAGACTGACCCGGGTGGTGCCCAGCATGCAGTCCTCCATAATCCGTGTGCAACTGCCCTCCAGCTCCAGGGTGTCTGTGAGCATGTGATCCAGGGAATCCATCCTCAAGCCCTCCTGCTCCTGGAAAACGACAGCAAAACCCTCAAAAAACAAAAATCCCAAACCCAGATACATCCATCCTGATGTGAGGAATGATGGAGGACCCACCTTTGATGGGTGATTGTTTAAATGGTAGCTATGGAGTGGGCCTTCAATATCTGTCTGTATATATATATATGTGTGTGTGTATGTATGTATACACACACATACATATGTATACATATCAAACCCATACATACACACGCACATATATATATATAAAACACACATGGAGAAGCATGGTCATGCCAATGGAGAAGTGCTTTTCCAGACAGGTAGATTGGGAAGTACAGCTGACCCATCACACTTTGCTTCCCACCAGCAGGAACCCTTTTCAACACTGTTAAACACCAGGACAGACTACATTTAAATCCAAAAGGCGGTTTTAGGGTGCAGAAGCGAAGGTCAGGTCTAAGGTGGGGTTTCCCTCAGGTTGAAGGTGTGACAGGGCCAGGAGCCCCGTCCCCTCCGGCGCGACGCAGCCGGACCGCTCTGAGATGCGAAGAAACGCATAAAACACGCGAAATAAAGAAAAGGGGAATAAAAACACGCAATGAAACGGGTGGCACAGCGAAGAAAACAGGAAAACAGGTTTATTTCATACCCCTCACGCGGCCCGGCTGAAGGCGGAAGGCGGCGGCGCTGCCGCGCCTGCGCAAACGCCCCGCCCTGCCGAACTGCGCATGCACACGGCCCCGGAGTCACGACAGGCCGCGACGCTGCAGCGGCATACCAGAGCACAAGTGTGGAAGTTCCCCTGAAAATACGGTAGTTGTGGAATGCTGAAGCCACCTATCAGTGGCAGATTTATACGGCTTGACTGCAGTCCTGTGCAGTGGATTAGTCATTGAGATGCTGTGGTAATATTACAATGAAGTGTTGAAAGGCTGAATATTTTGAATTTTAATGCAAATTTTCATACAGCAAACGGAGGTTCTTACTGTCTCTCCACACCTTTACCCACTGCCAGCCCCCTCCAAGGACGCACATTAACAATTTCCAGAATAACTCATTTAATAAAATCTCGACGGGGTAACGTGCAGGATTGCAGGTGACAGTAAGGCAATGTACTCACAAACTCTAATCTGTGCCACAACTTGGCAGACGAGAAATCAGAGTGCAGGTCTTACCCAATGAGCAAAAGACAGATTCAGTGCAGAACTTACGATGGACTCTTCCCTAACTTCTCCCTGCTTTTGTTCTTTCTTTACATTTAGGTGGAGCTTGAGTGACTCTTAGTGAGTGATTGGAGTGGATATTTCAGGATAGTACCTGAAATCACCTGGGATGGGGACAGGAGTTGCTCCTAGAGGGATTTTGTCATGGTTTGCTGATTCAACGGAATCATTCTCACCTCCCTCAGTTTTCAGATGCTGTGCAGCTGATCAGCTAGAAAGAACTTTTAAACTTTACCTTTAAATTTAAAAATAGTTTTTAAAATTCCATACTTTGCAAGGGTTTCAACAGAGACACAGGGGCTCCACGCCAGTCCACTCTCCGCTTATGCTCCCTTGGACTGTTGTGGGAGGTCGGAAATTCTGTGATCCATCCAGAGAGCAGCAAATGTATTTTCCCCTGTAACCGTTATACTGTTATCATCCCATCTATCCACACTCCACCTCACTCACCCTCCACTGAACACCTTAGCCCAATGAACAGATTGGTCATCGCGAGTGATTTAAAAAAAAAAAAAGAGAAACATTTATTATTTTCAGGTTGGTTTGGTTTGTTTTTTTTTATACCTGCCAGGCTGCACAAGACTCTGAACACAACAACAGTCACCAAATGTACAATAAACATACACAGTTAAATAAGAGATGGGGCCTGAGCAGTCCAAGAGGTGCAAGATCAGGGTGCGCAGGCTGGGATTGTTTTCTTTTTCCTCCAGGAAAATACAGAATCTGACCCAGAATGCCTCCAAGGGACAGCATCTCCAAACAAAACACAGACCTTCCAGGCAACTGAGAGGACTCTGGATTTACACTTCTGTGGGATACAACTTAGAGAGATCTTTGGGTTGCTCTGGTTTACAAACAATAATAATACATCCCATTCCTTCTGCACTGCAGAAATGGAGAAAATAAATCCGTGCAACCTTTGCCATCTGTGCAATCACTGTAGTTCCTTATTTTGGAAAGAAATTCTGTGGTATTTCCATTTCCAGACTTGCTTCTTTCACAGGCAATTCATTCAACTCGTGACACTAGGAATTACTTCACCTGGAGTCAGGCCAATAGCCCGAGGGTGCTGCTGCTGCTGCTGCAGGGCAGAGAAACTTTGATGAGGAAAGATTTGAGTTCAAAAAGACTGTTTTAAAATGGTTTTCTGTTTTAAATAGCTTTCACTTTTAAATAACTGGTAAAACTGTCCTCATTCATGGACAAAGGTGAATAGAGCAAAGTAGTTTTTAAACCCCACATGTGCAAGATCAATAATGGGAACATATCTGATGTTTGTCTATTGTCAAACTTTTAAGATTCTTAAAATTGCTCCCACAGTCCTCTAGTATCCCAGTCTTCCATTTCCAAGTCTGCTATTTTCCTACTACTTGTAGCATTTCTGGCTTGTTACTAAATTAGCAGCAGCCTGAAAAAAGCTATGACAAAATTCTCCCTACTCTCTTCCCACATAAACAACATTGCAAGACTCAACATTGTAATTCCAAAGTCCTCAGCAACATGAATTCAAGTTACTGGGCATTGTGGTTGTTTCTCCACATTGCCACAGTGGCTGGGCTGCCAAATCCACAGAACGTAAGGTCACTCACTCACTGCACTTGACCAAATGGGAGCTCTGGTTCATGTCAATTCTACCCTGCTCATTAGTGCCTCAGTATGGTGGTACAGCAAGAGAAGAGAAATCCTAGGAAAAAAAGTAACCCACATTTTGGCAAGTCACTTCTCAGCTGGCCAGTATTGGCCAACTGATTTATCTCAATACTATTTCCATGCCACATTAACAGACACATTAATTACGAAAGCCATGCCTGCTAAAAGGCTTTGCCCACAAGGAACCAGATTTGCTCTTGTGCAGCCTGAGTGTGGAGTTCCCTCATGCCAAAGAGCTTTAACTCCATAAAACCTGATACCACAATGTGTAGTGCTTACTGATGTGGGTAATCCACATCTGAATCCATGGGAATATCTATGGAAGAGTCCCATAATCACACTCAGTGCAGTACAAGAGAAAACAAAAAAAAACTTCTCAAGTTCTTCTGTCTCAAGGACCTCTAAGAGACAGCATCCTTCTTTGTGTGTGTTTCATAAATAAATGTATCCTGATATGCACAGATGAATTTTCCAGCAAAGAATGTAAATTCAGACATACACAGTATATCCCACCAGGAGTCAATGGAGTTGTAGTCATGTTTTTGCAACCACCAGAATGCCTTAAACAACCAAGACAACCTGTGAAGAACTATGTAAGGAAAAACATATTACATGGCCTTAAAAGATAAACCTTCTCTTTCCCTTTCTCCTGGTCCCTAAATGCAACATGAATTCTGTATGTAGACCAGGTTCATCACATCTGGTAACCCTCATGGATGGCTTTCCATGTCCCATAAATAGTGGTCCACTAGCATGTTTCTTGTATGTTTCCCGAGTCCATGGTTGGTTGTTTTCTGGAACTGTCGAAAGGAATTACAGTACATTGTTAACAAGGTTATTTGGAAAAAAAAAAGAAACCAACTCTCCATGCAGTCTTGAAGAGGTGAAATATGTTTACTTTGAGGTGGCCACAGAGATAGCGACCCTGTCCCTTCAGAGGAGTGCTCTGTATCCTCGTTTCTCCTTGTACAACTATCTTAGATCACAGCAGAAGCTACTGTGCAGGTTTAGCTGAGCTGCTTGCTTTTTTGTTTTGTTTTGTTTTTTTGTTTATAGGCAAAAAAGCAATTTTCCCTGCAAACACTGGAGGGAAAAGAAGTAACAGTGGTTCTGTACTACCCTTAGGTGCTCCTAGGACTTCAGTCAGTTTGTTCCAAACAACATGGGTTTAAGACTGTGCTTTTCTTGCTTTCTGAAACTGCTGGGTAAAACAGGGCAGGGCAGACAGCACGTAAACAGTTCTGGAGGGCTGGAAAAATAATAATTTAATGGACTGCTTCGGCACATCTTCACAGCTTCATTGTTCAATCCATCCCCATAAAGGGACACCATGAACCACCGCTTGGCTGCTGCTGCTCCTTCCTGCAGGCAGTCTGCTCATATGGCCCAGGGACACTCCCCTTCACCTTGGCTGCTAGAAGCCACAGGAAGCAGTTCTGCCATATTCTAACAACTTACATGATGCTCTCCTCTTTAATGGCTCCTGTTAAAAATATACATACAACAATCTGCCAGGAAGCCTTCAGTTAGGCAGGCTTTCTGCCATACAGCTGAAATAATATTGTTTGCTGGACACACTTCCAAAAAGGAAAAATAAGGGTCAGCAGACATGCCAAAAGTAAAGTCCAGGGCCAGCAGAGGTTTCACTTCTCTCATCCTTTTTCTTAAAAGCTGCATAAAAAGCATCCCAGAAGGATTCTGAGGGTATTTCATGGTCACTGTGAATTAAACCCTCTTAAAGCATTAACAAGAGCTCCAAGATTTTAGTAGAAGGTAAGTGAGCATATACATTAAAACATACAGAGCCCCAGGGTACCCCCACATCTGGGCTGTCAGGGAGGTGACAAGGACAAGCAAATGGCACCATGAGGCTCTTTCACTCATGCTCTGCTGAGAAAGTCCTGGTTTTGGAGATGTGCACTTCACTCCCGCCACTCCCGTTGGTGGTGGTTGTGATGATGTATTGGGTGGTTTGCTGCTGGTTGCTCGTCTGGGATTCCAAGGGATCTGTGTGGGCTGTGGGCTGGGAAATGCCCACCTGAACCTCACTGGAGAGTGAAGAGTTTTGTTTACCATCCAGATCAGGCTGACCTTCAGATATCACGTAGTGAGTCTGCATGGGGAATATAGAAAATAACTAATAAACACTGTATCTTTTGTAACTTTTCTAATAGTCCACCCACAGACATTTTGGTGTGAACAAGGAACTTATTTAATAAGCTCTATTTCCTCTAAATGTATTTGACAGCAACATAACGCCTGTCTTTTGATTTGAAGGACATTTGAATTACTTGGCTTTTGGTTAATTTACAAATGGTTAAACTCATTACACAATTAGATATTCACTACAGAATAAAATAGCAATTTTCAATTGCACTGTTCTGAAAGGTTTTTTTCCTGTATTCCATATGTTGTAGCAGAGATTGCATTCCCAGTGACTAAGATCAACACAAGCCAATGACTTGTCTCCTTATACTGGATTGCTTACAAGGAATAGCAGGAACTCTTCTTATTTTTTAATCTTACATATAACAGAAAGCTACTGAAATGTTTCCAGAAGCTGTTCTGAAATTTGGTTTAATGGATACAGCTTAATCATAAATATTTTTAAGACTAAGCAGTACCACTAAATAATTTTGTTCTGCAAATGTGATTAAGTGAAGATGTTAAACTGAAAGGAGTCACATGTACAAGGGCCAGATAGCATGAGCCTTGTAAATGGTTACAATGCAGACTATACTGTGCAGTCTGCATCTCTTTAGGTACCTCCTTTAGGTACTCTGTGTCCCAGTCATGATTTTGGCATTCTTTAAGCCTTCAAGCTGAAGAGCTTTATGCTTAGTAATATTCTGGATGAAAAAAAGGCCATGAAGATTTTCCTTACCTGAGTAACTGCTTTTACTTGCCCTGTGTTGACAGTGGTGACTGGGGTACCCACAGCAGCCTCTGTGATCACATACTGCCCTTGAGGGATGGTCATCATCTGAATTTCTGATGCTAAAAAGTTGCAAATGGGATAATCAAGACCTTTATTCAAACTCAAAGACAACCTTCAAAGATCATATCTTATGTCAGAAAGATTTAAAGTCTGAACAGTGGGTATTGAATAGAATTCAGGTGATTTAAGGCCTTGTAGAACCCTACAGGCCTCAGCAGAATTTTGCCAGTTAACACCAGATAGAGATTTGGCAATTCATGCAGAGAAAACACATCCTGTTCTCACTCAAATCATCACAGAATTACCATCCAGAACTGCACGAACATGAGAAATCATCTTCACGTCACGCTCCTTTTCCACACAATTCTTTCAAGCATGCATCCAAATTTGAACAAGTAGCTATCTAACACATGGATTCTTGCTGTATGCAAGTTTCTTGGAATAAAGGAGCCCAGTGTGCCTGCCCAAACTATGTACTGGATCAGTATGGATGATAGTGGAAGAGCTGGTACAACCATTTACATTTGTCTGAAGTGTTATCTTCTTGATATCTATGAATATTAACCACAAAGCTGAATGAACTCTGAAAACACTGTCCCATTTGGTAGCTGGAGACATGGGGCACTTGTTAGTCAGACACACTTGCCAGACAAGTAGTTAGAGCTACTGCTGACACTTACAGTAGCTCCGGAATGAGTTCCAGTTGCTGGGGAGATATGTGTGCTGGACTGAGGAGCCTTGCTGCTGCTGGAGGCCTTGGTTTGGTGTCGATGTAGTTGTCTGTATCTGTGAGGGGCTGAGCTCCTGCTGAGGTTGTTGCGAGGAGGGACTCAAAGGCTGACCCCCAGCCTAAAGGGAAACAAAGTGCAAGTGTTCTTGGTGCAGTAAGGATTGCACAGCTCTATGCTGTCACAAACACAGCCTTCTCATTGAAGGAAAACACAGGATGGGTTCCAGAGCATACTGAACACAAGAACTGAACTCTCTCTCCTCCAGCTTGCTTCACTCTATGGTAAATAAGCTCAGACCAGGAAACTGAAATAGTGGTATTGTTGCTTGCCAAAGTGAGTCTGTGGCAGAGACCTGAGATTAGAGGCTAAATTCTACCCAAGAGCATGAAGAACTGCACTTCAAATCTTTGAGGAATGCCAGTTTCCACTTGAATCTTCCAACTGACAAACTTAATTTAGCAAGTATGTCTGTTTCCAATCATTTATCTCTTCTTTGTACATGTTGTTGAGTGGAAAAAATACTCCACACCAAAAAACCCATACAACAAATACCAAAACAAACCCACAACAAAACACCCCCATACACCTTGAGACATCTGGGCACTGCTTGATGATCTCAATGCAAGAGCAATTTCATGTGTGGTCCTTTAAATGAAAAAGAAAACACTATTCCCTGCATCAGCACATGCAATATGCCAGCTGAGCAGGCTGGTAGGGAAAGCATTTTCTGATGAGAAGAGGGAAATACCTGTGATGATGACTGAGGTGCTGGTGATGGCTCTGTGACCTGGATGTGCTGCACCTGGATGGCATGTTGAGTGTATGTCTGGGGGTCATGGAGCTGCCCAACATCCACTGTGGAGTGCTGGGACTGGTGAGACTGGTGAGGTGAGGTAGCCTGGGGAAAAAATTAAACATAATTCTTTACCTCAAATTCTTTACAAAAGCAGCCATGCAAACCTCTTCTGGGACACAAGGTCTGGAATAATGAAGTAGGAGCCTTCATGGAGCACACCTGTTGAGCCTTGTTGAGTTTCTTTGCACCCCGGGAGATAAGGTACATTTAATAGATGTAATGGCACAGAGATGTTCTATCTCAGTGATACCAATGGAAAGGACTTGCCTAACATCATTCAAGCTGTTTGTGGCAGTGGCTGGACTAAACCAAAGGGGCTCAAAAGCCAGGATTAGTATTAACCCCTTCTCTGTAAGCATCTCTCTGTACAACGTATTCATACTCAAGATTTGCATATCCAATTCTGTAGTTTGACACAGCTCTGTAGCAATACAAGTGCTCAGAGGTTTTTAAAGGTTTTTCTGAACAACACTTGCTAATGATACCAATTGCAGTAATTGAATTATAAATTTTGGATATTTATAAAATTAAGATCTTGCTAATATTACCTGCAGGAATCAATGGTCATGCTCTTGGATTGTTACAACAGCCACAGACACTATTAACTGGGGCCATTGCTTAGGCCTTTATTAACCAAATTCATAATCTGATTTGATAACATGGAATTTCAGATTAAAATATAAACACATGGTAGTTTCAGCTTCCTCCAGTGGGTAACAGATTTCTTACAACTGCCTGAGATATTTTCCTCAGACCAGTTACTCTAGTTACACTCTGGTTTCATTTTTAGGAGGTTGATGAGCATTAACAGAATGAATATGCTAATAGATGCTATGAAGGGAACAAGCAACCACTCTCTGTACTCCCAAATTTTGGCTCTGACTAACTGAGGACAAGGAAGTACAAATTACTCTTGAACTGCAGAAAATGGGTCACCCACTGACCCACCTTTCCAGTAGCTGGAAAACATTCCTAGAGCAGACTTGAGCAAAGCTGCCCAGATGGGTAGAACTACATCTGGACAGCACCGATGAGTCTCCAGCAAGCTGACCAAGGCTGGCAGGACTATTTATGCCCAGTACAAGTGCTTATGAAGGGAACTCTATGCCTTATCATTTGATTTATCTGTAAAAAGTAGCTACAGCACTTTTTGTAACTACTCCTTACCACACTTTTGTGTGCTAGAGCCCCAGGAACACACAGGCTTGGGAGGGAAGAAATCAAAAGCACAGCAAGATCCCCACCAGGTTACTCACCTGGGCCACTTGAACAACCTGCAGCTGTATGTGCTGAGGCTGCTGCAAGCCCGTTGTGGATTGAGACACAGGGATGTACTGGATGCGCTGGTAATCTCCCTGGGGAGTCCGGTAATCTGTAGTGAGGGTCTGCGATATCTCTGTCATTGCTTGGGTCAGTAAATCTGTTGTCTGAGCAGGGAGAGAGAGATACAGATCATCATCATACTGATGTACTTCTTCTGGGCTGTAGTTCTTTTATCTACATTTATGTGGATCTGGTCATTTTTTCACAAGAGCTTCATGTCCAGAGGTTGGGGTCATAAGTAGTCACCAGGGATCATCAACTAGAATTGCTGTCTTCTGTCTAAATCCTACTCTGGACTAGTAATGGCTAACTTAATATATCATAATAGAAATAATTATTTTCATCTTGTGACATACCAGTGTTCTGTTAAACAATGGAAGTCCTGTATTTGTGAAGAGCTGACTTGGTTTCCAAGTCAAAAAGTAAATTGTTGATATATTCCATCTTTCCTCCTCCCCTGTCAGAGTCACAACTGTATTTCTGTTGTGTAAAGACATTTAGTACATAACTTAATCAGGTTTATGAAGCCAACAGCATCCTGATTAAATCTCTCCATTTTCAAGCAAAACAGTTTTTTATCTAGTCAGTCTTTAGATAAGAAGTTTTAAACCGTGATCAATAGGACTTTTAAAACTACATAGTATCCCACAACACTGAAGGGCACATTTTCTAGTCTCAGCTTTCACTTCAGTGGCAGTTGATGTATTAACAGTGGAGAGATCAGCCACTGGAGATTCATCTTTCTCAGAGCTGTGCTGTCCAAAGGATTACAAAAAGATCTGACTCCCTGAACACAGTTTGATCCAGTCCCCAGTCAGTGTTAAGCTTGTCCTCTTGATGCCAGGAACTGCATCTCACTTCATGAGAAAATTCCCAATGAAAATCCAGGAGATGTGTATCCCTGAGTTCTTTATGTGGAGTCAGTAAGTCTGAATGAAAGAAGAAAATGGATTTGGGGATAAAAGACAAATCCCTAAAGCTCCAGAATGAAATGCACAGCTCCTGACAGTGCAAAACGGGACCACACAGGTTTAAAACCAGAGGTGATCTCAAATAATGTCCTAATACGGGTTTAAAAGTGGTGTCTGCCAAATAAACCAGGGTTACTAATAACAGAAGGCTCCTGTTCTGTGTGTTTCCCTGCACTGCCCTTGTGTGCCTCCAGTCCTTACCACAACAGTTTCTCCAGTCGTGCTGTCCGTGGTGAGAACAGCTGGTGTGGAACTGATGACGGCTGTCGCCAGCGGTGCATGGATCGTGTTTGGGAGCTGAGCAAACTCTGGGTGCTTCTTGCGGATGTGCTGCACCATCTTTGTCTGCAGAGAGAAGCAAAGGAGTGTTGGAAGGACGGTCAGTAATTCTGCTCAGGGCCACGTGAAATACAACAGCCTGGCCAAACACAGCTTTTATGTTTCTCTCAGTAAAACAGCCTCCAGATTGATACTATGAGATCCTCTGGTCAACAAAGTTGAAAACAAGGATCACAAACCTGCTGCTGATTAGAGGTGACACTGAAGTATTGTCCTCAGCAGGTTTTTACCCCAATATCGCCAAATGTTTTATATGACTTTTTCCAAAGGTCATCTTTTCTGTGTTTTGTTTCCCTGCTCATCTCCCCTGTAACTATCAGAGAGCAGTTTTCAAGCCCTTCCATTCATGCTCATGCTCTGGTAACTTTTCAGCACAAACCCTCTATTCATGGAATCTTATGGCCCTAAAACAACAGACTGTGCCTGCACTGTCAGCACACAGCACAAAACCAGCACCCTGACTGAGAAGAAGAGAGGTCTGCTTGTGGACAGACAGGTGACAGACACCATGGTGAAACAGCATTCCCAGGGAGAGGCTGTCTGAGGCCGGAACCCCCCATACCTTACTGCTGTATTGCTTGGAACAGTGAGGGCAGCACACTGGAGGGGTGGCAATGGTGCCTGTCAGCTGTGTGTGGGTGCTTAGCATAGGATCTGGCTCTCCCGGTCCTGCAGGACGCAGTTTCCGGATGCTTGGAGGTAGCTCAGCACCAGGATGGTTTTTCAGGATGTGTGCTTTGCGTTTGCTGGCACTCTTGTACACCTGCAGGGCAAAGATCTGGATTAAAATGGTGCAACCCTGGTGTCTGCACAGGAAACAGATCCCAGTTATCTTGATCTGGAAGGTCTGCATGTTGCTTTAGAAAATACATTTAGTTAAATTCCCAAACAATTACAACAAAAGGCATGAACATACACCTTCCAGTGTTTCATCAACCTGTAAAAGCAACTGACTCCTTGTGTAGCAGAGAAGCCTTTTGAGAACATATTGCATGCCATAACCAAGCACCAAAGCAGGACAAGGAGGTAAGAGGAAAATTCTTCTTGCCATATTTGAAGATCATATGCCCAATGTTAGTTTGTTATGATGGTTGATGTCTCTACTTGACACAGAGCATGAAACTGTTTTAGTTTAGTGATCAACATACCTTTTAATTCTTTTTAGGCACATCAACAAACACTATCTAATAATTAAAACTATTTTTTCTCCCCTCAAACAAAAGGAAAAGAGGCATCACAGAAAGACATACTGAGGATAAAGACAGTCAAAAATACACTCCCTAGTAAATAAAGGTCCCCAGGCATAAAAGGCAAAGCAGAATAAAAGCAAGAACCCAAAGGTACTGCAGAAGCAGCTTCAGGCTCCACTGACCACTGGGACATGACCTAGTAAGCAGCTTACAATAACAGATGTTAAAGACTAACTTTTAGAAATGCAAGAGTACTTACTGGCCAGGAATTATATGCAGAAGCATACTTAGTCCTGTGCAAACACAAGACTAAGAGTCAGTGACTGTCTGCAGGATAATAGTACTCAAGTTTTCCAATGCCAAACACAGCAGAAAGGGGAAAACTACAGCTTTCAATTAGCATTCCACTGCCTTGACCTAAGTGCATTTTGTAGTTTTTTTTTTTTTTTTTTTACAGTACTGCAGGAATGTTGCTGGCAAGCACCTCAGAAAAGCTACAAACCCTGCCAGAGATTTCTACGCAGAGACAAATTGGTTGCATCCAGGACTTGGGACTGAGCTATCCTCCGAGGGGTGGCTTCCCACACACCTTATCGCAGTATTGACAGAAGTAATCTCTGTTGGGTTTTATGATGGGCAACGTGAGCTCTGGCACCTCTTCTATTTTCATGTCTGGATGTCTCTTTGATAAATGATTCACCTTAAGAGAAACAGAGGACAAGAACATATTACAGCTGAAAGCCGAATGATTGGTGCTTCTCCCAGACATGGGTAACAGCCAAACCAAAACTGAACGATGCAAGCCTGCAGCACTGGAAGCATGTGCTGCTGCAAGGGTTATTGTGCACTCATATTTAACTGCTGAAGGTAAATGTGGTCTTGCTAGGTCTTATTTACAGTTTCTCTAACCAAAATTAGATAGGAAGGGGTGAAATAGTTTGCCAGAACTGTCTTGTAGGTGATATCTGAGAGTGAGGTAGTGTGAAGGGCCTCTGCCCAAATCAGAACCCTCATGAAACCTTAGCAAACAATCTCTTGCCGCAGAACAGCCTTTATCCAGAGGCAGTGCCAAGACATGGCCAGAAGAGGACTTGGAGAAGGGGGAGAAACAAAAAACAGGAAAGACTGCCAGGAAAATGAGGCTCTAAGGCTGAACAAGGCAGTATTTTCAGCTCATGTCCTGTTAAATACAGTACACATCAGACAGCATTACTTAGTGTTGAAATATGGTACTGACAACTAGATGTACAGTACAGGCAGTAAACATGTGCAAATTTGCTGAAGATGTAAAACACACAGGTTTGAAAAAAGATTGATCACCTCAACTCAGCTACAAAATTTGCCAAAATTTGTTTCATAGCATCCTGGCTGGATAAGACCAGATTGGATGGGGCTTGGAGCACCCTGGTCTAGTGGAAAGTGTCCCTGCCCATGGCCAGTAGGTGGAATGAGATGAGTTTTACAGTCCCTTCCAGCCCAAACCATTTTATGATTCTTGTGTTCCAACACTGGAATTCCATCTTTATTCCTTACCTATTCATCAGAATAGAGTAGAGAGGCTGTAACAGCACCCAGGCACTCACCAACATGCCCCTGCGGCGGAAACCCATCATGCAGAGGCGGCACTTGAACATGAAGCTCTCGTAGTCAGTGGACGCGATCCGGGGCTTGAAGGTTTTGGAGCGGCTGATCCGATCAGCCTTCTTGGCCTCCCTCTCTGGGTTGTGCATCCTCTGCATGTGCTCTCGCAGCTTGTCCTTCCTCTGGGAAGGAGAAATTGGGGGGAAAAATGTCAGCAACATCACAGAAACTGCCATACTGCCTGTTATGCATAAGAGCCACAGTTTGAGTTGTTCAGGGATCTCTCTCCAGAGACGGAAATTTTCCTCTCAGAAAAATGTGTTCCTTCACCCAGAAGTATCCAGTCCCTCAGTGTCCCATCACAAACTCACTGACAGGCAGCAGGCTGCTGCCACCACTGTTTACTTGGCTCACAGTCTGCTCCATCTGTTCCAATGGGATTTGGAAAGGCATCTGGATGACATGTGCTGACAAGATGGATGCCATGGACACAGGCATCTCAGCCAGGAACATTATTAATCCACTGGCACCAGCAAGTTAACTGACAATGTATAAACAATGTAACCCAAACACCTGGTAATGGAGATGTATGATGTCCCAGTTCTTAATGAGCAGATAGAAAGTTCCTTTGCTATTAAATTATTAGGAATAAGATCTGTTTGAAATAAGATGCTGAGGTGACCTTGCCTCTTGTCCTTCAGAAATGGATGTCGTAGCTCTCACGGGACACCAAGAAATGCATGCAACTCACAGGCAAGTCTAGTGTGTTTACACGTGTTATTTTCTTTCACCTTTGAGAACATGAACTTATTTCCTTGAAGGAGGGTAAGGAATAATTTTTTTTATACTACTAATGATCCAGCCAAGAGCCACCTCACCTTAAACTGCTTGCCACAGGTGGAGCACAGGAAGTCTTTGCGGTCCGAGTGCCGCAGCATGTGGAGTCGCAGCTTGTCGGGGCGGCAGAAAGCCTTGTCACACTCTGTACACTGGTAAATCTTCTCAGAATGGAAACTGCGCACATGTTTCTTGACCTAAAATGGCAGATCACAGAAAAATGAAATTTATTCAAGAGAGAAGTGAGTTGTAACACATTAGGAAACTCTTCACAATATGAAAGAGAAGGAAAAGGTTTTGAAGGTGTGTAATATACTTGGGTTTAAAAAGTATTTGATCAGAACAGTTGATATCTCAGCAATAGTTTCTGTGAAACTGTAACATCTTTATTACTCATCTGGATGGGTGATTTGATTTCCTCAAGACTGAATCTTGAAGGCATCAGCTATTGCACAGTTGCACTTAATGGACAGCAAAAGTCCAAAATGCACCATCTGCACAGAATCGCCCTTGAGTAAACAAATACATCTGAAGTTCATTATCTTCCTTTCATTTATAAGAAACCAAAACATAGGGACTAATTCCTTTCAATCAGACACAATGAGCTTGCAATTATAATTGGCAAAGAAGAAAAAAACTTATTCAGAACAGCATTTGCACACCATTCCTGAATGGCAATTACTTCTTCATACTCAGGGACTATCCTTCACCTCTTCAGACATCTAGAGGGGTATTTTTTTCCTCCCCCCAATAATTAACTAATGAAGTTTGACATCTGAAATGAAAGCACTGTTCAAGAAATGGATCTCTAATTAAATCCTTACCGTCTTCTAATACTGATCATACACGGAACAACTTGGCATCTCTACCTGTTCCACATAGAAGTATTTCAGTAGGCAGCAGTGACTAGTCTTAATTATCCACACAGCAAGAAGAGAAAAAAAATTATTGTTAAATGGCAAAAATACAACAGAATAGCTGGAAAAAAAGCCATGGGACTTTCAGTCAGTTGCATGGGAAAGTTTACAGTGAATTAAGTTGCAGTACAGCATTTCTGAATCATCGACATTCTTCCTTGCTGAACATTTACAGAAGATAAAGGACTTCTTCCAGGATGGTATTATATTAGTGAAATCACTTTCCCCCATCCTTTCCTCTTCAGTCTAGTGGGTAGTCTATCTGTTCCTATTACTGATCTAAACCGGATTTCTACATTTCAGTTTCACTCAGGCAGCTCAGTAAGAGACATCAATTGCTTTGTCCCTGGGAAGGATAATGAATATGTGCACGGTCCATCTCAGTTTTTTCTTACTGGAAGTGGAAATAGAATCTTTAAATTCTAGTAATGACCTTGTCCAAGTGTTCAGCATAGTGCAGAGTAGCCGCATTACTCACTGCTCCAGTGCAGTGTGCAGGGAAGGAGAATAAAGTGCCCAACCGAAGCTCAGGGGGATGTCAGGAAGCAGAGTATCCTGATCTTTTCTGCCATTTCTTCGAGCTGTTCAAATGAATTATCCTGACAGAAAGTAGAGGGGTTTTACATCTTTAATCCCTTGCCATTTTTTTTGTTCAGAGTTTTAATGAAGAAGGGCAAGGTCTGTTCAAGTACAGGCTGAATACAACAAAAGACAATTCCTTTTTGTGCCACGGAGATGTAGTAGTCAGGACCTCTGCTTCAGGAATTTCTTAGGAATAAGGCATCCACCCTTCAGCACTCAGTGCCTTCTAATGACAGATTGAAGCATCACATCTGATGATTTAGTGGACAGAGCACTTCAGTGTCATAAGACAATGTCTAGCAGTGGTTGGTCACTCTTCCATTTCAATTTCTGACTGAGGTGGACCCCTGCACCTTGTGAGAATGAACTGCTGTGCAGTTACACATGGAGAGCACTGAGAAACCCACAGCCTTTTTGAGAGACCCCCAAAGCAGCGCTTCAGATCAGTACAGCATCTCACCTGGATAAAATCTGGGAAGCGTTTCTTGCAGGTGGGGCAGGTGAAATAGCCATCATTGACATGGACGGCCACGTGATCCTTAAGGAGATCCAAGCGGTCAAAGGACTCAGGGCAGAAAATGCAGGAGTACGTTTTCTGGTCCATGTGGAACTTCATGTGGCTCTCAAGGGCACCGCTGTTGATGAAGCCCTTGTTGCAGATGTCACAGGTCAAAGGGCAGTTCCCTTCCCGCCCATGGAACCGCAAGTGCTGGTCCAGCTTGTCCTTCTCCCGGAAGGCCTTCCCACACTGCAGGCATTTGAACGGGCGGAAGGATTTCCGGATGAACAGGTGCTGCAGAGCTGCATTCTGAAAGAAGCATCCAAGAGACCGTTAGCTTTCCTTACCATGTATAGATTCCACATCCATATATATTCAGAATTAAATATATCAGATGATTAGTGAACCTAAACTTCAAGAAATTATTTTCCATCATATTTGGCCTCCAGTTTACAGCAGGGGAGGCTGTGACAGGCAGAAGTCAGGAGGAACATCTGCAGCTACACCCTGAGCTAGCGGAACACAGTGCAGGAGTTTCCTCTACATCCCCGATTTCTTCTGATTTAGCTGACTTTCTTTAAACATGCAATTTTTCTGTAAAATAAAACGAAGTCCTCTCTGAAGCACAGACCTGGGCCTGAGAAAAGCTGCAATTCCAGCTGATTATTTGGCATCACATCATAAGTTCAGCCACCACACAAAGGAATGGCGAGCCAGCACTGTGTGTTTCCCTCAGGAGCAGGGCTTATGAAATTCCACAGCCCTTTACAAGATCACCTTTTGCATCAAATATCACCAGAGATGTGCAGCAGTGGTTTAGCATTGTCTGGAGAACTTCCAGTGGAACATGCATTCCAGAAATGCTGGTCTGAACTGTTTTTTACTGTTGCCACAAAGAAGAACAGAGTTTCAAAACATGATGACAAAGGCAGAATGGCAGCCTCATCAGCAGCACATAAGACCTTGTGAGCAATTCTCTACTTCTACTGTGCACAATGTCTCTTCTCAGCCCCTA
This sequence comes from Ammospiza caudacuta, assembly GCF_027887145.1. Taxonomy (NCBI): domain Eukaryota; kingdom Metazoa; phylum Chordata; class Aves; order Passeriformes; family Passerellidae; genus Ammospiza; species Ammospiza caudacuta. Next base: position 1,599,696 of record NC_080615.1, read on the forward strand.
TGTTTTTGGTGTGTGTTTGCCTTCACTCTGCCTTTTCTGTAACATTTAATGATCGTTCTCTGTTTTCTCCCTACCCTTCAGATAAATGTTATAGAGCCATCCCAGTCCTGACCCAGTACTCTCCGCTAGATGAACAGATGCTGTTGGATGCACTGCCTATAGAAAGAGGGAAGGAGGTCCTGCACCTGCATTTCAATATTAGATGAGAACTTTCATGTTGGATAGTTGCAAAGCTGGAATTGAGTCCTATGAAATCCCCCAGCACACTGTCACCCATACTGCACTCCAAGTATACTGCAATGCTCTATTCCTCTGCAAGAAGTCTAAGCAATAGCCACTCTTCTCTCAAATACTTCTATAAACCATTATTTATTGATGTCTTTTTTCACATTACACACAGAATCTACATCATGATAGTTAGAGAAATAATGTGGAAGAGCATAAATTTAAGTTGCATATTAGGAAGAAATTCTCAGCTGGGAGGGTGTCGAGGCCCTGTCACTGGCTGCCCAGAGGAGCTATGGCTGCCCCATCCCTGGAAGCACTCAAGGCCATATTGGATGGGGCTTGGAGCAACCTGTCATAGTAGAAGATGTCCCTGCCCATAGCAGGGGAGTGGAGCTGGATGAGTTTTAAGGTTCTTCCCAGCCCAAACCACTCAGATTCCACTAGAATATTGCTGACACTTCTGAGCACGTGTTCCATATGACCCATTCATGACTTCTGCAAACAGATTTCCCTGGTTTCCTGTCTCCTTTGCTTGTGGGAATGTGGCAGGTGACACAACTGACATTTGCTGTGTCTCTTAAGCGCACACCAACAGCTGACACTGACTTAATAAAGGTATGAGCTCTTCTGCTGGAATGAGGGGACAGCTTGGGAATACTGTGAAATGCTGTGCTAAGAATTAAATTTGTGAACCTCAAGATCCTTTTTCACCATCTGAACTGCAGAGGGAAACCTAGACTTTCATTCCAGAAAAGAACAAGAGAGCAAATGTTTTGCTACCAAAAAAAATATTAACACTTTAATACAGGAGCTCCAAATAGGGCTTCCCAGGAGCTGTCATCATCACTATTCTCCATTTTACAAGTGGAGAATGGGAAACAGGGATCTGCTCTAAACCACACTGGGAATTGGAAAGCCAGCCATGTGCTGTGCAAAATCTGATGTGCTGCTTGGAGTTCAAAAGATGTAATTATTCCCTTAACCACAGGGAGATGCTAATAAAACATAGGTGAAAAGATGTATTTCAAGTCCTGAACTGCACTATTAAGTTTTGATCACTAGTACCTTAGCAGGGAGTTGACTGCTAATACAGCAGGCCAGACTCAACATAGCCCTGTTGTTATCTTAAGGGCTACAGAATGTGAAATGTTTTACTGCTTTTTGCCTAGGTAATCTATCAACTACAAAAACAGAACCAAAGAACTAAGTGTTGTCACATTAACTTGTAGTATTGATCCGGCACAAACAATTGTGCAAATATATCTTCCAAAATTTTAACACTGATATTATGGCTCTTCATTCAAGCAATTTACTCCTATAAAATCCGCCTTAAATCTACAAAGAAGTGGCATGAAAAGAACTGGAGAAATGCAAATTGTTATTCAGGTAACAGTTCTGGACACTGGTTACCTAAAGAAGAATGAATGTGACGATTTATGGTGCAGGATCAATCAGGGAAACACTAAACAGGAGTTGGACCAAACAACATGGAAGGCAGTGTTGATACGTACCATTGGATTAGATACAAGAGAAACCCAATGAAACAAAAACCCAAACCTACCTGCAGCTCCAGCTGAGCAGGCAGCATTGAGAGAGAAAAAAATACTTATGTTATGCAATTGACTTGAGAAAACAGAAGCCTTGACTTCTGCAGGTCACTACAAGGGCTCTTCCAAATAGAGTTTACTGCTTTGAGGTTTTTGCCTCAGGAAACACTAAACAGATCTTCCAGGTTTAGTCTGTAGTTAGTAACTGGGGAGTTAAAAGGGCAAAGACAAAAACCACAGTTAATCTTGAAGGGGTTTTGTGACCTTTCCTGTTTTCCTAGGGCTCATTAACAGGGATGCAATGTGCATTGTAGAACCATAGTAAGAACAGAATGCTTTCAGCAGAAGGGAATAATTAGGTCAGGATGACAACAGGATAGGGAGAAGGAGAGTAAAAAAGTTAAGGAGAAGGGACTTTTTCTAACCTCATTTTACTGGCTGTGCTCCTTTTTACACAAGTACTTGTATTTCTTTCACCATGAAGGAAGTGACTGTGCTTTCCAAATCGTATTCCTATCCCTCCTGTTTCTGGCATTAGCACACAGACACCCTACATACTGCCCAGAACTGAACTAAAAACAAAGATTCATTTTGGCTGTGGACCACAGTGTTCTTCTAATTTTCTACAAGAGTTCTTGAAGGGTGCGTGTATCTCTTTTCAATACTAAGGACCCCCCCAACTGCCATAATTAAAGATCTCCAACGAAATCCCACAGACTCTAAAGCAGGAGCTAAAAAATGAACTGATCCTATCAGGACTTGAACCCTAGGGCAGGATAAATCAGTGCTTCCACCTAGCATGAAAACACTCTCAGAGCACCACTGTCTTAAGCCTTAGAAAAGCTGAAGTAATTCACAAAGAATGACTGGTTTTGAAAACTAAATCCTATCAAATTAATAAGGAAGAATAAGAGATACACAGGTTTCAGAATCATAACCAGAAGTCAGGACTTTTTACCTGTTCTTTAAAATAATGTACCACATATCTAAAAACCAAATGTTTGCTTGCTTTTATTATGAAGTGCATGTTATTGTAGGCAGCTGCTGTGTGAGTGTTAAAAGGGTGATTTTTTAAAACATGATGCTTGCTGGTTTAGTCTTATCTCAAGTGCTCATTGCCCACAGTCTGATGCAATATGGAAAGGTCTGTGCAACCATCCATCTGCCATTCTGCCAGTGCTACTGGCTTGAAACATCTCCAGAACTCGGCTGAACAGGAGCTGCCAGATAAAGGGAAAGTTTGGAAGACTTGAGATACAAACATATCACTGAACCACCACTGCACTCCTCTAAGCTGTCATCCATTTGTCATGAATTTACAGAGAACAAAAGCGAAGTCACAAGACAAAGAAGTAACTTCAGAATTTCTGTCATTTTCTTCCTACATTAATTATTTCAGAGGATCCTAAGTTCACATCTTGGGTTCAAAAGTTCAGGGAAATGGGCAATGCTTTCTTTTCTTTTCTGAGGATGCTGTAGCACACTGTAAGCAGTACATCCCCATGCTCTGTTAAAACTTCACCATCTCTCTCTGTACTCTATTATACACCCTTCAAAATACATTCAATAAAAAAAATCCCACAAGATTTTAACATATGAAAATGAAATCGCTGGTAGAAACTTGTCATTCAGAGACTGCAAGCATTTTGTATGGTTAAAAACAGTGCAGTCTTAATGTGCCCAAGCCGAACTCTTCCTTCAAGACATGCCACAACATTTTTGGGGGTAATACCACCATTGGTCTTGCATATATATTACTCTAAACTGCAAGCAAAATTTGGTTCAACATCTTCCTACACAGAATACTCAACTTCTTTCTAATCGTTCCTCATCCCCTAAAAATTACATCCCCTAAAAATGAACCCTGGCCCCACTGCAGCTGTTTCTTTCCTTAATCCAAAGTTAACACATGGAAGAAAAAGATTTTAAGCTAAATAAACTGATCTCCCAGTTACAAAGATTCAAGGATTTGAATTTGTGCTTGAATCATTTCCCACCCACACAGAGAAAAACCAGCTCAGCCAGTTGACATAGAGCTCAGACTCAAAGTGTTTGCTTTTAACACAGGTTTTGCTCTCAAAGGCAGGGTTTTCTTCCCCAAAAAAGGACTTTATCACTAAGTATCATCATCATCTAAGTGGATCCAAACTGGTGTTGTGGTTCCTTTTCGGCAATTATTTGCAAGAGAGTTCTGAGAGACACAGATGGTGCTGTGAGCAAGTCATTAGTATGTGCCACAGCACCAGGATCTGTCAGTTGTTTGAAGCACCCCTGCTTACCAGTTTGGATGGACTGTGTTTCCATGCAAGAATTACTGTGATGGAATTCAATCAGCTCCAGCTCCTGACCAGTTCTCACTAACACCTGTGAGATACTGTGCTACTGTTAGTGAGATACTCTCACTAACACCTTTGAGTCATTTATGTGAGATTTGTCTTCCTCTCAGTGCAAAGAAAACTGCTATGAATGAGATACTTTATTTGGGATTTGGAAATGGATCTGACAGTGAAAGGAGGACCAGCTGGCCCTGGCAGGCAGGCCTGGCATTCCCTGGGTTACAGTGGACGTGATCCCTCATCCTCTGTGCTTACCCTGATGCGCTTTGCTCGCCTCATGTCATCTGCTGTCACGGAGCTCTGTGTGGACACCGTGTTCACCTCGTGCTGTGGCTGTACATGGAGCACGTGGTTTTCCTGCTGCTCCAGCGCTCCCTGTGGCTCTGTTGGCACCGGAGTCTGTTCCTGCTGCTCCAGCCCATTCAGTGGGGCTTGTCCGGCCTCATCAAACTGCCCCTTGCTGGAAAAATGCAGCAAGTCCTGAAATCGCAAATCATACAACCAGTGATTATTCCCCCCACCCACTGAAAAACACTTTTGATAGTACTCAGCAGACAACAAGATTTGTACATATTTAATCAGAAACTATAAATAAAACAGCATAGTGTAGTGTCTATACTAACTCCTACAGTTCTCCTACTGTGTCCACTGCTGCTTTTGGCATAATAACCTTCACCTACAGCAGGGTCACCCAGAGCTCCAGGGAGGCAGTGCTGCAGGTGGGTGACTCTCCATGGGCCATCCCTCTCTCTGCCCAGCCATGGTCATTATGCTTTCTTTCTCAGCATTCCTACTCACCCATTCAACTCAGCAACAATGATGCAGTAAATAATAAAATGCAATAAATAATAAAAATGGCATAAATTTTGGCAGCAAAACCAATCAGCATTATCTGGCTGATTAGCTGGATAATAGCCAACAGGGCTCTTCTGCACTCAGGACTATTTCTGCTTTAACCAAATAGACTAGTGCAGACCCAGGAAAAGAGAGAATTTCTGTCTCATGGAAACTGTTGTCACTTTGAAACACTGTGTGTCATTTTGCAGTGTCTCCTCCTTTCTAAAGAACTATCTGGAGTGCCAAACAAGGTGATCACACTGAGCACTGTGTGGTTTTTTTATCCACTTTCAAGCTCTGCACACATCACTTCCATACATCATACAAAGCTGTTTTTCCTCCCCTTTTGCATTAGCATAAAAGGGAGGTGCTGTGAGCAGGAAGCACATGCCAGAAGTCTACATTCTTTCCCTGTGAGTTCCAATAACTCTTCTGGAGTGGAATTATCTTCTATTACATAAAAAAAAAAAAACCCACAGATCCTTATTTGACACCACATAATGCAACTGAAGAAACTTAAAAGCACAAGCTAAGAAACAGAACACCAGAATTAATTTTGAATTATGTCAGTTGAAGACTGGTGTTGTCAAAACACAAAACCAGGTGTGGGAGAAGAAAACCAAGGAATGAGGCCCTTACAGACTGTGAGTGCTTACCAGAAAGAGACCCTTAGTAAACAATACACAATCTCAGTGTCCAGCCCAGGTCTGGGTGGCAAGTTTCCACCTTGCTGACACTCAGCTGTGTTCTCAGCATCCTGACTCTCCAGCTCCCAGGCAGAACTCGTGCCCAGCTTTAGCGAGGTGAGCAGACCTCCAAGGGCTTAGGGCATCATCCTATCCCACTGCACAGACACACGTGAGCCAGCTCTGTGCCATGCTCCAAGCTGGCAGGACACAAGCTACCTCCAGTCCAGAGGCCACTCACACACTGGACTGTGCCCAGCAAGCGCCATCTCCCCAGAGTGAAGGGTTTGGAACCAGCATTAGGTTTATTTGTCTAAATGAGGCTGGCGTGTGTCATGTCAGCCTGCAGAGAGGGTGAGCTCACAACTGCCTGCACCTGCCTGCAGCATTTAGGGCATTGTAGCAGGAATTCACAGGCAGAGTATAGATTCCTCCATCTGAGTCAGCACAGAGCCATGACCCAGTGAGGAGCCAGAGGAAAATTACCACTCCAAATACCAGCTTTCAGCTAAGTCATAAACCAGAACACTGATTCCTTTTGTCACTGCTCATAAAAGAACTTAGTGGTAACCTAAGCATGGTCACCACCAGAGAATTTAGTTTTTTACTTAAATGCATCATATTACATCCCTGCAGAATATAACCAACAGCTACAAGCAAAAGAACGTTTTGCAATAAGCCTGCCTACAGGAGGCCCTTCTGTTATTATTAAAACATCATGGAGAATCATATCTCAAACAGATTTAATTTTACCAGCAACAGTTTTAAGAGCAGGCTGATCTCACATTCCAGAAAGGACAAATAGAAGCCTAAACTACTATTACAGTTTTACTGTCTGAATTACTTCTGTGAGGCTGCTAAACTGTCACAATAACCCAACCTCACTGCTAAGGGCTTTGAAGTGAAACTTGATGAAGAAATCCAAGTGATTTTACAGGTTTTATAGTAGGGAAGTAGTGTGCTCTCCTGGCAGAGAATTCCAGCTAGAAACCAAGAATTACTCATGTGTAAGTCCAAAGCATACCTTCAGTTTGCACTGATGCCCCAAATTCTTTTAGTCAAGAGTTTACATTCCATGTGCTATTTTTTTCCCTCCATCTCCAAAAATATACCTGTGTTCCTTCTTCACACTTTTCACCATTTTCACTGGTTACTTCTATGCGCATAAATTTGGGAGGGCGCCCAGGGCGTCTGCCTGGTCCAAATCTTCTCTTTCCTCGCCCACGACCTCGGCCTCTGGTTCTGCAGAATACAGGAGTGCTCCAGGTTAAGATACAAAAAAAGACTAATTTGGATTCTCCACTGATTTTATGCTTTCTTTCTCAGCATTCCTACTCACCCATTCAACTCAGCATCAATGATGCAGTAAATAATAAAATACAGTAAATAATAAAAACTGAATAAATTCTGGCAGCAAAAACAATGGGTTTCTGCCTGGTATCTATTTATTTTGTGCTTTATGAGAAGCCAAGGTTCAGAATACATTAAAATTTCTATCAGTAATCATGGGACCAAGAGGACTATTTGCTTCCATCCAGCCCTCTGCCATGGCAGACTTCTTCTAACACCCCAGTTTATGTTGTGCTGAGAAGCATTTTCAGCATGCCGGAACAAGTGCACAAGGACACCCATTTGAAATCTGAAGCCATAACATTCCTCCCCAAAAAGCACTCAGTTGTTGATGTCAGGCACTAAACAGAAGGGAACAATTTTGTGTCAGAAAAGCTAAACAAAACAGTCACTTGCTACATTTCAGGAGAAAAGAAGGCACCAATATCTTCTGCTCTGTGACAGGTGTTTGTAGATTCAGTTTTCAATAAGTCAGGATAAACTATCTTGCCAGTGGCACAATGAGACACTAGAAGCCTTGTTTTCCAAGCTCTGTTATTTCTGTATCTCTGAGAAACATAGTATTTCAATACTGTGATGCTGAAGCATTACAAATATTTAAAGTCATTGTCAAAAGAAAAACAAAACAAAAAAACTTCACTAATTTCAACAGACTATTTATTTCTCTCAAGCTACGTGTTTCACTGAGTCTTAGACCAGTCAGCCTCCTGCTGCCACGATTTTCCATTCTGGTGCTGACCTGATCTCTCCTGAGTTGGTCACTAAAATTTGCAGGACAAAGCCCCTCCTTTCTGCATGTTTGGGGAAGCACCACAGTGATCCACAAGCAAAGCTAAGGCTGTCAGTACCTGCTGAAGAAGTCCAGCTTCTCATCATGGGAGTTGAGGTGCTGTTGGAGCTGCTCTGAGCTCATGAAACGCCGATTGCACTCGTAACATGGCCAGTTCTTTTCCTGCTCCCTGAGCACTGTCGGAAATGTCAGTAACACCATTTCACTCATCACCTCATTTTTTTACCCCCAGCCTCTCTATCCTCTGTGGGCCAGATTTCTCCCCTGAAGGCTAGACAGGCTGCAGAATACCCAGCCCTGCTCTACTGGTCTTTGCCTTTATATTTTCTGTACTGTGCCAAGACCATAGCTCATCACAGAGACACAAAGATCACTGGGGACAATTCTCATGGAATATCAACGCTGTTAGATAGTCAGGGGTATTCTGAAATTCACCCTTGTGTGGAAGAGCATCTACAGGATTGTGCCTCTGGTGTAAGTTAAGGGAAATCAAGGGAAATTTCTAAATCTAAAGCAGTCACACAGCAGACAGTGAGTACAGAAACAGATCTCTTCTTCGGAGGAAGTAACCTAAAACTTCCTAGAAACTGAAGAAAAGGCTTAAATTAAGGTAATACTCTTATGAGAATAGTTATTGGAAATAAGCCCCAATAACACAATCAAGATGTGGCTTAACCTTTCCTAACCTAGCAGAAATTTGGGAGCATTATACAGGCCATATACTTGAAAGTAAGGAGTGCAACTCATAACCACCACCACACTGAAAGCAGAAGATCTCAAGTTACCCTTCCTTTCCTCCTCAGTTATGTCATGGATCTTCTGGTTCACAAACTCAGCATAGGAGGCAGCATACCACACCTGCAGCAGGAGCACAAGGTAACAGGACACTGAAGTGGAGCCAAAACTAATGGAATTTTGTTTTAAAATGGGTTAACATTTACTTCACTTGCCTCAACCACTAACTCTTATTTCTCTTTCCACCCTCAATAATAAAGTCTGGTAAGATCAGTGTGGCCCCACTGAGGAATGTAAGAGCTTTGCCCAGGAAGTACATCCATTTCATTTTAAGGTCTAGCTTCCTAACACAAATGTTTGTCTCGCACATGGCTTCCAGTAGCTCTAAAGGAAGTAAGATTAATATCTCTTCAAACCCAGCTATATAACTGTAAAGGAAGGATGTCATCAGAGTACTGATACTTGTACCAAGAGGAATGGAAATGTTATTAACTTGGGGGATTTCCCATTTCTTTCCTGCTCTCCTTACTTAGACAATAGGCAGCACCATCCACATAGACTCATTTAAAATGCTTCTGAGCTTCAGAAGGATTGGAACAATATGGTTATGCTTCCCAGAACAAAACTCTGCCAGGCTAGCATGATGGACCCACTTTTGTCATACAAGGAATTTAAGCCTTCAGCAAAGGCAACCACACGAGGCAGGGAGATAAAGTTTATAAAAGCCTAAAAGCAGATGCTCACATTTAGATGAGAATTCTTCCATCATTTCATTTGTTTGATGAAAAAGAGTGGATTTTAGAAAAGATTTCTCAAAGAAGGCATCAACAGATTTTCATCAGGAAAAACTCAAACAAGTTTGAACTTGCAGTGGGCACAGGCAGAGGTGAGTAGGATTTCAAGGACTCTCCAGCAGGTGCATCACTCTGCAGGAATCTCACTAGCTGGACAAAGACAAAAACCTGGAGCTCCTGGACTACACACCTGGCAGGCAAATCAAAACTTCCCAGCTTCAACTACTTTAATCTCTGGACAAAATGTGCATGAATGCCCTACATCCACTTGGAGAAGAAATCAGGACACTAAGCCTTCCAGTTAGCAAGCCATTTTACCCCAAAAGACACTATTAACACAAAGTAAGAAAAATGATGCTCCTACATGGAGGTCTGTACAGATTCAAAGTCTTATTTCGAATTGTTTTAAAAACTGTTGAGAAAATGGTATTTGAATACAGTTAAAATGGATTTGTAAGATTTCTAGTAATTCAGCTTAAAACATTAAGGACTGATTTCAGATAGTCTTGCTCTTAAAAGGTACAAGTAGGCTTTTGCCCTGATTCAGTAAGTGCACTTACTAAACAGTTGTTTTTCCAGACAAATTGTTGAAATCTACATTCAAGAAGAGATTTGAAGAACAACAAAATTTCCTGATATCAAATTTTTTTGGTCTTCTCCCAGTGCCCAGAAAATGTTGAAAATTAAGGCCATCTCAGCCAGTCACACTGCTTTGAGCTCAAGATAATCAATAACTTTTCAGAGGGAACAAAAAGCAAACCACAGGGAAATCACAATATCCTTTATCATTTTTCACATGCAAAGTTTCAAAAGCTCCAGGAAAGCCAGGTAAAAGGAGACACCACATTCACTTAAGGCACCAGAAAACAAGCCAGGAACACACAGGGCTAACTGGAAAGGGCATCCAGAATTAAAAAAATACAATTGCTGCAATAAAAATTAGATTGTGTCAGCAAAATATATGCTGTGTAAAGCATGACAGGGAGAGACAAGTAATTTACCTAATTTTATTTTAAATTTCCTCATGAACCAAAGCTCATTAAAACGCATATGTTGGTGACTAACTACTTACTGACTTCAGTGATATTCAATTCAGGCCAGGCTTTTTCAGAGGAAAAAAGTTCTAAAACTATTCACATCAGTAGTTTTTGGCACTTAATAGGCATCAACTTTAAAGTACTATTTAACCAGTAAAAAGACAGAATCCTGACACACAAGCAATGCCATACCTTGAGTTCCTGCTTGGGTTCCACATTTTTAATGGTGGTGTAATAAATGTGGTGGCCATACTGATAGGCCACTAGGTTCTGCTCCAGGTGATTTTGAGCTGGACGCACAAACATCATCCAGTTACACAGAGCCTCACTGGACAGCTCAAACCACAAGTCCTCTTGCAAGTCTCTGTCTTTTCTGTCACCCTTATCAAGAGAAACCTGTAGCAAAATCCAATTACATGTGACTGTAACTGCCTGGCAGCACATTCAAAAGAATTTGACTTACTAAGGAAACTACAGTGCCCATGCAACTGTTACATTAGGGGAGCAATGAAGACATAGCTCATTTTCTCTTTACTAACAGAGATCCAGAAACAAGCAGAAACTTATTTAGCAACAGGTAAAGATTAACTAGGGAGGCACAATGGATCCTTCCAAGGTTTTCAGGGACAAGAATCATTCATTAAAGGGGTGTCAGGCACAGTATGAACAAGTGACTATAACAAATGACACACAAGTAGCTGTAGCTTTAGTAGGCTACAGAAACATCAGTCAGAAGTTTCTAACTGGCAGACCCACTTTTCCTTCCATTTCTTGAGTCATGACACTGTCTCAAGCAGGAAACAGCTTTTTTTTTAGCTCAACTTCTCTTGGTTGCTCAATCTGTCTATGGTCACAACTTGCTTGTCAGACACTGACCATCAGAGCCCTCCTAAGACTGTGGATCTAAACTCCAACAAATAAAGGACTAATTTTTCCTAGTGAAACCAGCATGGATAAATGGATAAAAGTCACTCAAATACATTTTACCCCATACAATTACTTGGCAAGAGGAAAGGCATAAAAATATCTCCTCACCCCTACATCTTATGAATAGAAAAGTAAGAAACATATTTTGAACTGCGGTTACAACATGACATAAAAGAATGGCTGCAGAATTTCCTCAGAAGGGGCTGCTACTTTTATGTCCAGATGCTGCTTCAGCTCATGTGATAGTGATTCACAGCCTTCCATGTTATGCACCCTATATATACATATATATAGCCTACCACCATAGTGCCAAAACATTCATGGGGACTAGTGCGTCACCCTGAATAACAGAGCAAACTTGAAGCCAAAACAATCTGGGTATTTCTTAGTTACATTCAGAGATGGAAGTAACAAAATATCTCTAGTGAACTGATGAAAGTAGAGTGACAAATTAATGAAAATCAAAGCTAAGGCACAAATTGATTTCCCCTTTTCTCACCCTTACCTTCAAATGGATATAGCAGTCTTTGAGCTCAGTCTGTCTGACCAGAGGTCCTTCCACAGGCCCAAACTGTGTTCGCTTTGGGATGCGCCTTTTGGAGAACACACCTCCCAAAAACCTGTCTATATAGAGCACCAGGGGAAGGCTGGCCCTCGCCCTGGTCAGCACAGGCCGGTTTGGGATGGGATGCAAAGGTCCATGTTTTGGACACACTGAGGGATGTGCGTTATTACACTCTTCACACCCTGCAACACAAAGGCAGAGAGGACATGACTTTTAGGCAGACACTCACACACCAGCTCAGAGACAGCCTTATCTCTCTCTAAACATCTTTGGCTCAGCTGTGGGAACATTTATGCCAATAGTCTGTCTATATTTCAAAATATTAGACAGGCCAGTGTCCAGCAAAATAGGAACAAATCAGCTCAGAGACTTCACTAGAGACAAAATTTTGTCTTTTCAGTCAAGCAGCCCAATTTGAATTCACATTTCTCATTTCTCTGTGAATCAAGACTCACATTTACTCATTACTGCGAAAATCTGAATGGTTTTTGCCTCTCTTTACTAAAGGTCTAATGGAGAGGGGAGAAAAGAAGGGGGGGCAGGTAGTACACTACATATGACTGCACATGCTTACACAAATCATTGGGATCAAAGGGTCGAGGTGGATCTGGATCCCACTCATCCATGTCAGTGTCTTCCCCATCTTCATCCTCATCTTCATCCTCATCATCTTCCTCTTTTGTTTCTATCCTTTCCATTTGATTCTGCAGAGGTGCTAAAGAATCAGAACCATCCACAGCCTCCATAGGAGGTAACACTTGGTTATGCACAGGTAATGATGCCTGAGGAGAGAATTCACAATCAGTTCAAGCTGATTCAATAAGCAAACCACAAGGACAAGTAATGAAGGTCCTGGCTAGCCTACCCTTCCTGCTGCCTATGGTAATGGAGAGGAGGACAAGAGAAGGTGCTAAATGACTGCCAAAGGATGTTTTGCATGGCTGGCTGCTGCTGATGGCCTCACTGAAAACACCTGTATTACTCCCTGGCTATACCCTGCCAAGGACCCAGTTCTCAGAAGAAACTGAACTCAGAGAAGTTCTTGATCCTTGCAGAAAGTTTAAAACCAAGTCCAGGCTCTGTGGATATTACCTAGAGCCTAAAGCTGTATTTTAATTTCTTTTGTACAAGTGAGAGAATCCTGCACTTTGGCACACCATCTTCTCTTGACAATCCAACAAAACCAATCTCCAGAGTACAAAGGTAGAGGTCAAGAAGGGGTGAGGTAATGTGGAGACTGGATATAAAGCACAGGACATGAAGAACAGTTGAGGCCATTGCACACTTCTACTAATTTTCAAGTTTAGCCCTTTCCTTCCTTAAAAGAACTGCAACATTTGAAGTTTGGCGCATATTTCATCACCCACAAAGTTTCTCAGGTAGAGAACAAGAAATAGTACACACAGCAGAGCTGCCCAAAAACACTGGCAAGGAAACCCAGTGGATGTTACTGTGACAGTCAGCACTACACCTTCTGTTAACTTCACTTTTCAGCACTGACAGACTTTTAAAGGGGCTGCTCACAGAACCATAACTGAAACAGGTTTCTCTGTATATTAAATATATGATATCCTAAACCCCCATACATTCCATGGCAAGACTAGGGAAGACAGTACAATCTGCACTACACCTTTCTCAAATCTCCTCCCAGATCACTCAGCTGCATTTCATCCCCAGAGATGATGGAGCAATGGAATCAGTGCGCTCGTACATGAAAAGGAAAGGGTGCCTGGCAACTTACTCTATCTGCTTGTGGCCCCTGCTCCAGAGCCACTGGCTGGGGGGGATCAGCAACGCTGCCGAGCACAGACAGGTTGGTGGGATTCATGCTCTGAGCAGCAGCAGGCAAGAGCACCGTTACCTAAAATCACAGGCACTCATTTTAGCACTGCAGCATTTCCATCAGTCACTTAACACATGGGCAGGGCCCGGCATGCACAGCTCCCTTGAGCCCTGCACTCTACTCAAAAACTGCTGCATTCCCATCATTTTTGGGGTTCAAATAGGGATAATGGGCTTGGACAGAACCTGCAGCTCCTCGGACAAAGGGAAAGACTTAAAATCTATAGACTTTGCAATTTCTGAATTACCTATTACATATTTTTAAATTAAGGTCCCGGGTTCAATTGCACTAAAAACAGATGTTAGGATCTCTTTAGCTCTTGGTCAAACCAGTGATTTGGGGTCTCTTTTCCTCTATACCCAAATTTACTTTCATTTTCAAGGGAAAAGGTAAAGAAGGACTAAAAACATTTCCTCATTTTTTGATTTTTTCTTTCCTCAACCAAACCTTGCTGATGGCTGAGGAGTTTAGAAGTAGATAAGCTTTAAGATCCCTTCCAATCCAAATAATTCGGTGATTCTATGATCCAGGCTCCATAAAAACCAAGATGGTGTATTGACCTCATGAGATGATCAACCTCTCAAAAAATAAGTTCCCAACAATTATTTTTCTTTACATTTGGTCAAACTGTATATTTTTGTTTACATACTTTTTTTTTGGTGCTGTAACAAGCAAATTAATGCATATTACATTGTTCTCATCCATTCAGCAATAAAAAAGCACAACTAAGGAATCACCTTAGTTGTGCTTTGCTTTATTGCTGAATCCCTAGGAATCACCTTTCCTGCCTTTTGTTTCCTGCTTATGTATACTGGAATTTGCACCATTATTTCACGTGACTTTTCATCCTTCTCTACAGCTGATATCGTGTGGCTTCTAGTCTGTGTCTCTGATTTTTGGTAAAATCCAAGCTCTTGCCTTTCTGCAGAGTGCTTAATAAATATCAGATAAAACTGAGAACAGTGCATTGGGCCAGTAGCAAGGGAGCAGACAACAAAATTCATAATGTAAGCACTTGGTCTTAGTACTCCAAACTAGTTGCTTAGTTTAAAGAGGTATTAAGAGTATTTTATGAAACTCCTGAAAAACAACAGCAAAAAGACTTCAAGGAATGGTGCAACGGTGAGGATGAAACCACCATGACAGTCTGGTACTGACACTTCTGAAGCCAAGTGGCAACAAAGAGGCATCATTATTCCTCCAGTGTGCCAGCAAGGATAGGGTCATACAGATCTGGATCTATCAGCACCCCCTATTAGCATTGCCTACTACTAATCACACCAAACATACCCTTACTTGCACTTCCATGTCAGGCACTGCATGGATTATGGGCATTATTTTTAAAAAACTCTCACTTTCTTTCTACAATAAAGTTTCTTCTGAAAGACAAGAGGAGCTTTAATTATTATTTTATCATTAGTTGTCAGTTCAGGGATGTCCCACATGAAATGCTGCTGTAAAAACAGCTGCACAGGCAGAAGTTGATATAATGAGGGATTAATTGTTCACCAAAAAAATTAATATCTATGTTAGGACTGCTATCAGACTGTGTTGGAATGGAGGACAGGCTGAGGACAAGACAAGTGCTGCTGGGGTAATAACAGCAGATCACCTGTGTTGGAACTCCCATCTGCACTGTGTACAAATAATCTCTAACTAATCATACATTTGTTAAATGAGCTTTAAGACAATTAAATAAGAATTTATCGCTTTTTAATGCAGGGAAATTGATGGAGAAAAACTTCAAGAGCAAAACTCCAGAGAATAAGTAGAATGAGAAGACAGGCAACACCTTTATTGTGTTAGTCGTTGCTTTCCATCTGTGCCTCAACTATTTAGAAAATTTGTTTTCAGCACAGATTCAATCTCACTCTGCCCCAAGACTGTCAATAAACACACATTTTAATGATGGCTTTGGTGATGATTCAGAACTAGTACATCCATTCACACATGTCATTAAAGACTCACCAAGCAGAAATGATTTTAAGTCTATGACAAGCAGAGAATTCCAACCAGAGATCTGAAAGCACCTATCTACAGCTGATTATCACAGCGCAGTCCCCAAAGATAGCAGTAAGAGTTAATAACAACTTCCCCATCCATGATGGATGTAAAAAGAATAGGAAAAATCATCATAACCTTATAAACACAGGCTGCAGTTTTATTTTTTTCCCAGCCCACCTCACACCGGCAAGCCCACCTCACCTGACAGGGGAGCCAGTCACTGAACTTCTTCAGGTTTCATACTTAATTTCCTGTGACATTTCTAGTAAATCTAAACTTTAATCTAATTTTTCTATCCCTCAAAAGCCTTCTGTGGACTTCAAGGCATTTGGATCAGAACCTGTATGAGGACAACTAAAAACCCCACCTTTCCAAAATGACACATTCAGATGACAACAGCCACATCTGCTGCAGGGACACTGCTGAAAGATTTTTTCATGCTATCTGGGGCAGTAAATTATAATTTTTGCTGAATATGAATTAAAGAGAATAAACTCAAAATAATTCATAACTTTTACTGTCACTCGTGCTCAAGGCAGTCATTGGCCTTGATCAGGATAACAGTACAAGACTAAGATTGTCACTGGACAACTTCAAAAACAGCTCATTACCCTCCTGCATCACATGAATGTCCCTTTACCTTCCCTAAGTGTTCCCTCACAATATTAGGCCCAAAATGAATATTATCTCTTCCTTACCTGCTGGGTGGTAGCATCCTGTTGGACGTAAGCCACTTGGGACGGATCTGTAAACAGAGTCTAGACAGAGTGAAAAAGGCTTATCAAACCAGCCATGGGGGTTTTTACTCCCAACTCACACAAAAGTTACCCTGCCATTATGAAACAACCCACACTTGAGCCTTTGTCAACAGCTTCTAACCTGCCCGTTACCACCGCAAACTACTTCAACTTATCCAAGTAAACCTATATACATGGAAATTTAAAATTAGGTAATGCTCCATAAAGAGTTAATGTATTTATGTGGCACTTTGCATCTGTACAGCTGAAGTGTTTCACGAATTTTATTTTTTTTATTTACCAAAATCACTTTGTCAGTTGATGATTTGATCAAAGGATGAAATTCAATAGCTCTATCTATGCCCTTAATGTGTAACACTTAAAAGCAGGATAGAAAGTAACTGTGAGCTTTTTCTTCCTGAAAATTTACAACTATCATGCACATCCTATATAGGAATTTGATATGGCCAGGATGCTGTTTAATTTCAGAGAAGCCATGCCAACTTCAGTATTCTGCAAGAACAGCCCTGACAGAATCCCAGGAAATGCAAGACTAAGGATTGACTGAGGCCAGCCTGCCTTAGCCAAAACTTGAAATATCTGAGCTTGCAGCAGCCTGGCTACAATAAAATAAAGCATGATATAATTCAAATTCCTTTAGCATTGTGATAATTTCATCTTAGATGCAGAAGAGTGTCTGAATACTACATATCTTTTGAGACAATGGCTGCCTTTAGAGTTTTGGAGTTAGTTGGCCAGTAACTTCCTAATAGATATCCTCTCAGAACACCCCTTCACACAGAAGCTGGTTTTCTGGGACAGCTGACAGGTGCACAAGACACAATGTGCCACATGAGGCCCTGCCAGCACAACAGGGGTGCCAGGGACGTGCACTTTGCAGCACAGCTCATCTGCTCTGTCAGCAAAGATATTATAAAACACTCTGGACAAAGCAAGCCTGTTCCTTTTTAATCTGTCCACACAGAAGCAGAGATGCATAGCATATTGACCCCATATAAACATATGCTGCAAGGAATAAAGGCTGTTTGATATGATTATGCAGAAGAAAATTAATATAAAAGATCTATAAAATCAGCAACTCTGAAGAGACCACAAAATTACATTGAATAAACAGAGATGCTCTGCAAAAAGACATGACTGTTATTGTAACTATCAATTATGTACTACACAAAACAAAGACTCTTCCAGAAGGACTATAGATGGCTCTTAGCTTTTTACTGGATACAAGAGGCAGAACTTCTGGTGAATTATCCATGTTCTGGAAAACACCTTTGAGTAAATTATAATCTCATCCACCTTCAGTGAAATAACCAGCATTTCATTATTCATAGCTTCACCATCCTTTGACAAGCAGATTTGCACATTAGACAAATGAACAGCATGAAGTCCCTACTCAGCAGTGGGCAGAGAAAACTGCTGGGAGCGACTGCCTGCTATTTTCCAGTCATACCACTTGGCTGGTAACTGGCCTTCATCCCAAACAAGATTGTTGTGTTTTCTAGGTGCCAAAACCAGGGTGGGCTCAGAACCACACGTGCCTGCGTAGCTTCCACGGGGTGGATGTAAACCAGGGTGTGCTCCGAGGTGTCCACAGAGGTGTAGGAGGTGCCGTCAGCCGTGTAAACCACCTGCTGGGCAGGGCCGCGCTCCTGCTCGTCACTGTACATGATCTGGGCCACCGCTCCCCCCTCGGGGACAAAGTGCACCTGGGGAACAAACAGATCCTGGGCTCGCACCAACACAGGCCAGTGGGACACAGCACCAGAGTCACGGGGTGCCTTGGAAAGCAAGACAACTTGTGTCCCAACTCATCTGAATGCAGTGAAAAACACAGATTTCAAATCTCACTCAATTATTCTATCAGTAGAAATCTGGCCACAACTCCCATCAGTGTCTGGTTTTACTTTACTGCTACAAAGGGCACCACCCATACTTAGTTCTTGCATGATGCTTCAGAAATTTGTAAGGGAACAAGTTCATATTTGAACTAATGTATCTATTAAATGTATTGGGCTATTGTTTCCCTTTATGCTCATATCCCTCTCAGGATTTATGGTAATTATTTCATTCAGCTAGTTCTGTAGCTGGAGGTAATTTTTGCTGTCTGATGAGAGGCTAATGGAATTTATTAACTCTGATACTCCTCAAGATATAGTATTGCAGTTCTCAAAGTCAGCAGTAGGGCGTATTAGACTGCTTCTCTGTGGTATGTATGCAGCATCAGTAGAAAATTCAACTATTTAAACCTATACCTAAAAACATTAAGCACAGATTCCAAGGACTACTGGAACAAGTTATGTCTAGGGCTGAACTTTAAATCTAAACAAGTCAATTTTACCAGAACATTATGATCATAAAAAATTTTTTATATATATATATATATATATATGTATATGTATATAAAATGAGCCAGAATACTGGATTCCAGTGAAAACAGGCTCTTGCCATCATTTACATGCTGAAATGCTGAAAAGCATTTTCAGTGCATGGGAAAAAATAGGACAGTGAGCAGGAAATCTAGTTTGAATACAAGTATTCATAGTCACATAAAATTCTTTCACATAAAATGATACCACAGTTACATATTTTATTTTGTTTCAGTTTTTAGCTTATGCTTCAGAAGACACCTGGTACTCCTCCGTGGATGCTCAGTGTGGATTGTGTACAATAGATCTTCTCACAAACACTATAATTTCACATTTGGAAAGCCCTCTGCAAATACTCATTAAGCCTTAAAACTGCCATGTGCAAACAGCAGCATGGCTATCCCACTGCAGAGAAAAGGGAACACAGGCAATTGAAAACTGTCTTTCTCTGCAAATTTTAAAGCTGGAAATTACCAAGAGGCCAAATTTCTCAGCTTGTGGGTCAAATACCATGCAGCACCCTTTTCCTATCATACTTAAAAGAGTAAATCAATTTACAGAATTCTAGAAATTCCCAGTTGTGCTGTCTCAGAGGCAGAGGGACAAGCTGTATACTGCAGAACCTGAAAGAATTAAAACTGCAGAATTAAAACTGCATTAGTCACTTACAATTAATATTTCTCCTTTCCTCACTATCCAGATGTCTGTCTGAAAAAAATTACTTGTATTACTTTCCCCAGGGTCCACCCACAGTTCCATCTGATTCAAATGATGCCACCAAAATCGGCTGCCATAGAGTAAGATTTTGCTCATTACTCTGAACACCCTTTACTCTCCCACATGGTAATAAATGTATTTGGATACAAACTTCTACAGCCACTGCTTAGTTTTGTTCAGCTCATTTCAGAGCTCTGTGTCTTCACTGCTGCGGTTTGCACAGTTCAGTTTCTGAAGCTTTAACCCTAAATCACCACAGAAATGTTTGTATTTCTGCTCAAATGAAAGCTGAGCTTCTAGACTCTAAATCAGGGCTGAATGGGAACTAACCCGCCCCACTAATCCCAATCCAGCCCAAGCAGAGGTGGAGCTCTGGCTAATCACCTGAGCAGCGTGCTGTTCCTGTCCTGCAGACTCAGTCCACACCTGAGGACTTTCCTCTTTCAAGTCCATCTCCTCCCTGCCTGTGTGCTCCATGAGGAGAAGGAGACCTACTGGAGTAATATCTGGCTGAAGGGATTCATCTGTTCATTGTGTTTCTGCTTCCAGAAGACAAGGTGATCTTCAGCAACATGGCTGTAAAAAACCAGAGAACCGAGACATTAAAACCAGCATGACACATGGCATGGAGCTGAGGGATTTATTATTATCCACTACCAGACTTCAGTAACACAGACTAAAGCAGGTTTGGCTTTATAAACACCTCCTACAAGACCCAAATACCTTAAGTTATGGGAGCAAGGGAACAGAAATCTGATCTCACTGAGCATGGTCAAGTCCTACTGTTTGCCACTTTCCATATCCCCTTAAGGAGGAAACAAATCAACCATTGCACCACTTGCACTGAAAGATTACACTGAATTCTTCCTTCATCTCTTTCCTTGGCCACAGGCCATCCACATCACCTTCTCCTCATTGTCCTTCTGGCACCTACAGGCCTAGAAATCAATAAATAATGCAAAAAATGGACCTGAGGCTTCCAACAAGAAAACACTATGTTCAGAGATGCATCACCAGTTCCTCAGTTTGCCTGAATGATGTTTTGTTTGATCACCAACTGGTTTTCCATGTACAGACAGATTTGACTTTGGACAAAACCCCAGTCCCAGGTTAGCAGAGTGTTACAAGAGCCAACTATTAAAAGGGAACAATGAAACTTCTACTCTCAAAGATCCCGACAAACTGCTTCCAAGCTTGGTTTTATTCACCTCTTGCAATTTTACTGGGGCCTCTCAATCTGCCATTGTGATCCCAGAAGGGGAGTTTACAGCTCTGATGATTGTTTGAGTCAGTGGTTCAGCACCCTCCCAATCCTTCGTCTCTAATGTCGTATTAAATCATAGGCCAGGAATTAGCATGAGGCTGAGCCCATTCCATTTCTCAGCTACTCCAATTAACTTTATTTTATATCCAGTGCCTCGCTGGGCTGATCCAATGCCAGTACCCATCTGTGCACCAGGAAGGAAGCAGAAGGCTCCTTGCTGATGCTTTCATTCATTTGCATTTTAAATGCAAATTATTTTAGTCATAATTTATCCCTATAAATGCTAGCATTCGGCTTGTCATTGACAAACTGAAAAATAGATAAGGAGAGGTAAAAAAAGCAGCAGGCACTTTATAAATCCTCCTAATTCTGCCAGTAAGGATTAAGCTATGCAAACCTGAGCACTGACTGTTCCACTGGGCCTGGCCAGCACGGATAAATCATCAGGGCAGGCAAATCTCAGGCTAATGTCACTGAACTGTGCGGTGGAGCAAAAAAATCACATTACTTACATATACACAACGAAAAACAGTGGGAAAGACATTTCTGGGCATTGCTAGACATCAAGTCTTGCTGATACTGGTGACTGGAGTTAACGCTTGCTGTCTCACGCTGAGCAACCCAGCACATGGGAGCCCCACAAAAGCAGACACTGAGGAAATGTTCTGACTTTCTCTTATATATGAACATCTCCAGTTATGGGAATATAGGCACAGAAACCTCATCTCCATTAATATTGCTTGATACAAAACATCACCAAAAAGCACTTAGGAGAAAAATTAAAATAAAATCTATGTACCAGCATTCAATGCCTGAGCTTAGTATGAACAAATTACCTGCAGCAAACACGAGTGATAAAGACCAGCCTTGTCTTCAAAGTGTGGAAGGTCTGGGCAATTTACAGATAAATATTATTTATTTATATATCCAAGGGCACACATGCTCTGATCTATAAATAAATACCATCCATCCCTACACAGAACCTTTCTCCTAGCTACTTGTTATGTTATTAAGGATTAAAAAGTTGGGAATTTCCCATATCTAATCCTACCTCATTCACTGATCTCCTTCACTCATTTTATCCGGTATAGGTTCTTTATTCAGAATATATAAATATATACATATATCAGGTATATGATCACCTCTACCCATGCAAAACACGACAGCATTTATGTCAGTAACACACTGTGAAAAACTTCTTTGCAAAATTTAACACCTATCCTGTTGATATTTTTCAGCTGGTTTATCCACAACAGCTCTTTTCCTAGACAGCCAGTATTAATCAAGAGCCAGTTCAGGTAATTGCACTAACAGTAGCTGGTAGTTTAATCAATTACCTAGCTGCTTAGAAAACTAAAAATAAAAAACAAACATTAGAGGTTTCAATTTGGGGTAGTTTGACTTTTTAAAACAAATATAATTATCCTGTTAAAAAGTAAGCAATTACATTACCTACTAATTGAATTAAGAGAAAGGCTCAGTTCTGGCTAATTCCACATGGTGCAACCTGTAGCAGAATTTTTGGCTGACCTTCCCCACGAGCAGACAATGAAGGTCTGAAGGAAGATGCTGACTCACTCCTGCAGAGTCATTTTGGCACAGGTAACTTACAACTTGAGTACAAAGGAGACTAAAGGGTTCAGGCAGGGTCTTTAAAAGACAAAACTGGGAATTAAGAATCATCTCTGAAAAAAGTAGTACCCAAAAAGTTGCAAAGGAAAGCAGAAGACAGTCATTTCATGGTTCTGAAAGTTAGCACTAACTTATAATCTTGGGGGAAAATAAAGCAAGGCTGAACCAAATTCAGTGTCCCAGTGCTGCAGATTCTATAAACAGTCCAGTTATTGCTGTTCCTGACAGAAATGAAAATAAGAGCGCAGCCCAGCCAATTGTGCAGCAATAAGGAACACTAGTAAGAACCACAGGCTTTGCTGATGTTTTCAACTTCTGTACTTCCAAATTCATCCTAGGATTGACCTCTGGGATGCATTCCCTCAGTACATCTGTAATCATGAAAACACGCTGAAAAGCACATTTCTCTGGAAACGTGGATGAAGACAATGCAGGAGGAGACAGGCTGTGTCCCAGAGAGGTCACAGGGACCCAGAGGTGCAGGAGGCAGGAGCAAGTGTTGAAATCCAGCTGTGAAACAAGGCCAGGAGCTGGAAAAATCTTACCCAAAGTCACTGACAACAGAACTGCCACAAACACCAACACCTGAGCAAGTTTTCTGACACCAATGACAAGAAGACCAAACTAACAATGCTCACTGATCTTTCATAGGATGCTCCTCCTCATGAATCCTGCACAATCTTATTTCCTACCCTAGATACACCCCCTCAATTACAGCCCTGACACTGACAGCCCACAGTGTCTCGAAATGTTAACCATTTCCCTGTGGTCTTCTCTCAGCTTTGGTAGTTTTTTAGCAGAAATAAATGTGAAACTTTGGACATAAGCATTGCCAAATCACTGGCATGCAGGGAGTGCTCTCTACACTCTTCGCCCATGGATTATCTTTGGCAATTGTTGATTTTTCTCACTGTATTGAACACATCAGACATTTTCAGACAAGCTACATAAGCACCAAGACATGCACCTCAATGGGAAGCTCTGCTGTGTCAAAGGGATTACCATAAGAATCTGTGTAACAGAAGTTGAAAGTCAATTGCAGAAATCCTAAAGGAAAAAAAGATAATTAAAGATAAAAGGCATTGTAATAGGATGAACTCAGTTTTTTCTCAGTATTCAGAAAGTAGGCTACATTTTGTAAGAAAAATCCATGTAGAAGTTTAGTAAAACAGTAATCCAAACAGCTTGCTTAAACTCAAGTTAAATTTACATGTTATGTATGTCACAGCTATATTCTCTCCACTATAAGAGGCCTGGCTCAAATATAATTCAAAAATTTTTGTAAGTTCTTACTTTTCTGGAAGTAGAGAGATTTAGTCAATTATGAAACATCACCCAATAATCACCCAAAATTCCACCAGCACCCCAATGTTTTCACACAATCCAATGAGCATCACAAACATGAGCAATAAGCAATGCCAGTGGGAGCTGTTAAAACATTTGCAGTAACTGCAGATGCAGCATTTTCCTCCCCAAATGACAGGCATGCCTCACCCTGTCTGTGCTGGGTGATGACACAACTGAAACAGTCGCAGGCATAACTAAAGGGTACAAATATGGTGCAGTGGTGAGGCAGTGACAGTCCTGTGTCACTATATATTGTGTGAATCACGACACAACACGACTGAAGAACCAGCACAGCTCCTCTGACTTTGAAATATCTCCTCTAGTGGAACATTAGCTCATTCTGAGCTGTTCAAGTAAATTAACCATCCCTTCAGGATAACACAGCTTTGTCTCAGAACACCATTCACATTTACCTTCCTTTTTTCAACACCTTCTGGGACCTGTTGCTGTCACAGACCTACAGCCATCTCTCTTTAGGTTTTACACTTTACATCCAATCCAGAAAACGTCATTAATGACAAAATTTCTCCTCTGCTGCTCCTGATGCTTCAAAAGCATCTTGGTGTCATTGTCTGACAGTTCTTTATTTTTTTTTTTTTTTTTAATCATGCCTAAAACCTCCTTTTGACCTTGGCAACACTCTCCAACTCCTCCCTCCTGCTCCTGTGGGACGGTGTTTTCTCTGGAGCTGTATTATTAAATCAGCAGCTTCCCCATGAACTGCATTCAGTTCCAGAGGATGGGAAAGCACTGCTCAGAGGGGCAAAGCACCTCATTTGCCTACGCAACAGCAATGTCTTTGTTAGCTCTGCTGCCTCAGCATTAGACACCCTGAGGCAGCACAGCCCCACGTGCGTGCCCTTACAGCTGCATGCATGATCCCCCCACAAACACTCAAGAGTGAACAGTGCTGTAAGAGAAAACCACTAACAGCAAAGTCACTGCTGGTTTGTGTTTGGTATCCAAGTGTTTTAAACACAAGTTAAACCCAGTGAACTCATCTAGGGCTTCAAAGGTAAGCTCTGAAAGTCAGGAAAAAACACCACAAAAAAAAAATTAGAATCAACAATAACCGTATTTTCTTGGCAAACTTGCTATTAAAGAATGGCAATTTCTTTCAATGCTATGACTACACAAGAATGTACAGAGACAAAATCTCTGGGGACTTTATCTGCAGCAACCTCTGTGAAGTTCACTAAGGGCATTCTGCTGAAAAATCCAAGCCAGTGGCTGCCAAACACTCATTTTTGCCCCTTCTCTGGGATGAGAAAGGGGGATATTAAAGCAGAGGAAGGGGAAAAGACCACCTCCCTGCTCAGGGAGGAATAAAGCCACTCAGGATCTCAAATGAGAATGCACTTTACAATAATGGTGCATAAGCCAGCTAATGTGATTTACTCCCCAGTGTAAAAGAGCCTTGCCATAGCCTGAGGTTCCCTGCAGCAATAACAGCAGGGACTATTGGCTAAATCCTCCCATGACTGAGCTCACTGACAACTGTGTGTCACCCCAGCCATGTGCAAGGGCACCAAGACTGGTACAAAAAGAGTTTTAGGATTCTGAGTCTTCCTCCAGCTTTTAGTATGAAAATGATTTATGATGCTAAAAAGGAACATCACATTTGCCAGCAAAAAGCTTTACCCACACTTAATTATCCTAGTTTGCCTAGAAGGCAGAGCCAGTGCATTTCCTGAGATCCTTTAGCAGGAACATGCTTTCACTGCTGCAAGACTGTTTCTAACCTCATTGAGGAGGACTGTTGTCACCTCTTCTGCATTCCCATCCATCACAGGCACATGCTGTTTCAAGGAGCTCTGGTCCTGGTGCATTTTGTGTGAACGGTATCAATCAGGTCACGTAAAACCACATTTTTTATGTCTTACTGGAGAGTTAAAAATGGAAATCATACTAGGACTGGGACAGCAAGAATTATTTATCTCCACAAAGGGAAAACTGGCTTCAATTTATTTTGTCATATAATAAATAGAAGAGCTCAGCCAAACACCAACTTACTCTTTGCTGCCATCGTACATAATGAGTCTCTCTCCTTATGGCACATCCATCATCAAAGCAACAATGAGCTGGAAAAGATCTCTTAGACCAAGGCCAGACTGCTCGACATGGCAGTTCCAGCCCTTTTCCTAAAGGGACAGTGCCCAGGCACTGAAGGTGACAGCACAACAGCCTGATGTAACTATTCTCTCAGAACTTAGCGGGTAAGTAGCTGCAGATCCATTTCTAACAGAGAACACAGGAGAGAATCCAGCCTGAGCACAGGTTAATGTCCTCCTGGGAGCTACCTAGGCTGTGTTTAGACACCTACTCA
Organism: Ammospiza caudacuta; assembly: GCF_027887145.1. Lineage (NCBI taxonomy): Eukaryota > Metazoa > Chordata > Aves > Passeriformes > Passerellidae > Ammospiza > Ammospiza caudacuta. The sequence continues at coordinate 1,625,785 of NC_080615.1, forward strand.
GAGATGCTCCAAGGACATCTCTCTTGAGTCCTAATTTTTGTATAATAAAGTATTTCTCACACTGTCCTCTCTCTCAGAGGGCAAAGACTCAACTTCATTACTTTCTACATATGCAAATCTCTTCTTTAGTCACCTCTCTTCCCATTTGCTCAACATCTACATAGCCACTCCAGCAACTGATTTCTTCCTCCCACCCTCAGCTTCCTGAATCTCTGGCCATGTTCCTCATGTTCTTGTCTTCCCAATGTTTCATCCTCTGAGGTCCCTGTGATATCATGGTTGTTGAATCACATACTACAGCTTTTGGGCTCCAGCTGCTCGAGACAATGACCGTGCCTTCCTAAAGGACTTGGATTATAAATCACAAAGAGAGAAGTCTGATAAAGCAAGGAAATGGAATACATGCATTTAAAGTATAGGACAACACAAAAGGAAGATAAATGTCTGTATCAGTGTCTTCTACAGTTCTGCCCACACAACCTTCAAGATGGCTCTATTAGGGGTTACTGAAAGAAAATAAACCATTCCCCTCCAGCTTCTTCCTGACAATTTTTTGTCTTCCATCCCTTCTCCTCCTCCAGTAAACTCTTTCCAAAAGAGCTGTCAGTTGAAGGGGATTCTTTCCTTTCCTACAAGTGGGTGGTGCTTCCTCTCTCCTTCTCCCACCTCCCTGCACCTCTCCTTAAAATTTAAATCACCTGTCATAAAATTCAAAAAAATAAACCTACTTTGTTTCTGTGCATAAAAACACATACATGAGATAGCTCCTTCAGAATAGCTGCTGCTTTGCACTACCCCAAAGAACCAATGGGCTATCTGCACCTTCAAACAGGTGGGCACTGACATATAGAGCCATTTCAGGGCTACAATACAACAACTGCATGTTTGACTAGCAGGAGATAAAAGTGACAAACAGACCCAATCTCACGGTCAGGTCCAAACAAAATTCAGCATACAAAACCAACCCACTTAATCAGATACACTTAGAAGTCCATTAGAATTCAGTGTACATAGCTGCCAGCAGTGCAGGTGGCCAGGACCACACTGGGAACGGCTGCTCACTGCAGAGCAATTTACCCCAGGAGAGCTCATCCAAGGATTTTCTGCAAAGGATAGGACTAAGGGTGCCAGAGGAGAGCAGACAATACCACAGACCCATTTCTCTCTAAAATCAAATTGTCAATTATTCTATCAGATAACAATAATAACAACTACTCCGATATTTTATCTTATAAAAAAGATAATAAAGCTGTCTCTTTTTGCACAAGAGAAGCACCCATGAAGCAAATATGTCAAAAGCCATCACAATTTCAGAGAGAAGTTTTCCATTTAAGGACAGACTAGAGCAATACACACTCCTGTATTAGTTTTCCTAGAAATGAAGGCATTACAAGGCTCAAGACTGCCAATTATTTTATTGTATCCACAAAAGATGCAAAGAACCCTCTTGTAAAATCAGTTGGTGATTCATTAGCATCTCATCTTCTAACTGAACTATAAGAAAGAAAAAACTAAATTATTAAAAATCTGACAGAAGAAAGCAAAAGTTCAGTATAGTCTCTATTTCCATTGAAACTCACAGGGAAACATTGATAGGTATTTCACACACCCAGCTTGGCACTTTGATCATTCTTTAAAGGTCTGTGAGAACCATAAATATATAACCATATAGTGATACACTAGATAGGATGCTGAGGTACAAAAAAGTGCATCACAAATACAGCCTTCATTTCACTGTCAGGACTATGACTACTGTCAGAAGCCTAAAGCAAGTTTAAATTGTAATTTAGGGATCCTGTAAGAGCCCTCCTGAGGCTCTGCAATGTCCAGCTGAAAGGTAAAAGGTGACCACACATAGCTCTTGTACAGGGAAATAACCCTAAAAAATGTGAATTATCGCTTTAGGATGAGTAATTCTGACACGCACAGCATCAGGACCTCGTTCTTCCATTCCAACTCAACTATTTAACAAATTCACATAAACTCACTTTTAATGAACTGGGGCACAGGAGGGGAAACAGGACAACTCAACACCAACACCCACAAAGCAAGAGAGCCACCAGATCAAGTATCCACCATACCAAGACCACAGGAACCGGGTTTTTGGCACCAAGACCACTGTCAGGAGACCCGTGAACCCCACAGCTTCCACCTGCCTCAACTGTTGCTACTCGCACCAGGGCCTTCGTGAATGGAACTCCCTCAGGGCAGCGGGGAAGGGCCTAACTTTCCTCAAGACCAAGCCTCAGGGCCACCCAGCCAGGAGCCTTGGCCTGTTGGGGCCACACAGATGCCCAACAGGCCCGCTGGGGCAGGAGACCCTCATGAGGGTGGAACGGGCAGAACGCAGCGCGCCACGGCCCCTCACAGGGTGCACTGGGGTACCTGCACCCACAGCCCCGACAGAGTCGCCACGGCCACCAACAGCCAATCCGAAGACGGGGTGAGTCGCCCCCTCCCCTAACTAGGCCAATAAGGAGGCAGGGGCGCGAGGCATATGGCCAATCGGCAGGCGTGAGTGACCCCCCTCCCTCCCACCGCCCGCTTCCCGCCGCCGCGCCCCCCCATCCGCCCCCGCCTAAAGGCAGCGGCGCCATCGGCCCCTCGTGAGAGCGCCCGGCGGCCAGCCGGCCCCAACCATTGAGCGCCGAGGAGGGACACGGGCGGGCGGCCAGGGCGGTCGCTGAGTGGACTGGACGGGACGGGCTGGGCAGGGCCGGGCCCGTCACCGAGGGAGGGGGAGCTGGACAGAGCGCGGTGCGAGCGGCCCAGAATTATGGCGGAGAGATGAAAGACCCCCCCACACAATGCTGGGGAGGCAAAACATGGCTCTGGCACCCCCCCCCCCCCCCCCCGCCGCTCAGGTGCCGGGGTCTGGACCGTACCACGTAGGGAGGGGAGAACAAGGGTGGGGGCACCCCCTTCTTCCCGTGTCCGGGGCGGGTGGGGGATCCCGGCTAGGGTGGGGGAAAGCGGACTGTACCTCTCCCGCGGGGTGTGGGGGGGAAGGGAACGAGTACGCCCTACTTCCTCTTCCCCCCCCCCACTGGCGGGAGCGAACGGTTTATCCCGGCCCTGCACCGCCAGCTCTGGGCGCCATCTTGGGTGCGACTAAAACAACAAGTCTAAAACCCCCGGCGGGTCCCCGCGGCGTCCCCGGGCCGCGCTGCCCTCCCGGACCGTCCCATCGCGTTACCTGAGGGGGTCCCGTGCGGGCGCCGCGCCCCGGCCGCTGCCGCCGGCCCTGCAGCGGCCCCGAACCCCCCCACCTGTCCTCACCTCACAATGGTAGCTGCAGAGCGGGGGGGGGGAGGGGTGGGTGTCCGCCCGGGTCTCATTACCATAATCTGCCTGGCAACAAGCCGCGGCGTCGCGCGCTGATTGGCTGAAACTCCTCCGCCGGCCACGGTGGGGCACAGAATTCCCCAAGGAAAAGCTTGGAGCGCCCAGGTCAGGGGGCTGAGGCGCCGGGGGGCGGGGGGCTGGGACGACGACACACACCCCGATCCGCAGGGGGTGGGGGGGGGAGTCCTCTGCCCAGGTTTTTACTCTCACCTTCGGCTGCTGGCCGCCAATCAGAGCCTCTCTCTCATCCCCGCCAGGGGTATCTTCGCCAATCAGAGCGCGCTTTTCATCGCGGCGCTCCGCCCCCGCACTGGGGGTGTGGGCGCCGCCAGCAGGGCCCCCTGCCGTGGGGTGGCGGGGGGCGCTGGGCGCCCCCTGGTGGCGGGAAGGGGCAGAGCGGCGACACCTCCGACGTCCCTCACGCCCAATGTTCCCGGACAGGCCGGGCCGGGCCGTTCCCCGCTCCCTTCTGGATAAGGAGGTGACTCCCAAACTTCTCGTGAAATCCCATCCGCAATGCTCTGCAGCGCCTTCAGCGCTATCTGGCAGCCCCTTGCACCATAATTACCTAAAATTGTGTCAAAACCAGTGGATTCCACTGGAATTTTACTTAAAGCTGAAATGTGAGCTATTAATGCCTGATGAAGGTCAACCCACGAGAAAATGCCCACTAAAGGGCTCCTTCTGCCTAAAACGTCCCTAAATAGTGCTCTAACAATTATTTTCATGGTACATGTGTCTGAGTCCTAAATGTCTGCTCAAAGAAGGTTAATACTATTGTTCAAAAATATAAGTAATTGGTCATTCCAGTGTGGTTACTGCCATATTTGTGTTTAGTATTTATCTATTTGTATTATGGTGGCACGGAAAACCATCCCTTTCTTATCACTCACTTGCCATTAGCACACACTCTTTAACCAAGCAGCTCAGTAGATATTTAAGCCAGACAATCCCTGTGTTTAGGACCTTTTAGTTTTATTCTCAATGGCTTCATGGACTGTGTGAGAGCACTGTGAAACCACTGCTCACTGCAGTGTGGACAGCCACCGATCCCTCAATGGGCCATTGTGTCCAACTGACCAAAGCCCAGCAGGACAGATAGGGGAAATTTGGGTTAAATATTAATCATTACTTTTACAGAACTGGTTTTGCTCAGTCTCTGTGCTGGAAGACCAGTGACAGGGTCAGATCTTGGTGCCATTAAATGTAATTCTCCATTAGGTCTGTCTTTTTAAAGCCTGGACTAGTCTTTTAAATTAAGAGCTGCTGTTGTAAATTGAAATCATCCCCTGTTGTACTGACCCCCTTCCACGAGCAATCAAAATTTCAAAAACAGCCCACAGAGATACAAATTTTCTAAATTGTGTTTATGAACTTGATATTAAAATGTTAGATATGGGTTTTACACCTCAAGTCAGCAGAATTAGCTTAATTTAGAAGTTTGTTCATTTTTTTCCCCCTAACTATACTTCTTTACATTTCTGGGCAGTTTTCTTAATTTAAATTGGGGGAGTCATGGAGCCAGTTTATTTCTTTGTCCCATAGAACCAGCTTCAATTTCATTGTACTGTACTGAAACTTCAGGACAGCAAGGAAACACATAAAAGTAATCAAAACTGCTTTATTTCTTATAAATTTTAAAACCTGCATGTGTCACTTTTTTTGAAAAAATCAAAGTGTATTTTTATTTACGTTTTCCAAAAGTCTCCCTAACATTTTTAAAGACTTGGTGGCTCTACCACAAGAGATGTAGCCCCATGGTGAAATACAGAACAGTGCCCTTTCCTGAAACAGGGCTCACATTGAAAGTTGTTCCACAGGTTATTTTTTTTCCCTTTGTAGTCAAATTAATGCAAGTTTGCTGTGGATGCACCAAAGCTGCCAGATGCTGGTGTGATTCATATCCTGCAGTATCCGGCATCTGATGTAATGCCTATTGTAATTCCCACATTTCATGTGTTGTTTCTGATGCTCCAGCACAGGCTTTGTTTCCCCCACAGCCTTGTGCTGGCAGAGACAGAGGCCTTCACATGAGGTTAATTTATTTATTTCTAATCTGCATAGTTCAAGGGTAGGTTATGAAATACCCCTCTTCACCTCCAGTCTGGAAGGTGCTGGAACCCTCCTGAAAATCCTCCTTTCCCTGCTCAGCTTTCCCAGGCCATCAGATCCCTGTCTCCGTGCCTGCATCATCTCGTTTGGATGCTGCTGCTGCAGCAATTTCTCTCATCTGACAGAAACCAGTTCTGTCTCTTCCCTCTGGTGACTCCCACATTCATTTCTCCACTAGTTCCTAGATGCAAGCAAGTGTACTGACTGGCTTCTCCCCCCCTTTTCAGATTCCAGGTGGAAAAGCACACTGGAACTCCACCCCATTTAATTGACTCATGAATAGCTTTCTGCCCTCTTTTCCTTGGACCTCCTCACCCCTTCCTTTCACCTAGAAAAGCCACTCCTAAGTCTCTGCCATAAAAAGAAGCCTCCCATCCCTGGACCCTACTCCCTAAAGCTGCTCCCCAAGCCTCTCTCAGACCCCTGGACAGATTTTCTGGGGTTTTTTTCCCATCCATATGGATATTTCAGGTTTTGTTTGGGTTATTGGATTTTTCTCCATGACATAATCCCATTTTGAGCAACATATAGATTAAATATGACAAAGAAAAATGCTTAAGTGCTCTAAACTCATTTGAGTTATAGAAGCAGCCACTGCCTTCCTGGTCCTGGTGACCTCCCAGTCTCATTCTGTGCATGACAAGTAGGTACTTAGGTCTAGATTCCTAAATTAAACTGCACATGGAATTGGGCTATGCTTTGTGGCACCCACTTCCCACCCTCATGTAAGTCAGCAGCTGGCTGCGATTTAAAACTCCAATTGAGAAGATGGAAGAACTTTAGCCCTGTCCCTGTGTCTGTGACAACCTGCTAAATTATAATGCAACTGAAATGTAATTACTTTTCCATCCTGCACAGAGAATACAAAACATGAATTCGCTAGTTTTGAGTAAGCCACAATAAATTTAATTAAAATGGCCTCATGTAAAACACATACAAGTACAATAAAGTTATTTTATTTTGGTTCTCAGGATCACTCCTCCCCCAGAAAATTTGTCTGTTTTTTAAACATGCTGAATTAATCCCTTTAACTGCCAAAATGACTAAAACAAGTTTGACGGTGTTGTAATAGTACCTACATCAACTCAAAAATTTAAATTTTATTTTAAATGAAAAACATACCATTAGCTGAAGCATTCACCTCATGTATTCACTATTGGCTCTCTTTTTGCCTGATTTGTACCCAACCAAGTGGCATTTCTCTTCCAATTGTTAATAATAAAGAGGCACAAAAATAAGTCAGGAAACAACTTGCATCATCACCCTGCCCTCAATCCCCCTAATTTTCACTGGTCATTTGGTAAAAGATACAGCAAGTTTTAGGAAAAGGCAGCTTTTCAGTTCACTGAAAAGCTATTTAGCAAAGCTCTGCTGGGACGTTGGGATAGGAAAAGTAAGTCCTGATGCCAAAATGCCTGCAGAGAAAATATTTTGCCCCTCACACACCAACGTCTCCCTGACTCCATTAGAACAATATTTATAAAGGCAGCTGCTGCTCCTGATGATGCCTTGACATGCCATGGTTTTAAGGAGACAAATCAACTGGGAGCTTGGCATATCATAGCTTTTGCTGCAAACTGTCTCTTTGCAAGATCCTGCAGGGTTAGAAAGGGATTTTTCCTTCTTGTGCTCAGCTGCTCCTGTGGAGGCCCAGCCTGATGTCGTGGTTCTGTTGCCCGATTGATAAATGACACAAAACTCGGATAAGTTTTGTGGGTGCTTTGTTAAGGGCCCGGGGAACTGGGGGACTCACGTCCCAAAGTCCGAGCCCCCAAATTCACATATGGGTGCTTCCCTCTTATACATGCGATTCACAACAAAGTCTCCAATAAACAGTTCCCTGTTCCCCTTGCCTAGTCTCTAAAAAAAAACAGTCCTCCATTCCCCTTACCTGGTCACAGACCCCTTGTGATACATTCCTTGGTTCACAACAAGATCATTAAACCTCTGCTTATCTTATTCTAAGAGCATTGTATGCTGCCTCTAGACAGGTTAGCATTCTTACTTTCCTGCACTAGTTTAATTATTTATTAAATCCCTAAGACTACCTGCTAGGTTACACACACAAAACTCAACACACTTTTCAACGGCTGCAAAACTACTTTTTAACAAACCAGTTCACACACAACTCACTATAATTAAATATTTTGCTAAATTTCATTTCTTTTCCAACAGTTCCAGTCAGCCCCGTTTAGGCAAGTACAGTAACTCCAGTGCAACCCAGTTCTTCTCTGCATTGCCAGACTTGTTCATTCTTGGAGCATTTCCCAGAAATCTGTGCTGGACAGATGTAGTTCACTTTCAAATCCAGGTCAGCTACTTCTTTAGCTGGGATTACTGTTCGTTCAGTGCACACATTTCTTCTCTGGGAAGGATCTCAGCTCCCATGATCCTGACAGCCCTAAACTGCCAGCACCCAACCCTACCAGCTGATTTCCCACTGGAGTTGAGATGTCTCCATGACTCAGCCCTGGCTGTGTAGAAGCATTGTCATTAGTAGGAAATAATTTGTGCATCAACTGCAAAGTAAACACAGAGGATGTTTGGGTTTCCTTTCCATTAATCAGGCCAGAATTACTCTCCATGCTTTTTGATGTTTCTGAGTTCACTAGAAAGCTAAATAAAGGTTTAATAGTCTCTACTAAAATTATTACACCATTTAAAATTATAAAATAATTATTGAAATGATAGCACATTATACAAGATTTTTAATTTTTCCAGATTTGTCTCCAGCACTGGGAAAGGATTTGATCCAGCCTTTGACAACCTTTTTCAAAATGTGGCAATGACAGTCAGCTTTCCTCCACCTCTGTCAGGAAAGAAGGATCTTCAGAGATCTTCCTCCTGCTTCTGCATACATTTGGTAGATGAATAAAAGGGGCAACATAAAACCACATTCAGCGATAACTTATGGTAGATGTTTAGACAGCAGCCACATTTTCTTTTAAAAAATTGTATTTTGAGATTTAATTTAGTACATGTACTAACTCTAGACTCTTGCTTATCTTGGCTTTTTATAGAAGAGCTAAAAGTAAGTCTCCTAGCTGGGAAAACTCTGTATCCTTTTTCAGGATGTATAAAGATATATATATTTTTCTGTCAGATGGTCAGTCTTTCTCCTTCTGCAGGAGTTAGAAATTAGAAGTCTGACCTTCTGATGGATGTAGGAGCTGGCAGAGGGTTTCCAAGCTACCAAATCCTCTCTGTCATAGACACCTCAGTATATAACTTGAGCAGGCTTTCCCTGATGAGAAACTGAAATGTTTATTCTTGCAGTTTTGAACAAGAAACTAAAAACATCATTGAAGACAAGTTGATTCTTTATTCTAAAGTCTATTTCTACTTATTTCATGCCTTTTAAGTAGGGTCTTTATCCTTACTCGCAGTGTTTACTCTCCTGATGTGTTTATAGACAGCAATCACATCCTCACTGAGGTTTGTTTTGTCAGACTACACAAACCATGTTCCTTTTGTTTCCTGCTGTCCAGCACATTCCTCATTCCCAGCTGTCTACCCAGCCCTGCTGCTCTAGTGGGGCAACAGGGCTTTTACAGACAAGATTTCATTACAGGTGATGCAGTTTTAGAAAGTGATTAATTTTTAAGGGCAAAAAACATCCCCTGGGATAGCCCCAGCTCTTATCTAAATGTCTGGATGTCCAAGCTTGTGGAAATACTCACCAGTTCCCATTCCATCCTTCAGCACCTATAGAAGATAACTAAGATTCATCTAGAGACGACATCCAGAGAGCATTCAAAAATACAGATCAGCAGGCAAGTTCAAGAGGACAAGGCAGACCTGAGTCCAAAATTAGAATCAAATTTGCATGTCATGATGGAGGCTGGTAAAGAAAGTAGGACAAAATCCATTAGTAACTTACCTAATCTACAGCAATAGCACAGATTCAAGATCCATAGCCAGTTACAGTTGATACTAAGCTAAAACCCAAGACTCCTCTAGAATTACTCAGACAAGAAGCAACAGCCCTAAACTTGGCTTAAGTAGGACTCCTGGGCTTGGGGATGGGGGGATAGTCCCAGGTGAAGCTGTTTGGGATCAGGAGGATTTATGAGTGGCCTCTGAAGTCTAACTTAATAGTGTACTGCTGCTCAGGTGCTAAAGGTAGATCTTAGGCCTGATTTAGCCATGGGTTTTTGGAGAAGTTGGTTTGGCTTTTTTTTCATAAAGGTATAAATCGAGTCAGTCTTAAATCTAATATTTGTATTATTACCCTATTTGTTAACAGCTTATAGGACTGGCGCACAAAAAAGGAAAATACAGTTGTGGTTGGATTTTTTTTCCTTAATTTCAAGCCTTTACTTACTATGGTCTTAAGTTATTCTTTTATTTTTTATCATAACATTTTTAAAATTAGATCTTTGGAAAGAAAAACACTGCTGACATTTTCTTACAACATTCTGAGATTTTAAGGAACCCCCCTTATGGCCTGTGGGTGGGGTTGTGTTGTTTGTCACCCCTTGGGGATTGGGGTTTCCTGTGTGAGTTCTGACCCTGCAGCAGGTGCTGTCTGAGCAGACCCTAGGACTGGTGTCATTTTGGACTACATTCAAAGTATTTTTGCAGTGTGCTTCTTTGCAGTCAGATGTGTCCTTCAAGAGGGTAGTTGTCTGGGTAGAAGAGAAATGTTTGTTTAGTGAGTGATCAGTTTAAAAGGAGGGAATGCTTTCCAACTTAACTGAGTTGGAAGTTAAGTATATTCCACCCACACTGTAGACAGGTATATGAATAGCTTTGAAAACACCTGGTTTAGGAGAACAGGAGGAATCAAATGGAGCAAGTGCCAGGATTTTTCAGGGAGTTAAGGCTGCCTTATCTCTGAAGCTGATAAAAAACAAATTATATCATTCCAGACAGCCATTAAGATTGAAGCTGCGGCCTCTGCCTCGGTGCAGATGCCTACAAATAAGAAATTTCTGTAGTCTCACAGACAGGAAAAACAAAAGATTGTGCTGTTCAGGGGGAAAGCACAGAACTGCCCAGAGCAGGGAATGCTGGCAGGGCTTCTGCTGTGCTTCAGTCAAACTGGAGGAAGGATGCAGATACTGTAGCCTGGGAAGAAATAAAAATTTGCTTCCCCAAAATCTTTTAGTGAATAGAACATAACCTTTTGAACTAGTCTTTTTTCAGGAAATAATCCTCATTGTCAAAGTTCAGGTGATGTTATCCAGGTGCACCCAAATGTTATGTACTCCAGGTGTGCCCAGGCACCTGGCAAGCCTGACCCAAAACAAAGGTGCTTTTTTTCAAAGCAGCAGATTTACATGGTTAAGTTAGGACAGGACTTTGCATTTCTCTGTTATTATGGAATTGTTAAACTGTTGCTTTGAATTCCTGTAACTCCAGCCTGCACATAGTGGAAAAATTCCAGATTTGCTTGCCAGAACATGAGGCTGCCATTCACAATAAAAGATTTGCAGCAGTTCCAGCTCACAGTGCTAGTGTGTCCTGCATCATGTTGGGTTTGCTCTGCCTGCTCTGCCTTCATTTTGCAGGGATCCCCCTGGAGACTTGTTTCCAGAGTTTTGCTGTTAGAATACAACTGGTATTTCCCAGGGCTCTTAAATCTGTTTGCTTGGGAAGACTGTCTCTAAAGCCAGTATACCCCACTGGGAGCTCAGGTAGGGTCTGGACTCTTCAAGTTTATCAAAAGAGCCCAGACATTGATCCCTGATTTCCAAAATGTGCTGCTTAGTGAATTTGCCTGAATAATAGAGCATGATAATAGCAATGGCACTTCTCAAAGCAAATGTTGAGTATTTTTTAATCAAGAAACTTGGCAGCTGCAGGCCCAGTCCCTCAGAAGCTGATTTTTACACTGAAATGTCATTGCCACTGTGGTAAGATTATCTTGAAAGTTATTCTTATAATTGCTGAGGTATTCAGGAAGGCAAAGAACAGGAATAGGTCTAAGATGACAAGGTCATTTTTCACTACTTGGATCAGCTTAATATGGGCTGAATTATTCTCTCTGGCAAGTTCTGTTTCACCCAAGAACACCCTAAAAGTTGAATGAGCTGCTTCACATCCTAGTGGTTCTCCTCAACCTCAAAAGGTTGTAAATGCACAGAGAAGAGAAGCTGTGGCTGCCCCATCCCTGCAAGTGTTTATGGCCATGTTGGATGCTCCATGTTGCAGCAACCTGGTCGAGTGGAAAGTCTCCCCTGCCCATGGAAGGGGTGCAATGAGATGGGCTTTGAGGTCCCTTCCAATCCAAAACATTCTGGGATTCTGTGATTTCCTGTATTCATCTTTGCACTGAATTCCACATCCTGGCTCCCCTTTTCTGCTCTTTCCTCATTAATTCCCTGCAGAACTTTTAGGAACTGTGCTGGTGATGCCTGTTTCTCTTTTTTTCCCATCACTTACCTAGTTTTATTTTTACCTGCACACTTTCTCTTTCAGTGTAGAAAAAAGTATTTTAAAATTCTATTATTTAATTTAGTATAGAGCAACTGTAACACAGCAAAACAGAAAAGAGTGGTCAGATACTGGAATCATTTACCCAGTGAGGTGGTGGAGTCATCATCCCTTGAAGAATTCAAAAAAAGACTGGATGTGGCACTTGCTGCCATGATCTAGTTGAACAGTTAGAACATCGACTGGACTTGATGATCTTATAGGTCTCTTCCAGTCTTGAACTTCTGTGATTCTGTGATTCTGTGAAAACCCCACAGAAGGTGTAACAAAGACTAAATGTCAATTCAATATTTCTGTGACACCTGCTGGGAATTTATCTCCTTTCAAAGCTTTTCTCCAGGTTTTATTTCACAGCTGACATGTTGGTTGATAACAGAAATATGAAATAAAAAGGAATGAAAGAGCCCTCTGCTGTACAGAATGCTGACTTCTCTTGGCGTGGAACACTCAATAGTGAATCATGCAATTGTTAAAAAGCTATTGACAAACATTGGAGTTGAAGGTGGCAGAAAGACATCATGTGCAATATTTTTCCTTCCCTGACTTTAAAGAAACATCTTCCCAACAAAGACAACAACTTACCTAGCCATAAACTCATTTGAATCTTATTTTTCATTGCTGTACTTCTTGGATTCTCCTTTGGTAAGTGATTTCCTGCCCTGTGCCAGATGCTGTTTCTATTCACAATGAAGTAACAGTCCTCTGTGAGTGATATCATAGTACCATACCACAGCCCTTATTGTGACTTTTCAAATTTACCACACCGAAATACGTTCTTTGTTGATTGTTTGGGGGCTTTCAGATCTAGGGTTTGACTGAAGTCAGTCTAACAACAACAAAAACAACAACAAAAACAACAACAACAAAAAAAAAGAGAACAGAGCCTGGAGAAATTGGACGGTTTGCAATATGCAAGAAAAACATGGAAACAAAAAGAAGGGCAAAACCAAAAAGTTTGACTATTTGATACGTTCTTGTACAGAAAGAGGGAAAGCTTGAAATAAGGCTTGTGTAAGTCATTGTTGTTTTTCAGGTGATACAAATATTTAATTACTGACCCTGCCAAGAGATCTACCCATGTGCTTTTTCTAGATGATCCAGCTGATCCTGGATCAGTACATGGTGTTGGCCAGGGGAACCCTTGGCTTGGGGGCTGCTCCCCTTTTACCACCCCACATGTGCTTCCTGGCCACAGCTCTGCGCCCATGTGCCAAAGGAAGTGTATCCAAATACAAATAATTTCTAGATAATCACCCTGACCCCAGGTTTGCACCTTCCTAAACATAGACAAGGAACTTTGCAGTTGCCTGCTGTGATCTGTATTTTTTATCTCATGCTGATGCAGTTCCATCCTTTGCTGGGATAAGGTTTATGAAAACCGGTGGATGTGTTTTAGCCAGTGTCTGTGTGCATAGAAGTGATTCTTTTGAAGGGTTATGTACAGATATGTGTTCCAGAAGACAGAACAAATAGAAGGAAGCTGGTTGAGTTACTGAAGTTCTTATCATGCAAGGATTGGAGCACTCTGAATTTTAACTACAGTACTTGCATCACCAGGTCCCTGTAAGGTTGCAGAGATGTATCTGTGTATATGTGTTTAAGCATAAATTGATCTAAAGACATAATTATATATGCTTATTTTCTCCCCTGTTAGAAGTAAAATGGTAGCTGTGAAAAAGAAAGGGAGATGGAAGACTTTTGCAATTGGTTAGCAAACATTGATTTAACATCTTTGCTAAGCAGCCTTTTTTTTTTTTTTATTGCTTTTTAGCTTTCTCAGTTGACAAAGAATTGGCAAATGGGCCTGTCATCCAGCTGTATTTTCAGTAAGTATGGAAAAGGTCTTGTTAGACATCTTAACAGAAATGAGGGTGTTATTTATCATACCCAGCAAAATATTGATGTGTTTAAATATGCTGATCTATAAGATTTTAGAAAATAGAAAACATGGTCAAATTTTGCCTTTATTGTTGTCCACTGAGACTGTACCGAGTAGTACACTGAGGAAGAATTTAGCCAAAAGGAGTTTTGAGGGAAACTATTAAAATACAGATAAATGAAGATGTCTGCTGACCCTAAGAATCTGCATTCATGTGGCAAAGGATTCATTCTCACACTGCAATGCTTTCTGATACATATTTTTGTATCATCATTTCCCATTTTAAATTAAGCTCTAAAATCCCAAAGGGGAATTAACTACCATCCGTTTGCATTTTAAAGTGAAAACTCAAACCTCAATAGAGTGCTCTACTTAAGACTCCTTTTCTATAGCTTAGCCAATGAGCTACATTTTGGTGGAGACCTTGGGGAGTCAACCAAGTGACTGAGACAAGGCAGGAGCACCTAGAGTTGGAGGAAGCCTAGTAATTTGCTTCCAAAAACACTGAATACACTGATATCAGTGTGAAGCTCTCCTTCAAAATGGTGTTTTTCAGTATTGTGGGGCACAATGTCTTTAATTTTGGGGGAGAAAAGAGATCTTCAAGCCTTGGCAAGCTTTGAGTGGCAAAAGACACAGGCTGTTCTCTCTCCTATGAGGGAAAAATCATGGTAAAATTAATGGAGCAAGTTCAAATTCAGCCTTTTGCAAGATATGGGAAAAGACTATTGGAAAGTTGCACAACAGAGACTTAGTTAAAGATCTCTCAGGAGCTGACTCAGCTTCTGTGAAAATGTGATTCAGAAAGAGCCTGTTCTCCCCCTCAGGCCATGGGTTTGGGGTGGAAGTTGTAGGTGGCCCCCTCCTTCCCTTGGAGACACTGGGATTCAGCTTCTACTTACATGTCCTAGTTCTTTTCAGCTGTGTCCTGCCCTTTGCCTTTATTCAACTGACACTGACTTCAAATACATGTATTTCTGTATTTCTTATCACCAAGAGAACCTATATTCAAACTTCTTGCTGCTTTAGGAGTTTAAAACCTGCCAAAGCACTGCTACATCTCACTTCCTATGGCCCTCCAAAGAACTCTGTTTCAAAGGTTATAAAAACCCTGGAGCACAATATGAAGCCTCTCTCTTGAATGAGTTTGTAAGTCAATAGTGCTGTTGAGCCCTGGGTGTATTTGGAGCATTGAAATAAAGAACTTGTAGAGCAAGGTCGGCAAATATGAATTCCTGTGACTGGGAATTCCTGTATCCCACTGATTTTCCTCTGACTATCAGTGGAAGACCAGGCTGCTGCTCAGAAAAGACCCTACAGCTCCTTCCCAATGTCGGGTCTGGTGATAGTGCTGGAGGCAAAGCTGCAGGTCCTGTGTCTCCAGGTGTGCATTTCGAGCACCTAAAGTCAATATTCATGTGTTGAAATAAGAAGGATGACTCGGTGTTTGAGAACTGTGAGGCCCCAATGATTGTAACAGGAAATGTCTTAATATTTGTTTAAATAGAATGATTCAAACTGCAGCCTTCTGTGCTGATACCAAATTAAAGTAAGGAGGGGATTTTTGAAGTTATTCTGCTTTTAAGTGCAACAGGGGAAAAAAAGCATTTAAAGGTACCATGCAGCTGATGGAAAACTACAGTTCCCAGTAATTTGTATTATCAGACATGATGTGTCTTCTAGACATTTTAAATTCCTTATTGCCTGTTCCTGTGTCATAACTTCCTCATACACCCTGTTCTTGCAAACTGAGTAACTGCTCAAACAAGTGATTGGGGGTGAAATAAAAGGTGACTTTGGTGTGCCGTGAAACAGCTTGTTAGCACAGGCAATTCCATGATGCCTGATGGAACAGATGCTGAATCAGACCTGATTGCAGAGGGAGGAATCAATTTTTTGCTGTTGAATTACACTTATCTTCAAAGATGTAAATGATTCCACATTTATTCAGCAGGACAAGTCCTGAGGTTTTATATTCCATGTTGTTCATTGCTGTGCCATTCGTTACGATGATTTGGCTTTTAATCTACCAATGAATACTGAATGAAGAATTAAATCATGAATCAGATCTCTTCTGTTACTTCCCAGGAACACAAGCCATTTTTATTTTCAATTTCAGGTTTCTTTTACAGTAGAGGACAAAAATAAATTATAAGTGAAAAGAAGTTAAAATTATTCTTCTCAAGCAAGTCTCCTGTATCAATGCTTAATCCTTCTGTTATGTCTGATGTCATTAATCATTCTACTGTAATATTTGACACAATCATTTGTGGGACAAATGAGGATCTAATATAAAAGCTGCAATAATACTGACTTATGTGGAACTGCAGCTAATTATAACATATTTGAATTTTCATCTTTCATTAAAGACCTCTGTAAAATGAACAACCTTTCACACTGCTGAAATGACTGAGACAGGAAAGCAGAGGAGGAGTGAGGGAAGAAACATCCAAGAACAACAGGAGAAATCTCAGCACCGTAATGAGCCAATATCAGTTGTTGATGGATTCTTTTTAATGGTGGGCTTTTTCTCTTTCAGATGTCTTCTCTACCACAGCTGTTGGACTCAGCTTATTTAGGTTGGAATGGTTTGGTTGCTTGGGTTCATGAACGACTGACTGCCATCTTCAGAGGTTAAACATCGCTTCAGTCTTCACAGGTGGACTAGAAGAGATAAAGGAGACAGGATGCCATTGCAGGAAGATAATATGTCTCACTGAGCAAGAGGATGAGAGTTCACTAAATATTTTCTGCAAAGCAGCCTTTCCTTCCTCTCTCCCCACCACATCTTCTCTGTGCCTTTACTTGTAGACCTCTAGAACCTCAGTCTTTGAGTTCTCTCTTGAAGCGTCACGTTCAATGTTTGTGTTCAGTTCCTTGGAGAAGCATCAGGCATTGCTGCCAGTGCTCAAAGCCTCAGATCCATCTGTAGAGAGAAAATGAGCAGCATAAATTCCCAGTTTGTGTATTAGCTAAAAAGGTGGCTAGTCTCTGCTATTTCTGTATTTGGGATCCTCAGTCTGAATGTGGGCTCATTACTCTATTGAATTATATATCAGAAGTAATTTCTTTTCCTGGGAAGTGAATCCTATATACATGCAAATCTATTCCAAAATGGATTCCTCCTGTCTCTCCGATGTTGCTTTTGCCTTGGCTAGTCTTCAGAAAAACAAATTGTCCAATTAAATTCACCAATGGTTTTGCCCCCCATCTAGAAATGAGAGGAGATCATAGATTTAGCACATTTTCTGGATGCTGAGATTCATATGCAGAGTGTTGAAGGAGCAGCAGCTTTCCTTAGCAGCCATTCTCTTGTGCTGCCCTTAAGCATCCTGGATTGATGCATTTTTCATTTTCCAATGCAATTGAACCTTTCTGTGCTGGTGCTTCAGCAAAGCTGTAATATCTCCAAACCTAACAAAAGGGTTATTTTGAAGATTTCAGTTACAGGAGTATTAATGCCAGGCTTGTTTCCTTAACAGTCTGTTACATGCTGTAGGCAAGGACTGTGCTGTTTGAGGTGAGTACAGCACAAACTCCTGTGCAGATCTGCCCACTTCAGACACGTCAGTGGAAACCAGATGAATGACACTGTTTCAGGCATGGACCAGAGCAATGGGAAAATGGCTAGCAAGAGTTAAGGATTTATTGGTATAATGAAGGGTAGATTTTCTCCCTTCCCTGCCAATCCCTTTTAAAGAAGTCTCTGAGCAGAAACAAAGGCTTACTGTCCACCACCATTTACTGAGTCACTTCTTTTCACAGATTTCTGTGCTGTTTTTCTCGCGTCTGCAGTTATTCCATTTATCCCTGTTATTCTCCATCCTTTCACTCTTCTAAACTTCACTGTATTCCTCTAGAAATCACCTTTTTGTTTTTAAGCTCCTGTCTGCCTCTCAACGTTTCTGCATTTTTTGTTACCATCTTTCTATGGAGCATCTTTGTTCTCACTGTATATCTTAAGCCCAGTTTCTTCAGCAGTTTCCTTCATCTCACTGCTGCTGGACCTCCTACGTCTTGTCCCCACTATGTCATTTTCAGTCACAAATGGAAGGCTGAGCTGCAAGGCTGCAAGAACCCTGGACTTCCACACAGAAGTGCTGTAGCCAAATACAGATGTCCAATTCCAGATGAGGTTGGCAACCTTCTGATGTTATTTTTGAGTCTGGAGAAAGATTATGTCCCACAGGCACTTAAATAGCTGGATGTTGGATCAAGTTTGAGTTGACTAGTAACAGTTTTGCATTGCTTTCTGCCCCTTACACAGCCTTGATGATAGGTAGAGGTCTTGCCTGAAGGGCAGGATGGCTCCAGATGAGTTGGGGCAGTTAGGTGGGCATCATTTGTGCACTATATTTTTCCTAGAAGCACTGCTTAGTATTTCTTATATTGCTGAATTGTATTCAGCAGTAGTACAATTGGAGTATGATTATGATACTCCAATAATAAGCAATAGGGAGTTCTTTACTTAATCCCACCATATTCTTTAGTTGTTTATAACTTCAGTTTGCATTCTGCCTCCTAAAATGCAGATTGACTCAATTCTACCTCTGCAAGCTCTACCTTGCACATACCTGCCACACAGAACTAGTACAAATGATGTGATCCCCCTTTTAAATCTTCAATCAAGTTTAGCTGTACAGGATTACAATTCACTGGTTAGACTAATATTACACTTTAATTTCGGAATTCAGGAGAATGGTGGGAATCTTCAAAGATTTCCTCACTTCTGAACTCATTCTCCAGGTACTGAAAGGATCTCAATGCATAAGTTTTGTACAGTTGCTGCTTTAATGAGAGAATTTAATGGTACCAGGTGCATTCCTTGATGACTTCTGTTTGCTCTTTTTATCATGAATTTAACATTATTCTTTCAGAGTACATTTTTGCAATCACAAATATGCTCTTTTTGTTTACACAATCATGGTCTTGCAAGTCAAAAGGGGCAGAGGTGATCACTTGAAACATTTCTTACAGAATAAACATTGGCAGCCAAAGGTGAGGATGAGATTCTTAGTGCTTCAGTAGCCCAGATGTCCTGGAAAAGGGCACCAAGAGCTCCAGAACTTGGGTAAAATGGGATTCTTGGAAGTAAATGTAAGCTGTTGCTTACTTAACAGGTTTAACAGCAGGAGAGGTGTCTTAGGGAATGCTGCAGCCTTGGAGCGTTGATTCAAATTGGTGCTGTTGTCACAGGCAACAGACAAGTACCAGGGCTCACCTGAAACAGACCTCTGCACTGAATTAAACACGGCCATCATGCCACTATGCCTGCAGTGACCTGTGTGGGCAGGTGGCTGAAAAAAGCCATCCCCAAATCCTTTCCATGCTAAAAGCCTTTGTGGTTTTCCCAACTGATGGAATTCCATTTGCATCTTGCTGGAAGCTCTTATCTCAATCTCTCTCCCTGCCATCCTGCAGTCATATGAATTTAGTTGCATGTAGAGCTCCTGATCATCACCAAGGAATGACCAAGGTCTGGGAGATAAAACCTTTTTTTTCTGGGGACTTTTTGTCCTGGTAGGACTGATCTCTCTGTATGAAGGGAAATGTGTTATTCTTCAAACTTTGATTTCTCACTTGCTTTTTAGGCAGTGAACTGAGCACTGATGGCCTTGGCTCTTGAAGAGGAATATCCTGTGTTTTAGCCTCACTGCAGGACTTCAGCTCTAACACCCTGGTGTATCTACAGTTCAGGACTAGGAGCAGGTGAGGATGCAGCTAAGTTTGTACCTCATACTTATCAGAGAGACTTCTCCAAGAGTCACTAGATTTCAAGTTTTTCAGAGAAACAAGTATCACACTGTTGGAGTCAGTGCTGTGAACATAAATTTTCACCAAGCACTATATAAATATTAAAAGTAAATTAATTTATGTAGCACTTTAAATACTATATAAATTCAACCTCAAATGAAAGTCCCATCCCAAAGATTTATAAAGAACTTGTACATTTTAGACTGGGGGAAAAAAACCCATCCCTCCTTTTTAAGTAAAGGGAAAAGCCTAACTCAGAATTGTCTTGTTATTTACTCCTGTATTCATATTGCACATTAAAATACTTACATAAAATGTGTCAGTTTTCAAAAGCAACTTGTTACTCTGTTTTTCAACTGAACTTGGCCAGACTAAAAAGAGAATTATATATGCCAGAGGACTGCAGTAAAAGAGATTTAAGGGTTTTCAAATACTGTAAGAAAGAGACTATAGTAAGTGACCAGTGGAACAGTCAGCAATTTTAATTAATACAGGGCTGCTTATTGATCTGTCATACAGATTTACCCCATCTGCAATATTTCAGCAATGTTCCTATTTCAGAAAACGGCACTTGTAAGAGCCAGTAAAGAATATGGAAGTTAAGAATGGAAACATTTTGTAACTGGGACGTTCTCTGCTAAGATCTTTTTCTATCCCATTTAAGCACCTCACGTATCTTCACACAAAAATTAAAGCAAATATATGGAATCTATAGGATAGTCTATCCTCATCTAGTGGAAGGTGTCCCTGCGCATGGCAGGGGCCTGGAATGAGATGAGCTTTTCCAACCCAAACCATTCTGTGATTTCCATGATATTGCTTTTCTAACTTAATGCCAATGGGTTCACTGCACGTCAGTGTGAAAAAAAATCCATCAAGTCTAAAATATATTGGTATTTTTAAACAAGTGGGATCTTTAGCAGTTGCGTCTTCAAGGTGGTCATTTGTCATCCCTGAGCTGACTGACCTACATTTCCATTGGGAAAACCAAGGAAAGTACTAAAAAGGGGCTAATAAATGCTCTGCACACATATGGAAGTTCTGTGGTGTCAGCAACTGCACTTGGTAGATCTGCTTTTTTCCTGAAGGGTTTGCTTATTTTAAAATTCTAATTATTTTAAATTTCCATTTTTAAAGTAGCATGATGAAATTAAAATACCCTCAATGCAAATTTGGCACAAAAACCTGGTTTTAAAGCCAGAAATGTGTCCTGAAATAGCAGCACTAGCAGTGGCAGAACATCTGCACTGGAAGGAACTGCTGCTGTGCTCTGATTGAAAAGAAACACGAACTGAAGGTGGTAATGGTGATGTGTCTGTTTTTTAATTAAATACATGCATGTTTATTTAAAGTTTATGGAGAGCTGTGCTGTGTTTACAGAGCAGCTTGTGTGGCAACATATGTGATGTCTCCCAGGTCATGTCTGGTGAGCACCTGGTGTTGGCAGAAGGATGAAGCCATGAAGATTATCGTTCTTATCGTTCAACAGCTGTATTTTAAGAAAAAAAAAATTAAGAAGGACATATGTGTTGAGTTTTTTTATGAAACCCAAATGGCTGGGAACTTGATGGTTACACATGGGTCGAGAGCTTTGAGAAATCGGGGATAGACGTAGAGACGGTTTTTTGAGTGGGAAACATAGTTTTATTTTTAGATGAAGAAAACGCCTCATTAGGCTTTTATTACCCCAGAATGTTCCTGCTCACCGCAGTGGTGAGGTGAAGCGTTTAGCCTTCAAATGGCCATACAAGCCACGGCCTTTTCCGGGGCTCGCTATGCGCAGTTTTCCCTCGGGCCTGATGTGGCAAGGCCCGACCAGGCCACGCCCCAGCCCTGACTGTCCCCCCACAGCTCCCGTCAGCGCTGGCCGCCATTTCCCGCCGGGGGGCGGCTCTACCCACCGTGCGCCTCGTCCCATTGGCTGATAGCGTTGCGGAGGTGCGGCTAGCTGCCGCCTCTCGATTGGCGCGTGCGGCTGTCGCTCTTGGCGGAGGCGTGGCCTGGCGAGGCGGGTCCCCGCAGGGGCGCTGCGGCCGCAGTTGCGCTCGGGCGGCGGCGGGTGATGGCGGCGGCGATGGGCTCCGCGGTGTTGCCCCTCCTGGCGCTTCTCGGGCCCGCGGCCGCGCTCGCCGGATACATCGAGGTGTGTGAGGGCTGTGGGGGAGGGCTCCCCCGGGGTACCCGATGCATAGGCGGGAGGTAGGCGGGATTCGGGGTGTCTCGGCTGGTGTGGAGCCGCCTGGAGATTGTCCAGCGTCTTTGAGACCTTCCTGGAGTGGTGAGTTCGTATTTTACCGGTGTTTTCGCGAAAGCCGTGTCCCTCAGGCCGCTCATCTGGACGGGAAGCTCCGTCTCACCGGGATGCTTGGGGCTGTTTTTTTGGGGACGTGACCTCGGCATTCTTGGCACGGGAACAGGAGCGGCCAGCTCAGATGGGTCCAGAAGCATTGAAGACTGTTAGAGGGCTATTCCCTACAGAAAAATCTCGGTTGAACGAATCCATTTGGTTGATGATGGATCCAAAATAGATCTTTGTGTTGGAACTGGTACCTCGGCTTTCGGGGAAGATGCTTCAGCCAAGTGTAAAGGCTATGCATTTCAAATAGAAATGCCTTAGATGCCCATAGGAGTCTGTGTTTGTATGTGTGTGTATATATAAATACACACTTGTTCACACATAAACGAATATATATTACTTTTGTGTGTATGAAACGCGTATTGTATTTGCATATATGAAAATAACTGGACAGAGGAAATTCCAGCTTTTTCCTAAATCTAAAACTCAGTATAATCTAGCTCTCCAAACAACAAGATGAGTAGGAGAAAATCTTGTGAGTTTAAAAACTTGATACTATAACTTGTCTTATTAGAGGGAAGGAGAAAAACAAGGAGCTAAGTATGTGCTGAGCTTGAGAAATGGCACGTAAACAGAGTTTACTAATCTACGCCTGAATGTTGTTTGGAAATGCAAAACAGCTGCATCAGTCTTGTGGAGGTTCTGGTTTATGTAGGGCTGGATAAAGAAAAGGCTGGTGGCTGTTTGTGAATGGCTTGATTTGAGAGTTTACAGTAAATTTTAGCAAGCTTGGTTAAGCAGAACATCTACCTCAGTGTGATGCAAAAATCTAATGCTCTAAGATGGTGGTAATTCCTAACTGGCAGTAAACTTGGATATTTTTAATATATGTTGTACAAAATTGGTCTGGTCTGTGATTTCTGCTTGTTTGGTTGCTATTGAGGAATACTATTCCACATACTTTGTACCAATCTTTCTGTTAAATTTCTGTAAATTAATGGGACATGGTTGATAACGATTTGCGGAACAACTCGTCGGGAGGTTATCTTGCAGGAAGGATGGGGAGCTGCTCTGAGGGCATGGAGCTAATGCCCAGATCAGGTTCCTTGGCATTGCCTTGGTGGCAGGGGACTGCCTGGTGCTGCATCCAATCTCTTGCACCTGTTTGGCAACTCCTCCAGCTGTAGGTCACTTCCTCTCTTACATCCGAGACAAATTTGGCTGCTATGCATATCCCTTCTGGAATCTGCTGCTTAGGGACATGTGCCATGAAAATCAGCTTGGAAAACAAATCTAGCTGTCACTTTATTCCAAGGCCTGGTGGTGTCTGTGTGATGAAACAGATCTCAAGTTTGGCCCGTCCCAGGACTGGCAGAGAGGGAGAGTGGCTGTGTCACATGTTGACTCTCCAGGAGGGGCCAGCGGCCCCAGAGAGGGGGTCACTGTCCTTTTAGAGAAGGATTAAAATGAAAATGTTCCTGCAATTCAGTTTGCTTCCTCTGAAGGCATGATAGCCGCCTTCGTCTGCTGGCATAAAATGTCAACTGTGGCATTTTAATCCTTATTTTTGCTGCATTCTTTCCCATTGTCTTGTCGGTGGCAGACTGCAGTTCTCAAGTCTTTTATTGCTGTCAGATTTGCTCAAGAACCACTCTCGATGCAGAGCTTAGGAAGTAAATGGTTTTGTTCTGGGTTTTACACTGTGGTCATTACTGGATTTTACCAGCTAATGTGATGAAAAATATGCAAGCAGTTGGTTTTTGTAAATAATCAAGATGTCATTTGAAAGTTATGGAGAACATGTAACCATGTCTGCAGTTATTAGTTCAGCTGGATTGGCATGGTCCCATTAGGTGGATTTTCTGTCTCTTGATTATCTTAGCTCCCATTCCCTGTCCCTGGAACACCCGCTAATCGTCTTATCAACTACAATCTGTTTTTCTTTCTGTGCAGGGCAGAGCAAGGGGAGTGGCAGTTTATTTTTTTCTCCTAAATTATTGTATCTGATCTCTTGACTAGGGCGTTCCCAAGGGTTGGTGCTGGTGACAGTCGGTCTCCCTTTCAGATCATAGTGTGGGGATGGCTGATAACCTCTGACAGTCTCTCTTCCAAATGAATATGAATAGAAGAGTTTAGAGCAATCATGGATCCCAGCAATTAATGTGTTTCTTTCCATAGCAGTATGTGTCTGAATTTTGCTTGTTTTGATTGTGAAGTCCCCAAGAAACTCAAACAGGACACTGATGCCAACTGGAAAAAGACTATAAATCTATGCTAATTAGATCTGTATTCCAATGATGAACTACTTCTGCTGTGCCCTCAAGACCTTTGAAGGTGCAAAGTTTTTTTTTTATTACTTGATTTTTTTGTGTAATCAAATCAAAGGTAATGCAGACTTGATACGGCTTTTTTTTTAATAATGTTTGGTCTTTTTCCAAAGCTCTCTTGTATGCTTGCATCTGTTACCTGCCTGCTCAAGTCACCAGGATTTGGGGGAGGGGGGAAAAGAAGGGTGTGTTTTGCAGCAGAATTTCATGCTATTATTTTTGTCTCGTATTGCTTAAATTCTCCCTGGCAAAATATCAGCCTTGTGCCATTTCTGCAGACCTTGGGGACTTCTAATTGCCTGCGGCATCGAACAAAGAACTCCACCTAGGGAAATTTCCACTTCGGTCTTTGAGTCCTGAGCAGAAGCAGCTCAGGAAAATTCCAGTCTTGAGCCTGTGGCCTTTAGTTTGCTCTCAGTTCCTAAAACTTTGCTTCTTGGTGTTAGGAAATACAGCTTCCTGTGAAGGTGATAATATGCAGTGCCTCTTCTTTGCTTCAGTAAAAGCTCCTCTGAAACAAAGATATGGAAATAAAGCAAATCTGATACTGCGGGGAGGCTCTGGATTTTCTGCTGCATTGTAGGATGGCACGTGATAAGTGCTTCTTTTTGGAGGATGCCTTCAGCTCTTGTTTCACCTGTGAAATAATTATCACCTCTATTAAATGTTATTTAGTCATTAATAGCTCTACCAGGGATTGAATGACTTTTTTGTTAAAGTGGTCGTTTCATCACCTGCAAGTAACTCAAAAACTGTTCTGTAGGTGGCTTTAGCTGTATTATAATTACACACTGCTTCTGCTCCAGCTCCTGGGAGTCCAGGGAAGGATTAGTGCAGTTCCTTGTGCTCTGCTCCAGTTGTGCTTCTCTCTAGATATGCCTTGTAAAACTTCTGCCATTGCTTTTCCCTGTGTGTGTCTTGGAGGTGTACGGGCTCAATCTTGGAAGAATAAGTCACTTGATTGTAGCCTCTGCTTCTACACATGTACTTAAACCAAGGCCTTGTTCCTCAGCTGAAAATTGAAGAGAAGTACACCATCCCCATCTATTTCTTGTTAGAAGGCAAAGCCTTTCTCTTTCTTTTTTTACACTTTGGCATTTCACACTCTGCTCTTTAACTCCTCAGGCTTTCGAAATTGATGCAATCCCTGGGGCTCTTGCCCTTGTGCTTCTTCTGTGCAGTAAAACTTGGTGTCATTGTTTTTAAGTTCAGGCAGTCAGCGCCTCTGAAACATGGTGTTAATTTAAGATGATACTTGCTCTTAATTGGAAGCCTTTCAATATTCACAATGGCCTAGAAACCCTTCTGGTGAGGCTCTTAATTCAGAATTGTACTTGAAATTGCAAGATTGACCCCCCCCCCCTTTTTTTTTTCCCCCTCCAAACTGTTGCCTGCACCCATTATGGGCATGTTCTGCTTTCTCCACTTGCAGTGTGTTTATCACAGTGAAATGGCATCTCCTACCACAGGTTTTACTTGCTGGGTATCTTAAATTGAGTACTTAGGGCTTTGTGACTATGCATTAACTATCTTAATGTTATCATTTGCTTTTGGGTATTTCCCTTTTCACCTTTTTCCTGTAGGTGCCAATAAGTCTCAGGTTTGTGGGGAGAAATGGGTTGACAATATTGTACATAAAAACTTTTCCATATGTAGATATATACTTATCATGTGCTTACTAGTGTGAGTTACAAAGTAGTAAGAAGGAAGATGTCAGTTAATTGTCAGGTTCTTTTTATTGTGAATTATCCAAAATGACTTGTTTTTTTCTGGTTTGGAAGGGTTGATGGCTCCTCCTCAGATACAATAAGATAGAAGTAACTTTAGCCTTTTAATACTGTTACTTGTATAGGGCAAGTGGCTGGTGCTGTAGGAGCAGCACTCTCGCTCCTGAGGGGCAGTGCACAAGGAAAAGTGCATTTTGGGATGCATAATTTGGCTGGGGTTGTCTTTGAGACTAATTTCTTAACATGAGATTTGACTTTTTTAATTTATGAATTTCTGCAGCTGTAAGCAGGGAGATATATATGCATGCACACACACACACTTCACATGGAGATCTAGCTTGTGAATGACAGTCTTTTTTTTTAACTTGTTCAGCACTAGATTTACTACTTCCACCTCCGTCTGCCTTCTCAGTTTCTCAGTTGGAGTTAAATATATATTTGTGATTGAGTGTTCTCTAAGCTATTCTACCTTATGGGAGGACATGGAAAATCTACATGTACCAAAGAATACAGCAGTGCAATCCACCTTTTAGCCTAGCTTTTAAATGTCCATTGGTTCTAATGCTTGCTCTGAAGGATTGATGTTTAAAACACAAAATTCTGTCTTTATGTGCATTTGTAGGAGTTTTAAGTTGCAACCTAAGATGAATGATCAAAACACCAATGTTCTGCAAATGACGTTAAACTAATCTCCCTGGCAGCCAAACCCAGCCTGCTTGGCTTTATGTAATCAGGTGTCCACCTGATCAGGAGCACATGTGGCTAAGCTGCTTACTAGCTTTTCATTTGGAGGTATTACAGGGATGTTTTGTACACAGCCAGCGGGGAAAAGGATGTACTCCTTATTCTTGAAAGATCAACCTGTAGATGTACTAAATTGAGTTCTAACTCCATGTTGTCATGTTTGCCTGCTGTGGTAATGCTCTTGTACAAATGAATGTATTGCAGATCTTCATTTTAGTTTATTTTTTCAATAGCCTCCTAGTCACTCTTAACTAGTATGCCCAGACAAATGGTGCTGATCTCTGCGGCATTTGGTGATTTATTTCACTTTCCATTTTTGCTGGTGACAATGGGAAGTCAAATCACATGTTGGCACTCTGTTTCCTGAGGAAGACTCACTGCTGGGTGAGGCATAGTAGGGAACAAAAGGCTTTCTGGACTACAGGCAAGCCTGGTTGGTGTGCATTTCATCAGATTTAGAGATTTCTCCTGGCGAGACTGGCCCAGTAGTCTGTGAGGACTGGTGCAGCTGAACTATCCTGATGTTGGAGTGTTTACTGCAAGGATAGTGGCTTCACTTGAGCTGTTTTTTTCCTGATGATTTGTTTCTCAAAATGACTCTGTTGGGCTGTGCAGTAACATCTGTTAGCAGTGGTTTGAGCGAATTCTTAGTTCTCAACCTGCAGATCAGTGGCTGCTTAGAGAGTTCAGTCTAACCTTCTTTGCCAGGGCTTTCTTGGGGGGTTCCTCCTCTAAACCTTCAAAAGTCTCACCAGTTATTTCTAGTGCTAGGATTTCCTGCACAGGTGAGCTGTGGGGTAGAATGCTGTGGCTAGACAAGGCCTTCAGTTGATGAAGCAGGGTCTGAAGTTATTCCATGCAGTATGTGAGCCTCAGAGAAGCTTATGGAGGAGACAAGTCAATAATTGTTTTTCTTGGATGGCTTCACTGTGCTTTGAGACTAACTGAAGATCATTATCAAAGGATGACTTTGAGCTCAAGTTTTTCAGACTATCAAGTATGAAGGGCATTAAAATTGTCAGTATAACTTAGATGCAGCCTGAAAAAAACCCCAGCAGAATCCGCAGAAGGTGGGAGCTGTGCCTTGGTTCCCAGTTGTGCTGGAGAAAGCTTTGGGTAAGGCACCGAGTCATTGGTGTGTTCCAGCTGTTGGCAGTGTCACCGGCCTGTGGTGTCGTGCCGAGGTGCAGCAGATGATAAACGTGCCTCAGCAGTCAGATCCCAGGCTCTGGCTCTGTGACAAGGATGCATTTAGGTAATTTCATACAGTAAGCTTCTCTCTAACAAAATTATAGCAGTGCAAAGTGTATTTTTGATCCAGGTCAAGGACGGGGACAGGCAGACACACTGAGCTGGCTGAGGCCATGCTTTACTTGACTATAACAGCAGGTTGATATTCAATGAAATTTCCATTTAAAAGTAGCTAATTGTCATCTCCTTATGAATGACTTCATGTTTAAATAAGTGCAGTGTTTAACGTTGAAAGTTCCTGTTCTCATTTAGGTCTCTTTTCCTCCGACAAATATTTTCTGGTTATATTTTCAAATGTGTGAGCTGTTCTGAGGTGAGGGTCAGGGGGTTGGTTTCTTTCAATTCTTGCATTAGTGAGAATTTTATTATTTTATTAATGCTCTACTGTATTAGAGCTTGTGTTTTCTCATGAAGATGTTGTGTTTGGGTTCTTGAACCCATCACTATAAACCTCTAAATGGAGCCAGTGAGGTGAACTCAAAAATCTTCATCTGGTGATGATGTTGCAGAGATGAAACAGAGGTTTAGCAAACTACTTGGTATTTTCCACGAGTTGCCTTATGCTAGCTTCAGTACTGAGATGCTTAAATCAAAAGCCAAACATTAGCATTTTTGATCTTTGGGGGTTTCTTTAAAGGCTCTTATGTTATTTTTAGCTCCAGCTTCCTGCCAAAAGCTTTGTTCCTTTTATTTTGGATTTTGTGTTGATGAATCCCACTAGTTATGATGTCATTGCATGGTGTGAAATGACAGCAACAAAAAGAAAAATCTTAACCCATACCATCTGTTACAGTAAATATTATGCACTCCCATTAGATTCCAAGCGGATTTGGATTGCATATTTACTAGAGAAGCTGGTCTCTGCTTAGACTTATGGTACCCTCTAGCATAAAGCCTTTAATCACCAAATTCTCTATATGGTTTTGGATTTGACATGACACATTGCAGGTCTAAGTTTAGTTGTTTGTTTATCAGTGTTTAATCTTCTGTCATTCATATCAGGCCTAGTAACTTGCCAGAAATTATCCTAGAGGAATCTGTGTGAATTAGGATAATTCACTAATACCAAGCATTGGTTGACTTCTTACAGTGGTCATCTTACGGTAATTGTGGCCTGAAATAGAGTGGGGCAGATTTGCTTTAATCTCATAAGTATTCTTCTCAAAGATTAAATGCAGAATGTTGATTCAAACCTGTGGTTAGTGCTCCCTGAGAGTGTATTGGCATTTGCATGTGTCTTTCCCTGCATAATTTATCAAAGCCCTCACTGAAGAAATTGAATTTGATAGGTGTTTTATTTTATGCTGCAAGATCACAAACATGTTTAGAAACGCTAAAGAAGAATGAAATGGTGTCAGGATCCAAGCAGAGCATGGAGCTGCCTTAGCAGCCTTGGTCAAAGATGGATTCTGAAATGTGGGGTACAGCAGTGCTTGTGTATGAACTGAAATGTGCTGCCTGCCAGGGAAAAAGGAAACTGAGAAATTGTTGAGGGTGTATGTTATCGTGGAAACCGGTTATTACTCTTGAATGGAGCAGGATGCTCTCAGCTCCCATTTGGACTTGGGATGAGATTTAAGTGCCTCCAAGTAGTTTGAGTTGCAGGGTTTCAATAACCACTTCATTTCCAGAGGCTTTAAGTAAAGCCTCAGTGCTGGAAATGTCAGGCAGTGGAGAAGGTTTTCTCTTGGTAACCAGCCAAAAAAATGGAAATTTTGCATTTGCAGTGTATTGATGTATTAGAACTCAGCCTTTGGGCATGGATGGACGTGATGCTGTGGCTTACCTGGGCAAGACCCAGATCCCAGGAGTTGCTGGGGGAATTCTTGAGGAGGTCACAGAATGAAGTTGTGGTGCTCCTTTGAGTGTGTGAAGTTTGGGCTTGGGACAGAGCATTGTGTCATTGCAGGAGACACTGGGGAAAGAAGGGGGGACAAAAACATGTTCCTGCCCCTGTCACTCCTGATAAATGCTGTCTTGTTCAAATTGCATCAATACTTGCCCTGCAACAAAGGCAGTCAGTATGTGGATGTCCTGTTAAGGGCACGACCACTTTCTCGGAAGCAATTTTCCAATAGCTGAGGCAGAGATGGATGGCCTCCCAGAGCAAAGGCTGGATGGGGTGGAAGGATTTGCAGTGCTTTATCCCTGCCTTGTCTACAGCTGGCTTTGTCGGCTGGATCACTGCTTGTCACCTGTTCTGTCCCTCTCCTCCTGCCTATGTGCTTAGGCACTTTTGTCTTTTTTTCATGGTATACGCATTTGAGTTTGTGAATAAGAACTTGCACTAATCACAGGAGCTGAAACCTGTTACCTATGTTTGAATCCATAGTGCTGTTTTATGCATAGTGTTTTTAAATAATCCTTAATTTTAAATCCTTGTGTCTTGCTGTGGAGTATATCTTGGTTTCTGAGATTGGGAGACCAAGAAATAAACATAAACTAGCTGATCTCTCCCTGCACAACAGGTCCTTCCCTTTGCATCCTGGCTGCCAGGTAGAGGAACTAGAAGAGCTGGATTCCTTACATAGTAGGGCTCTTAAATGGCAGGAAATCTTTGCTAAAATGTAAAATCCACAGTAGAGACAAAAGGGATTTTGCAGTTGAGACTGAAATTTCTGGGTTTGGATAGATTTGTTGCACTCAATTCTACTGAGCAAGCTTTTGCAACTTGCTTCACATGGGACTTAGCGTGATGAGAAGAATACTTTTCAAAATATAACTATGAGAGGTTTTCCACAGAGCATCTACAGCATGTTAATTCCCTCTTTCACTGCAGGGCCCTGAGTAGAATGCAGCATTGTAGTCCTTTGGTAATAAATGCTGATGGATTTCAGGAGTAGTGCTGTCATACTTTTAGTGGTGTGTGTGCAAACTGCTATACTTGGTACTCCAAGGAAAAATTATTATGGAGACACCAGGAAAATTTTGGGCTGCAAGCTTCCTGTGTGCTGTAGCAGAGACATGGGGAGCACTGTTTTCCAAGACCCTAAATGGCCTTTTGCTCCAGGCAAAAGCAAAGATGATTTTACTTCATTTGCTTTGCTGTCCTTGATTTCAGTTTGGCTTTTTGAGCTTTATGCCATTGTCTTTAAAGATTTTTGCAAAAATCTGAATCATTATTCCTCATTATCTGAGTGGCTGATAGCATTAGTGCAAGTTCTTATTACTCATAATTTTCTGTTGTTTTATTTATTGGGCTGTGACCAAATACACCATTTATTTTTATCTTATAACTGGGGGCACAACAAACATTTAGCCACAGCTGGCAGCAGCATTAACTAAGATAGGTTTAATGTGCTAAACTTTCAGCAGCTCTTCCCCTGGTGTTGACTTGGAGATGCATTGCCTCTGAAAGTCTTTTGTCTTTTTTAAGAGGATGCTGCTGACCTGCTCTAAGCTGTTTCTCAGTTCATAAAAGAGGGTTGATTTTTACTGTTTATAACAGCAAGCTTTAGGTACACCAGATCAAGCAGAGATTTCTTTTTGGTTTATAGTATTTGCCTTGGAATGACTGCTCTGCCTTGAAGTGGCTCTTCAGATGGGTCTCAGCAGCATCCATCTCACAGTCTCTACCTACAACATGTCCAGGATGATGCTCTTCACTGATGAAGGGGATTAAAATAGTCATTAAGTTGCTGAATACACCAAATGTCCTGTTAAGTACAAAATAAAGATAGTGAACATGCTGGAATGATACAGTCTGTTGGAATGCATCAGGATGGGAACATCTTTAACTTGAGCCAGACTTGAAATGCTTGTATCGCAGAAAGATGAAACCAGGGCTTAGTTTGCATATGGAAACTCTTGGTCTAGTGCTGTCTGTAGAGACACTTTCTTGCTCTCATTTTTCTCTGCTGTGTTTAAGTGAATAGTTGGTTCTGTCTGCCCCACCTTGACTCCTGAGTGCCACTTAAAATGGTCTGCTTGGCACTATTGTTAGGATGCTTCCTGCAGTGAATTAACTATGGGAACAACCCAAAGCAGAGGACTGTTCTTATTTATTTCCACGTCTCTGGGTTAATATTCAGAGCCTTTAATTGACAGGTATAACTTTGAAAATACAGACAGCCTCTAACACAATTGTATGACTGTGACTGAATAGTTGATCTATTTGCCTTTGTTGTCCAGGCTGTAGAGTTGCCATGCAGCCTTGGCACCCACAAATCCATTTTGTGCTGGTTACCAAACCTGTTTTCCCCCTTTCAACAGGTACTGCAGTGACATACGAAAGTTCTCAGTGCAATATTCTCAGAATGTTCCCAGCCTCATAATGCAAATCCTTGTAGTACTGGTCCCACTGCTGTCCAGGCTGGCTGGGAATTGTGCAGGGAGAGGCAGCCTCCAGGATAATTAAAGCATGGAACTTATTTGGGCTCTCAATGATTTTTTGTTTTTGTAAGATATCCAAAGTAATTATATTAGAATGAGATATGCTTCTGGCTGTCTCGTGCTATTGCCTATCAGGCTATAATTTTAGTATAGCTTTCTTGTGTGCTGCTCTCTTATGATTTGAGATATCTGTGGGGCTAATCAACATCAGGGATTTGCCAGATTCATTTGCAGCTGAGATGTGTGCACAGTTGGGTTTCTGAATTTAAGAAACACCTTATTGGGCCATGTCTGAAGTCAACCAGCGAAACATAAAACCACCATTCCTCAGGGTTAGAACTGTGTGCAACTGCTGAAAGCACTACTGAAGTGACTCCGCCCATGGCTAGGAAAATGATGAGTGGCCAACTGCATCAATAGGCAGATCAATCTACCCTCCAACCACTGTGATCAGATTTGCATGTTAAGTCAACGTTTCCATAACTGTCCTTATCTGCTTGTGGGGTCAAGGAAAGCAAAACTTGTTTAGAAGGCTGACCATTTAGTTCTTTCTCATTCAAGCATGTCTTCCAAGAGCATCTGAGCAGGAGAAAGAAAAGCATCTCTAAGTAAAAGTCAATAGTCACTTCTTTCCTTGCCTAATAGCCTTTTCAAAGCAGGAAGATAAAGAATTGTTTGGAATGCATCTGTTCAAAATAACGTATCTTGACAGTTTTCTTTACAGTTCCTCCAGTTGGTCTTTATACAAAAAAAAAAAAAAAAAGCTGCTGTGATGGACAGCCCGGGAAAAGGGTTTAAAAAAACCAAATAAAAATACTAGTACATACAGAGACCTTGAAGAGGAATATCAGTTGAAGTAATGGAAATTCTCGCTGGATAGTGCCTCTTCAAGGCATAACAAGATGGTCTAAAACTGTCCTGCCTGCTCTTTTTCAGGGAGTGATTTCCCTTGCTGTTGCAGAACAGGCAGTTTTTGCTTCCACCTTTGGAGTAAAGCTTTCAGCACCTGATTGTTTTGTGCTTAGAAGCCCTCAGTGAAGTGTAAAATTACTTAAAACTCATCAAGAACCTGCCCATCAGGTGGGTGCAGCTGCAGCATGTGAATTCTTCCACTAATCGTCTGGTCAATTGCATTTTAACTAAGCCGACAGAAAAGAATAGTGTTCTCTTCCCTACCTTGAAATTTTTTCAAAAAATGAATAAAGAAACGTCAAGGAAATAATTATCAGTGTACAGAGAGTTCATGCTTCCCACTGAAACCTGGGAGAGATTATTAACAAGTTAAAATCTCATTTTATCGAAGATAAAAATCCCCTCTCCCATTTTATTTCCATGCAGTGCTATGCAATCTGATACAGCTCAATAGGGTGAAGAGGTATAAAATTCAGTGTAAGAAATTCAGGTGTTCAACATGCAAAGCCAGGTAAATATTCTGCAGTGATAGCCCTGAAATAATAGAGGTTCTAGGCTTGCTTCTGTGGAGCTAGTTTTACTTTCTGGATCAGCAAAATCAGTAATGGCCATTTCAGCCAGCTTGAGTCTGTTCTATAAATTACCACTTAATTTTCTAATAGCATTAGGCAGCTGTTGTAAGTAGAGCTCTGCTGCTTCCTGTGAAGGAGCTGGTTAATATGTCCATTAGAGCTTTTGTGCAAGGCTAGCTGTGGGGTGGTGCTGTGACTGTTTAACCCCGGCTGATGAATTAATGCTTTAGAAATAAAATGCTGCTAAATTACTAAGGATTGCTTTTAAAGAGTGGAAAAAATGGAAATACATTAAGCCATTGCTGAGGTCCTTTACTTTCTGTGACCCTGCTCCTGACAAATTTTGAGGGTACTTCAAAATGCTTTTTGTCATGTGACTTCTCACGTGTCGGACTGCTGAATCCAGGTGTCTGAGTTCTAGAGAATGGATGGAAGTCTACTTTTCATCCTCTGCTTTGGAAGAAGGTGAATTGGAAGATTTAAGCCTGAATTCTGCTGATAGTCACAGGATCTTTTGAGCACTGGTTGGCTGTGTGTGTAAGCTTAAAAATGAGCAAATAAAGCTTTTGCCCTCAGACTCTTGGAAGTAAGAAGTGTTGCTCTGAGCCTTCTTCCAGCACTCCATGCTTAGCCAGGGTGGTGCTTGCTATTCTTCATTCTACCCTTGCTTGAGGGCTTGCTCCCTCACCTTCAGTTTGCTGGCAGTAGTGGAAGGCAGCTGGCAGCCTTTCACCACTCTCATTGCTGGGATAAGAAATAGCTGCAGTGAGGAAAATGAAAGACTCTTTTGGTGACAGTTTGAGATGGTTTTGCTAAATTAATTCTCTTGCTTTTTTATTAAAAATATTTTTTAGTGGAGTGGTAGGAACTGTTCCTAATCAGCAGCTAACTGTAAACTAAACTTTCTTGGCACAATGTTCACATTGAAGTTTTCTTTAAGGAAAAAGATGTTGTTTATCAGACCTGAATAAACTTACTGAGCCAATA
The DNA here is from genome assembly GCF_027887145.1 of Ammospiza caudacuta. Classification (NCBI taxonomy): domain Eukaryota; kingdom Metazoa; phylum Chordata; class Aves; order Passeriformes; family Passerellidae; genus Ammospiza; species Ammospiza caudacuta. The sequence continues at coordinate 1,660,461 of NC_080615.1, forward strand.
TAGGAATCTCTTTAAACACTGATTTCTGCATACCTGGACATGAAAGGTTCTTAAAATATTTTGTTTTGTATGTGAGCAGTCATGTAAGCTGCTGCCTGAAAGATGCTCCATAACAACTCTGAATAAATAACAGGAGGAGGTGTATGGGAAAATGGTTTTGGTTTAAAATTCCAATTTCCAATATTTTTAAATAGATTTACTAAGAGCCAGAGTTGCTACCTGTTCTCAGTAACAGATACTTACTACTGACTGTTTTCATAGGCTTGAAATTTGTAGCAGTAGCCTGTGCTTTTGGGTGGACTTAAAGTTTAAAATATAAAAGTATTCTAAGTTTTTATTCTGGAAACAACAAGGGTATTCCATAATTTTTTGCTAACTCGTTAATTTTGTTCTGGATCAGCATAAGCTTGGCAGAGCTCAGGGAGCAGCAGCAAGGATAAAAGCAGTCCTATATTTTAGTGGTTTCCAGTTTTCAAAAGATGGTCATTAGCATGGTTTGGAAAGCCAAGACTTAAAAACTTCATGGTTTCCTCTGCAGGTTTGAAGTTTCATCTGAATTGTTTGGAGGACAGAATTACCAATTAATTGTGTTGAGTTCTGGGTTTTTTTAACAGAAGATTGTGAATTTCGAGGTGGAAAGCATTAGGCATGACCTGCAGAGCTCCAGCTTGGTCAGAGCACGGCCTGTGTGCTGTTGGGAAGTTGCATTGTAGCCTAATTGCAGGACTTGAAAATTCAAAGTATTTTATCATATTCAAAAACACATGCAGTCTGTGCACATAAATAATCAATCTGTGATGCTGAAAAACATCTGTTAGGGGGTGGATACTTGAACCAAACTCAGACTGCTGACCTGCAAACTGCATTCCTGCTTGTTATCCTTCTTTATCCTTATCTTTTTTTTTTTTTTTCCCTCAGGAATTTTTCCTTGCCACTTCAAATTCTCTGTTAAAATACACCCTTCAGTTTCCTGCTTGCCTTTTGGATCATTGTGTTTTAGATAGAAATGCAGCCTTTTTATCTGGAGTCAGCCGAGTGGTTAGACAAGTAGATGGAGTGAGAAGCCACAGGTTCATGCAGTGGCCCTTGTGCACAACTCCCAGTGAGCTTCACAAGGTCTGTAAAACAAATGTTTGTGCTGTTTTGAGGAAGGAATTTTGGTTTGTCCCCTCCTGGAATACTAAATCACTTTGAGTCAGTAGTAAGGGGTTTAATTTTCTCTGCCTGATGTTAACAAATTCTGTCTCCTTTCTGCCAGATTTGGCCACTAGGGAAGTTAGTGGAGAACTCGTGTGGGTGTGTGACTTGGATTAGTTTTAGTCCAGGAGTTACTTTTGCCTTGAACAAATTGCTTTGAAGTTATGAAAGATTTTCTGAATGTACTTTCCTGTGTATTATGGAATCTGTCTCCTGGTAACTACAGTGATTATATTCCCAAACTCTTGCGTAGCTCAAGTGCCTTAAGATGGCTCGAACTCTCCTATCAAACCATGGAGAAGTTACAGAATAGCATCTCTCAGTACTCCTCCACATTTGCTGCTCTCAGTGATGCCTTTGTGGTATCGGCAGTATGGTTCATATTAATAATCAGTTCAGAAATGAAAGACCTGAGAGTTAAACTTTTCAAACACTGTTAAGCCATAGCTGCTGTCCTTAGGCTTCAGTTTGGATCTCCATTCTGATAGTCCAGGAAGGCAAAACTGCCCTGTGGCCATTTCTTTGGTAGAATATTAGTGAATGTGAAAACATTAACTTGCACTCAAGTTTTTGCTTGCTGACTGACTAACAAACAAGACATCTTGGGTCTCTGTGCCTCAGATGCCCAAATAATTAATGTGAGAAAGCAGTTATTAGTCGGACCATACAAGACAGAGTGATGACACAGATTGGAGCTAGGAGACCGCATTAAACCGAGCTGAGCCTGCTGCTGGGTGACCTTAGGCAAGTCTCTTGACTTTGTGCCTCAGTTTAGCCCGGTGGTAAATAGGCCTGGCTCTCTGTGCTGGGATAGGACCTGCGGTGGTGCCATAAAAAGGGGACTTTGAAATAGTGCTGTGGCAGTGTTCTGCTGCGAGGGGAGGGAAGTGGCCGTGATGGTGTCTATCTGACACAGCTTGGAAATTGTCCCTGATGTCCTTGTGACACGTGGAAGATGACCTGCTGATTAAACCTATTTGGACCTACCTGTGAGCATTGTGAGGATTATCAGTGTTTGTGCTTTCCTGTTCTCTTGCCCTTATTTTTAAGGAGGCTTTGCGTTAAACTGTTCTAGTCCCAGCCACTATCCCCAAGCTGTACTTTTCAAGCTTGAGGCCCTGAAATTGATCTTTTTCAAAGGACACAGTTCTGGGTACAGCAACATTTGTTCAGGAAATGTTCCAGTGCAGTTGTTATGAACTTTGTCTCTCCAGGGATAGAAAAGAGGATGCCAAAGGCAACTGTGTTACACAAGCAACTTCAGGAAGCTGAGGAAGTGCTGAGTTGTGGCTTTCCTGCATTTGATCACCTCTTCCCCAGCCTAGCACTGCCTGCAGTGTGGCACTCCCTATTGAGTGCAGCAGTTCACAGTGCAAATGTCTCACATGCAAATTATGTGCTCTTTTACTCATATAGGCCCTTATGGAGCGTGATAAACCAGAGGGGGAAATAACCTCATACCTCCTAAGCACAAATTCCAAGGGCAAAATAGCTGCCTATGAGTCAAGGGTACTTAGAAATCTCCCCTTTTCCTTGTGGCAAGGCAGTAAGGAATGCTTCAGGCTGCAGTAGGTTTTTAATCCTACAGTTGCTGTTGGCACACATGGAAGTACGTGGATTATTGTCACTGAACTTCTGAGTGTTCAAGTTGGCCATAAACACAGGCATCTAAACATAAACTGCACCCCAGCTACCACTGCAGCTCCTGCCTTGGCTCCCAGTTCTCTGCTGGTGCAGACTCCTCCACCACAAGTGTCAATAAAGGACAAGCAGATGAGAACTCCACCCTTTCCAGCAAGTTAAAGCAAGCCAAAGACTGCTTTAGTGAGATTTCTGCCATTTAAATTCAAAAGCAAACCTAGGCTGGTATTATCAGCTCACACCAGATCTGCCTGCAGACAGTAATTCTTCCTGTCTTGGACCCCTGCCCATGTGCATTATTGTAATTATCAGCAATTTAAAAAAAATAAAGCAATAAAGCTAGGATGAGCTGCTAGTCTGTAGATTTACTGCTTGCTGTGTCAGGCATTCATTCCCCTTCCTGGGTTCAAGCCACCTATCTGCTGAATAAAAGCAGGAAGAGGAGCTAAGGAAAACAATGCATGAAACACCATTTGAAGCATGAATTGAGAGCTCTGCTTGCATTTACAAGTTATCAATCCAAAACCAGGGGAATTTTAAGTATTCTGTCCAGAAGTTCTTGTGTGTAAAGTTCTTCTGCCAACTTCTCTCACTTTTTAGTTGAAGTGTTGGTTTCCTGAATACTGACTTAGCATTAATTCCCAGGTGAGATTCATGGCAATGAATGTTAGATTTAAGGGCTCTGTTGCATGTTGTAATTCAGGAGGGCTGGGCTTTACAATGCCAGCCCAGCTGTTCTCCTTCCAGTAGCTTCAGTTTGTGACTGTGGCTCTTCTTAATTTCCATTTTCAAGGAGTGGCCTCTTCTTGGGGAAAGGAAAAGGCCTATGGACATCAGTTGGAGGCAACCCTCTTATGGGGGATGCAATTGAAGCAGTTTGAGTCCCTGCACAAACATTCGCACCAATTTTTCAGTCAGGCAAAATGTTAGAATCCTCACATATTCAAAAGCAGCCGCTGTGGAGGGTTTTGTTCACAGGAAGGCTGGTAAGGTAACAGGGCTCATTTTTGTGTCAAAGGAACTGTTAGAATTCCTCAGTAGTTTTGAAAGTGTTCAGTTTATATCCTCAATATCTATGAGTATTGCACCTACAAAGGGAGATTTGCAGAGTTGCTCAGATAGAGTAGGGAATGTAATTAAAAAAAAAAAGGCAACAGAAAGAGTTCTTTCTTCATTTTAATGTGGGCAGTGTGATTTATCTGAATAAGGACAGTGCTGAGCAGCGTGTTTGTGTTCCAGAGTCCCTCAGGTTGTGGTTCATGTGGACCATGATTTAGTAACCAGTGTTGCTTTTGAGGGCCTTAGCCTAATTAAAAATAAACAGCACAAGTAATCTTTCCAAGTGCTTTCCAAGTGCTGCCCTGCTTTTTTTTTTTTTTTTTTTTTTGGTCAGTGTAGCAACAGCTGGTTGTGGAATGCGTGTAACTCTCAGGAGCAGGAATTCTGCTCTGACCTGTAGAGAATCCTACAAAGGGCCCTGCCTTGTCAGTTAAGGCAGGGTATGCCCTCAGCAGCCAGTTCTCTGCCCACCAAGTCAATGCAATTCCCTATTGGAGCTTTCCTCAGCAGCTCAAATTCTAGCGGCTGGAGTTTCAGTCTTAGAACAGCTTAATCTTCTACGGTTTTATGCAGAGAGCTACTCTTGTGTTGCTGCAGAGGTAGCCTGATAGAAGGCATGTGTGGTGTGGGTTCTCCTCACAGACTCTCCATGCTTCTCAAGCTCCCATCCACTGTGGTTTTGTTGGAATAATGGTTCATTCTGGCTAATCTGATCAGATGGATGAGGCTCTGGTCATGTTTGACCTCACTGAAAATGCAGAGTTCAGTTAAATATGGTATTTTGCAGATACCTTTGTGCTGTTCAGGAAAGCTCTCCAGAAGTAATTTCTGTGAATTATAATTATCAGCTTCTCTTCACACGAGAAAAGTTCCAATCACCCTTCAATCCTCAAGTCCCCATCAGCATGCCAGAAGGTTTTCCAGGATAGTATTCCATAGGGAGCTCTATGGACAGCATATGAAATATGTTGTGATGATGTTTAACAGATCCTGGCAATAAAAGTCAAGGGACATGGATGTGGTTTTCATGTTTGTCTTTAAAAACCAGAACTGCAATGTCCTGCTTGTGTTTCAGGGATAGATGTAAAATTATCTTACTAAAGTCTCTAACCTTGTGTCCCTCCTTTGGGATGGGGGATACTTGCAGGAAGAGCACATATGACCCTTTTTAGCGCCTGGGGCCCAGGCCTCCAGGTGGGTAAGCTCACACATCCAACCGTTGTCACAAGCTGAAGAGGCCACTAGTAAATAAAAGCCAGGATACTCGGGCAGACACTTCCATCAGAGAAAAGGAAGATTTAGAGGCTTGAATTCCAGTGTTTCAGGGCCATAAATTGGGCACTGGCTGGCAGGGTGAGGAATTTAACTGACATTAACTGGCCAGAGATTTATGTGTTTATGGAATGAAGAACGTATTTGGTCTTGGAAAGCAAACTGGATTACAGAATTATGCCAAAAGGCAGAGCCCAGTTTCTCCTGAGACATCTTGTAAATGCAAGTTCCAGTGAGGAAGGTAATGGCTTATGGAACAGTCTTTTCCCAAGTAACATTTGTCTTGCTCTCGTGTTTCGTATATGTATTAACAGGATAATAGCTACTAAAATAATGCTCAGCAAGGACATATACAACTGGGTGAACTTTCTTCCATCATGTGTATGTTGTCCCTCCTGCTCTGTCAGGCTGCTTATTTAAGGGATTGAATAGCTGCTTCCCCGTACTAAAAGAAGCAGCTGCTTCCATTTATGGCTGGGAAATTCCCAGAGAAAAATGTGCTGTCAGTTTGTTCATCCCTTTGCAATGTGCAATGGGTGAATTCTCTGAAGTACTAAAGAGCTTAACTAAGGACATGGCTTTATCCCAAGCTCCATGCCTGTTTACATGTTTTGCAGCCTTCCTTTTGCAGAGTGATGCTTGAGTGTAGCCTGAGGGATCTGCATCGAGTTTTCATACACTGAAAGCAATTGTGGGAAACATCCGAAAGTTACTTGGTTCCAAAAGGTGATCTTTTTCCCTGTTTAAGTGTCAGTGTTAAAGGTGTGGCCTCTGTGAAGCTTGGAGGTGCTGTATTCTCTCATTACAGCTAAAATGAGATTAAAGTACTAAATTAAAAAACTTGTATGATTGAGGCCTGGAGTGGATTGCCAGTGGAGGAAAAATTGAAGCCCATTGCACAAAAATCTTGCCTTTCAAGTCCTGGGGTTAAAGAATCAACTCATGTATCTCAAACTTCATTAACTTGCCCAACATCACAATTCAGGAGAAGATTTCTGTCAGTTGATTAAAAGTGATGAAATCAAGCAAGTAATTAGTGTAGTTTGGTCAGCTGTGAATTGGGGCTTAGCATGTTCTGGTAGCTATGGCAACAGCACTCAACTGATATGCAAGCTATGTGAGCAATCCAAGAAGGAGGAATGATACCTTTGCAGGGAGCAAAAACAAACACTGCTTGGAATCAGTATGTAAATAGCGGGTGGTCATGATTTCAGGAGGTTGGTATGTGTTTGAACAGGAGTTTTGCTCATGCAAGAAGTGTGATGAGTGGATTACTTATGGACTGTTTCTGCCTCTCAATGGATCCTGCACCTCTCCTGCTCACAAAGTTCCTTTATTGCTGCAGACTTGTTAAGTTTGCTTTGAAGGAGTCAGATTTCAGGCATCAGCAGTGCCATCACAGCACATACATTTATTCTCTTTTGATGCCCTGTATTCTTACAAGGGCATCAAAATGCCCTTAATGCTTCCTGGGTTCTTGATCTTGCATTTCTTTTCAGTTTTTTCCAGGGGTGGAACTTGGATGTGCTTGCAATGTTGCCATCAAACAAAATTGTTTTGGGGATTGTTTCCTGCATGTTAGGTCCTGTGGTCTCTGGAGAATTATTGTTGGTACCAAAGTGTTGTTTGTTTGGAGAGAGATAAAAATGGCCTCTTAAAAAATTTTTGTGTGTTTAGGGAGTTCTGAAGGATCATTCTACATTTGTTTCTTTCTTCTGAAGAGAAATCAGGGAGGAGGGTGGTGCAAGACCTGTTGCAGATTCTGGTGTGTGCACTTGTAAGATGTTTATTAAAGACTTGTTTTCTGCAAGAACCGAGTTACTGCACCATATTCCCAACCCCAGTCTATCCCTCAGAGTTCCTCCTGTAGCTGGAGGTACAGGACTATGTGACTCTTTTTTCTTTAGGACAGAGAGTATGACAAACGTACCCATAGTAAACTTGAAAATATATGTGAATTTGGCAGGATTTGGATACTGGGACATAAATGCTGCTATCTCTTACATGTAGTTTGGTATTTTATTACTTTGTGGTCTGTGCTAAAACATGCTGTCATGAGCATCTGTTGGTTGGGAGGGTCAGAGTAAGTAGAAACCACTTGTATAAGACTGTTTCTCTTAAATGATGCTTGGGTGAATAGTACTTAAAAAGCAGGGGGTCATTTTTCTTCAGTTAATACTTGAATTTATGCTTTTGTGCCTCAGATAGGTTTTCTCCCCCAAGCACTAATGTTCTGTTCAGCACTAAACAAACCTTGACTTCCTGAGTGTTGAAATGCCTTATCTCTAGGCAGAGAGATAAGGGGAGGGGGAAAAAATATAATAGTTATAAAAAGAGTTATTCTTTTTCCTAATATTCTGTAACTAAGAGCTGCAAAAAGAAGTTGTCCAGTTGAATTCTACTCTTTACTCCTTTATTTCTTTTAAACATACTGCTATTGATATGAGTTGATGGAGGTCTGCAGGCTGTAGGGAGTGAACAGTGCCCACAGTAATTCATACATTTTTCTGTTCACAAAAAATTCAATATGAAGGCAGGAGTGGTAGCCTGGGGTTTGTGTTACCTGCCAGGAAAAGCAGCTTAAGACCAGCAGACTGTGTATTGCTGTTTCTATCTGGAGAAGTTGAAATGGATTCCATTCCCCTAAACACCTTAAAGAGCTTTGGAGTTCATCTGTTTTTTTTGCCTTATGCCTCTTTCTGTTTTACAACAGCTAGTAGTTTAAGGAGAGCATGTTCAGCTCCCAGCAGTCCACTTAGTCTTCTCAGAAAAAAAAAAGTCTGCAATTTAATTTACTCTTCTTTTCCTCTTTCAATCAGCCAGCAGGATTTCAGAGAAAGGTGTCTGACCTTGTTTTCATTATCAGTCTGCAGTTTGACCCAGATGTGGGCCTGGACTGTAAGGTTCCTGTCTGTTGGTGCAGTCTGGGAAGTGCACAGAATACACATGTTAAACAGCTCCCCATAAGAGTGCACTGAATGGGATACAAGGCTTTGGGAGGCTGGTTGTCACAGCTGTTTTTTTCTGATTCAGTAGAAATTATCTTTATTTTAATGTTTGAGCAAAAAATCAAAAAAACTGTGTCTCACTGCAAGAATTCTGCTATTTTTATTAGTGGTAGTAATACCTGTGTATTGTGCGTAACTTCACAGAGGTCCTTCTGCCAGAAGTTATTAGTATTAGTTATTTGGTAAGTTTTTCAGAATCTGTTTTAGTCCATGTGGGTGCAGTCTTTTAGGGGGAATTACTCTTGGTTTTGCTAAGTTGTTGTTTCAGTTATAACAAACAGGATTTGGGAAACAAACGCTTTGCTCGTGAAAACTTGTGATGGACTCGCCATGTCAAGGAATGTTGTTACAAAATAGTTTGCAAGACTCCACTGATATTCTGGAACAAGCAGGAACTGTCTGAGAAGATGCCAGAGGGTTTCTGGTTCTTTGAGTTGTTGATCAGATAATACAATCAAGGTGTTCTGTTTTGGTTTGTCTTCACAGGCCCTTGCAGCCAATGCTGGGACAGGGTTTGCAGTGGCAGAACCTCAAATTGCCATGTTCTGTGGGAAGCTAAATATGCATGTCAACATCCAGACTGGGAAATGGGAACCTGACACTTCTGGGACCAAGACCTGCTTTGGAAGAAAGGAGGAGATTCTGCAATACTGCCAGGAGGTGAGACTTTCTGTGTGATCCTGAATCTTCACTGCTGTGAAGGAATTGGATTCCAATTTAGCTGCTCAGTAGCAAATTAACCCTGTAGGAGATGCGCTTGCTTTTGCCTAGTCCAATTCTCTGCACTATCCTGCTGTGTTGTTGTCCAGGAAGAGCAGGGAGGACACTGCAGCGGGGTTTAGAAGCTGCCTCCCATCAGCTCCTACTGCTGCAGAAGGTCCTTGGTCTGTCAGTCAGAGGTATCTTCATATGTTTGCAGGGCTTTACCCCAGTGTTCTTGCCCTGAGCTGGTTAACCAGTATCTGCTCTCTGTTGCATAAAATGGAACCTGACACCTATTTTAGTTAGAATGCAGCGATGCTGTTTTAGTGATGTGCTCAGATCAGGCAGAATTTTAGAAAAATATTTTAATCAAATTTTGTCAGTATTTTTAAGCTCTTTAGACTTTATTGAAAAACATGTAATCATCTTCTAGTGTGTTAAAAATATACTGTAACATACTGGTCTTGTCCAGTGTCTTTAATTGCTCCTGTGAGGTGACAGGCGCGTAAAATACCACAAGGAATGTATTTTTATTAATGGGAAAGCAACATACTGTACCGTGTCTAGACTGGAAAACTTTTTAAACTGTTTTACAAGGCTGATATAACTGGGACTGCAGTTTTTTCATGTGGTAGAAGCCTATATATAAGTCAGTGTCTGGACTTGAGAACCAGGGTATAAGGATCAAATTAATACATCATAAATGGACCAGGCATGAGGAAACCTGAGGAGGTGGGTGCATATTTTGACAAGTGATGAGAGAGTCTGAAGATGGTACTAAACTCATTTTGTTGGTGATTGCTGTTCCGGGGGTATTGTACTGCTCCAGAAAGAATTAAACAGCTACATCTCCTCCAAAGCCAAATACCCAAATACTCCTCCTTCACTGCTGTGCCAATCCAGACCTCTCAGCTTAGTGCCAGTGAGGACTCTTCCCTGATGTGGCTTTCTCCTGCCTCAAGGCAATGGCATATCTATTTCTGAAGCCCTGTGTGACAGACAGCTGGAGCTTTTTTATGTCTCTAGCTGTCCTGAGCTTGATCCAGAGCAGAGTTGTGTGTCCATGTGCAAACTCCAACTTGTTCCTAAGTTGAAGTCGTTCTTGTGTAGAGAATCAGCCTTACTACTCTGGTAGGAGCTGCTCTGCACATTCTCTGTCCTTTCTGGAGAGAAACCTCTCTGTCTGTGCTGTTCCCCAGATGTACCCAGACCTTCAGATCACCAACGTGGTAGAAGCCAACCAGCCCGTCAGCATTGACAGCTGGTGCAAGCGTGGGAAGAAGCAGTGCAAGGACCACACTCACATCGTTGTGCCATACAAGTGCCTGGGTGAGTGTGCTTGTGGGTGTGCTGTGCCTTCCTGTGGGAGAAGCAAGGGGCTGCCTCCTGGATTCTTACAGAGAGAGCAGCTCAGTTTGTTAGACTTGTGGAAATGACAACCTGATACAAGACAACTTTCACTGTTTTTCTTTCTGACATGTTTTTCTTCCCACGAGATGGAACTCTGCCTTTCTGGAGCAGATCGACAGCTTGGTAACAGCTGTGGTAGAATAATGGTGCCTGGCATGAGAAACAAATCCCCATTCTCTCTGCAAATGCCATAAAAACCTGAAGACTATTGTATCTGAGTACCACAAAAACACTGGGATTTAATACTTTGATCCTATTTTTGTGAAGCTTTAATATTTTGTTGCCTTGGAGACTTAAATGCTCTGTGTGCTCAGGCTTCCTGCTTGGCCTTGGCAAGAGATCTCTATTTTATTTCAATGGCTATATTTAAACTTTGCTGTTTCAAAGAGGCTCTTTTTCTTACAGCTGTATCTCCTTTCCCCATTTTGAACTGTGAAAGAATATGAGATAAACTGTGATGGATTTCATGGTACTTTCCAGAATGTCCCCATCCCCTGGAATCAGGCAGCATGTTTTAACTGGTTAACTTGTGACTTTTGACCTGTGGGTTGTGGGTGTCACTGCGCTGCCCCACTGCACTGCATGTTCTTAGGAGTGAGCTTAGTCTCAGCTGGCTTTCTTTTCAGTTATCCACTGGAAAAGACTTATAAGAGGTCTTGGGAGAGACCTCCTACTGAATGCTCCCAACTGATTGCTGGGAGCATTGAGTAGGAACCAGTTTTCATCATTTGTGTCCGTATCTCAGGTTGCCATGTGATTTGACAAAGGATAATGCCAGCAAGGCAGCAGAACCATGTGTGTGCTTTGTCCTTTATGTAATGCCTTCCATGAGACAATCATAAAGCACTTCATTAAACACAGAATTTATTGTGGACACATCCTGGGAGAAAGGTGCTTGTCTTTATAGATGTGGAAATTCAGGTTTGGGAAACGACCAAGCCAAACTGGATCATAAGGATCTCCTTATGATCATCTCTTGATCATAAGATGAACTTCTGATGGAAATAAGGATGGAAGCAAGATCCCTGGATTTATAAGGAGTCATCTCTTTTAGAAATAGTCGTTCCCCTAGGCTATTCTCCAGCTAAAAAATAAGCTGATTTTACTGACACTGCCCTAAAATTTGATTAGCATTAAACTATTCAGGTTTTTCATTAGTATATTTCACAGTGTTCATGATTTGCAGGCCCCAGCCTGTGAGGCAGTCTTGGTTTTCAGATCTGAGTTGCAAGTCTGGAGGCCATATGTCTATAAAACCTCTATCTTCAGCACTCCACAAATTGCTTCTTCTAAATGGATTATGCATTTCTCTGGGATTATAGTCAAACTGGGGGATTTTGTTCCCTTTCTTAGTTGTGTTTTCCTTGATGCATTAATATACAGGGGACCTTGAGGTAGGATCCTGTCACCATACCCTGTTTAATCTTCCCTGCCCCTACCCCAACAAGGAAAACTCCTTTGTATTTGAAAAGTGAAGAGAAGAACCCAGAACCAGAGTCCCTTGGTTTTAAAGTTTGCTCAGTTTTACTTTTCTTACCAGAAGCATTTAAACTTTTCCTGATAGAGTAAGATGAAAGACTATTAACTAAAAAAAGTCTAACTGGCCTGTTTGAGGTGAGAAAATGGGGAAAATACAATATCTCTTTTAGTTTAAAATATAAGTAATCGCAAAGGGATGGTGAAGGTAATTTGATTTCACTGTCTTCCGTTATCAGGTAATCTAACTCTAAACTAACTTCTCTGTACTTTGTAGATGTATCCATGATCATTTAGTATCAACAGTAAGGATCTGCAAAAATATCGGTCATGCAAACAATATTTAAAATATATTTTGAAAAGATGGTGTGAAAGATTGGTTTGACAAAGAATTCTGCTTTCTGGAAAAGTCTTCTCCAAAAGTCTTTTCCTGTGAGCAAAAGTCTTTGACTTACAAGCTTTTCTCCAATTTTAACAAATGCTGCTGCTCCTAATACTACTGGTCACGTGTGCAGGGAATGCTGCTTTAAAACACTTGAGCTGAAGATCTTTTCCTGGTCTTCTCAGAGCATCTAGTTCTCTCCTTATTTTAAAGTTAATGAATGCAGCATTTGAATCTGCAAGAAGGAAGAACCTTGGCTTGGAGCAAATTTCATGTTTGGATTCCAGTGGCAGTGTTTGCTGGGACTTCTTGGGTAAGAACTGGACATGATCCTCAATTGCTTCTGATCCGTAATTCATGTGTGTTGGTACCAGGCTGAATGATGATAGAAATTTAGGCTAAATAGCTTTTAAGTCCAAAAAATAGAGTCTGTACAGCAGACAGATTCTCTCCCATCTTCTCCAAAAGCAAAAGTCTGGGTTTGGCACAAGGATTGTACCAAAGCTTCCTCATGCTAGTGAGGTTGAGGTTATCTAGATACTGGAATGCAATGTATTTGCTGACTCTGGTTGTACTCTGATATTTAGGCTGTATAGTTTTTATTTTCCAGCTCTCTGTGTTTTGGTTAGGGCAGTGAATGTGCTGTGGTTGATCTTGAATTGAACCATCTGGAAAAAAAAATGAAAACCAAACAAGATTTGCTCAAATACTGAAAACATAGATAACGCTCTCAGCATATAAAAATTTCCAGGCTGTTACAGCAGCAGACAGCATGAAGGAACTTTGGTATGATGCAGCTCATTTGAAAATAGGTGATTTGGTAGTTTGAAACTTCTTAGTGCAGACACAGTCTTCTCAAAGATTTGAGTGAAATCTCTTTAGCCAATCCTTTCATGGAAGAACAACTATTGATTAAGTTGCACTGTAAACTCTGCATTCAGCTTTCGGGGTCAGCAGAATCACAGCATGCTCATCGTTTTACATTGGACTCTCAGAGGCTCTATTTTTCTTTAGATTCTCAGAAATAATTTTTATAGCTGGTCTGACTAGTCTCCTTTAAGAATATACCAAACCCCCAAGGCACAACGTTTCCTTAAATACATTAAACCACAATACATTGTGGTTTAATGTATTTAAGGAAAAATCCATGACCTATGGAAGTGATTCCCTGTAAAGACCTTGGCAGCTTCCTTCAGACCTGATGGAACCAATCAGCTGGCTGGTTTTGAATATTGACACCCTGTCAAACCAATTAAGAGAGATGAAGGTGCCTCTGTGAAATCACATTTAAAAATGAACAAACCCTGGGAAAAACTCTTTTTTCTGGCTTTTGAAGAGGTAACTGGACCTGCACCAGGCTGGGTGGGACTGGGCTGGGCCCTGCTCTGCTGCAGTGCTGGCCGGGCTTGCTGTGCTGCGCAGCCTGGCTGGCTCAGCCGGGGGCTCGGCTCACGTTCTGCCATGCTGAGTTCAGCCGTGGCTGATGGGCCAGGCCGGCTCCCTGTGGCTCCGGTTGAGGGCTGCCGAGCCGTTCCGCTGGCACCGTGGAAAATCTCATGGCTGAGAGCAGAGGCGGCCCTGCAGCCCCGGGGCTGGGATTGACCATGTGGGGGCCAGGAACCGGGTGTGCAGCCAGAGCGGCCCTGCCCCACAGAGATCACGTGGCCGTCCGCAGGCCTGGATGAGTTATTAACTCTTCTCAGTGCACAGGTGAAACTTGCAGACCTCAGTCCTCTCTTGAGTGAGAGAAAAGGAAAGGGTGAGGACACGTAAAGGAAACAACATGGAGACACCAAGGTCAGTGAAGAAAGAGTCAAATCCCAGATGGGAGGAGAATGAGGAGATGCCTTAGTCTTGGGCTAAAATCCTCTTGTAAGGCTATGGTGAAGATATAATTGATACACCAGAGTTTTGGTTTTTTCCCCTGTAACTCGTGGAATGCACTGGGGCGATCTGGGTAGCATTCTAACCATGACTGTGAGCAGAGGCACCTGTGTTGAAGCAAGCAGATGTTGAAGTAGCTGTGATCCAATGAGAAGCTTGAAGAGAGAGAAATGAGAGAGGTGAAAACCCTTGCCCCAGGGATGGAAGAAGAAAACCTCTGTTCCCAGGGATAAAAGAAGAGAACTTTTGTTTCTGTACTAGAACAGCTCGTCCCTAAAATTGCACCCTAACAAGCTGAAGTGGCCCATGGTGGTGGTTGTGGGAAAACTACCAAAATGTGGTAGGGACTTTGCGATTGCAGATTTCTGGGAAGGGGCTAATCGTGAAAATTAAAACCAGAAGAAAACTGTTTCTTGTGGAAAAGTCTCCATGGCATGGCAGGAGAGACTCCTCTCCCTAAGTAGACTAAAGAAAGATTATTTTAAAAGTGGTAAACTGACTGAAAATACCAAATTTATCTCTTTATGTTGTCAGTGGGGAAAAGAAAAGTTGTGAGGGCAGAGAAGTGTTCTGAAGGTTTATTTTGATTTTTTAATTATTTTTTCTTTTAATTCTGTTAATAAAGTTTCTTTGAAAGTTCTGAGCCTGCTTTGCTCTCCTTGTAATCCCTATTTTCAAAGCAGAAAATGAGTAATTCTGGTGGGTGTGCTGGCATTTGACCTGCACTAGACCCCATTAAAAGGTGCATTGGCCAAGAAACTCGGCTTGGCAAACAAAAATGGCTACACTTCAACTGGTATTTCTGCCTGGTTCAACTGGAACTGCTGACACATACACGGAGTGCCCTTTCGGGGAGTTCTGGGAGGCTTTATTTGCTGACACGTGTGAACTGTGACCATTGTGTTTTCCAGTGGGTGAGTTTGTAAGTGATGTCCTGTTGGTGCCTGAGAAGTGCCGGTTCTTCCACAAGGAGCGCATGGATGTGTGTGAAAGCCACCAGCACTGGCACACTGTGGCAAAGGAGGTAATGGAGCCACTGGGACAGGAGTGTTTATTCTGGGTCTGTCCACTCGGATGTTTGTAGTGTTGGAGCATAGCAGTGTTTCTCTCTGTATTGCTGTTCCGTGTTCTAGTCAATGAACTAAGGCTGACAGCAAGGAAATGAAAATTTAAAAGTACTCAAGTGACATAAAAAATCTGTCTAGCAATTGAGTTATTCTTCATTAAAAACTCTCCTAAATAGCTTATCCATATCACAGAGGTAGGAGTTGAAATCAGCTCTCTGCAATACTGCTTTAACCAATGGTTCATCCCTTTTTATTTTTGTTTTTTTTTTTTTTTTTTCTCCCAGGGAGTTACAGTGAGCGTAGGATAGTTCATATTTTTCTTGGACATTTTGCTTTAATGTACGTTCTGCTGCTGGGGATTTGGTTGGGAGGGCTTGCCTGGGAGAAATCTGAGTTTTGTTGGACTGATGAGTAGAGGTTTTACATAAGGGATGGATTATATTCTCAGAATAAATCTAGCCCATGGTTTGGCGCGGGGGGGGGGGGTGGTGTGTGTGTTTTTTCTGTCTGGCTAGCTGAACTGTTGTAAAAGCTCTGCACTCCCATTTGAAGCTGGGGTAATAAAAACAAGATCATGACAGTATGTGCTTGTTTTCCATTTTGTAGAAGCAACAATTGTAGAAACAGCAATACAATGACCAGTTAAGAATACTCCACTTAAAATTCCTTGTTATTTAAAATCATGTGAGCAAAAATCTGTCTAAATAAAGCTATACTAGAGGAAATGTCTTTTAACTGAGGGTAAACTTGTTAATGTCTAGAAAATTGAAAAATCATTTACTTTAAATGTGTTTGTAGAACTTTTCCAGCAATACTTGGCACATTTAAAAACAGTGTTGAAACAGAGTAAAGCACAAAAGGGTTCTGATGGGCATAATAAAGCTTTTCTTCATTCTTTTGGGGGCACCTCTAAGCCAAGTGTTTCCTTTGCTTAAGAGAAGTATATAGACATAATGTCTAAGTGTACTTTACATTTAACTTTTTCTTGAATTATCTGATTGATTTTAACCTTACAGTTGGTAAAAAAATCTTGACACAAAGTCCATTTGAGCAATTATTCACTTACTACAATGTAAAGTTTAATAGGTAAAGTTTACTGAAATGGCCAGCCCAGAAGAAAAAACACCCTTTCTGACTCTTTCAAGTGTTCTCCCTTGATTTGGCACAAAATGTTTAGGGCTTTTTTTTCCTGAACTTTGCCACGTTGACAGACCATCAGTTGTTGGGGCCAGGGTGTGAAATGTTAGCACCAGGAAGTACTGGGTGTTTCTGAATCTGGGACATTTGTGTTTTTTTTTTTTTTTTTTTTTTTAATGCTACAAGTTTCCACTCTCCTTTAATGTTCAGATTTAGGTCATATATTACTGTTGTTCTTGCTGTAAAACTTAAGCCATTCTTGAGATCTCTGATAGGCAAACTTGAGCTTTATCCAGAGGAAGAGCATGGTGCTGGACTGACGTGAATGGGCTTCCCTTTCAGGCCTGTCTGACAGAAGGGATGGTCCTGCACAGCTACGGGATGCTGCTGCCCTGCGGAGTGGACCAGTTCCACGGCACAGAATATGTGTGCTGTCCTCAGACTAAGGTTGTGGATGAGGCTCTGTCCAAAGAGGAAGAGGATGAGGATGAAGACTATGACCTCTACAAGAGGTAGAGTTCTTACTGGTATAGATATTGAAAGCTTGGCACATGAAGCTGCTGCTTGGGAATATTTCACACAGCAACTCCCTTGTTGCGAGGATTGAGCAAATTTCTGTACTTCTGAGTTTCCGAAAGAAGTGTTCTAAGCCTGAAGAGGACAAATGACTTTGCAGTCCCCCTTTTACTGGAGGAGCTAAATACCCCCTCTCCCTTCATACCTGCAGAGAGTTGGGGTCATTCAGCCTCGAGAAGAGAAGGCTCCAGGGAGACCTTAGAGCCCCTTCCAATGCCTAAGCAGTCTCCAAGAGAATTGGAGAGGGTCTTTGGACAAGGGCCTGCAGGGGCATGGGTTTACCCTGCCAGAAGGGAGTGTTAGATGGGATATTGGAAAGGAATTCTTCCCTGTGAGGATGGTGATGCCCTTGCACAGGCTGCCTAGAGATGCTGTGGCTGCCCCTGGATCCCTGGAAGTGTCCAAGGCCAGGTTGGATGGGTCTTGGAGCAACCTGGGATAGTGGAAGGTGTCCCTGCCCAGGGGAGGGGGTGGAACAAGATGGGCTTAAACGTCTTTCCCAACCCAAACCATTCTGGGATTCTATAGTAGGAGCCTGACTCAACAGGGTTAGACTTTCACTTACTGAACAATGGAAAGAGGCCGCATGAAGGCAGAGCCATGGAGAATCTCTGCTTGCAACAGCAGGAGTGTCTGTAATAAGGGATGTCCCCTTGCTGTGAGTGATGGGCTAATTAATAGTTAGTATACTTTATTTTTCCCATTTCCATTGTTTCTAGAACGGATGGAAAGAATCATTATTCAGGTACATCCAAGTGATTAGCCTTAACCTTACTCCCTAATTTATCTGTGTCCCTCCAGTGAGTTCCCTACAGAGGCGGGTGTAGAAGACTTCACAGGAACAGCTGTGGAGGAAGATGAGGATGAGGATGATGAAGGGGAAGAGGAGGAGGATGTGGTGGAAGACCGTGATTACTACTATGACAGCTACAAGGTTGATGATGACTACAATGAAGAGACACCCACAGAGCCCAGCAGTGACAAGGCTATGTCTGAAAAAGAAGTGAGCAGTGACATGAAATGTAAGACACATTCCAGTCCACAGGCCTCCTGCTCCCTTGAGATCATTCCTGTTGGCTGTCTGTTAGTGATGGGGTTTTGATCAAGCCGATAAGTGCCACTTGGAAGTTTTATTTGCCAGATAAGTTAGCAAACAGAGGAAAGCTGATGATGCTTGTTTCAAGTGTTGAAATTAACTCTCTAGAGCATGGGCCATATGTTTCCAGATAAACAGCAGTTCTGCTGGCAGGAAGCCCAGTGTGTGGCATGTTGAGCAAGCACCTTGTGAAGGTGCAGTGATGAGTCAGAAAAGCCGTATCTGCAAATTTTGGAAAATCTTAAAGGGACATTTGGGGTACACTGTAAATTTAAAATCTGGTGGTTTATACCAGCTTAAAATGAGGAAGCTGGAAGTGGTGGGCCATACTCTGCAGATGTGCCACCTGGTCATTTAAGGGTGAGGAACATCCTTGGTGCGGCCTTTGCAAAACACTTCTCTTCCACAAAAGAAAGCCAGCACGACTGCCCCAACTTTGTTATATGTTAAGATAGACTTTCTGCAGTAGTATAATCTACTGTGCTGGTGGCAGCTTTTGTTGAGCGGTAGGTGCCTCTGCAGAGGGCTCATGATGTGACGCCTTAGCATTATGTGATGTCTTACACTTTGCATGTAGAAGTGTCTGCAGAGGAGGGAGGAGCGGAGAGGGAAAGAAATTCAATTAGCTACAGATCACTGAATCATTGCCAGCAGTTCTCGCATCTTTTTGGTAAAATGCCAGCATGCTGCAGATGATTTTCCTTGCTGAGACAAGGCTTAGCTCATATGTGTACAGGGCTGTTGCAGATCTGCAGGTTTTGTAAGAGGCTTGGAGGAATATGATTGGGGTGTCTGTTTTGGGAGTATGCAGTCTTTTTTTCCCTGAAGTGCTATGAACAGTTGCTAATTTATACGCTATTATCTGCTCTCTTGCCTCAAAACAGCCCAGCTGCTATTGCTGGCTCACCATGAAGCATTCCACGTACCATGGCTACGTGGAGTTTTAATATTTGGTGCATAGATGTTTCAAACCTTAAAACCTCAGTGTCTGAGGCTGGCATGGAGGTCAATCCCTTTGTTTAGCCTGCTTTTTCACTTACTCCTACTCTTGCCCTGTAAGATGTAGAATGTCTGTCCAGGCAGAGTGCAGTGAACTGAACATCCTTTGATGCTTTAAAGCAGCCCTAATTGACTGGCTTTTCATGCTTCTGGTTTTATAGAGTGGAGGGTCTCCTACTGGGGTAGCTGGGGCATAATTCTGTGGTATCAGCAGAACAGATTCCTGTTGTCTCAGCCCCTGGCTCTGGAGAAATCTCTCACAGATGAGAGCTCAATTTAGAGACAGAGTGAGCTGCTTGGCTATCCAAAGCACCACGTGCAGGCATCTCCCTGACCAGCTTGTAATGGATGCATTGGAATGTTAAGCCCCCCCCAAAACTGACAGAAGCCCTTGGGTTGGTGCAGCAGCAATGTTGAGGCCAGTGCCTCAGAGGAAGGGGTGAAATAGAGCCACCTCTGCATCATGTAAATCGCTCGGCAAGGCCTGTGCTCCTCACTAGCTCATGTTCTCACCCATTTCCACACAGCTGTCTGCTCCCAGGAGGCCATGACAGGGCCCTGCCGGGCTGTGATGCCTCGTTGGTACTTCGATCCTAACAAGAGAAAATGCATTCGCTTTATATATGGAGGCTGCGGAGGCAACAGGAACAATTTTGAGTCAGAGGAGTATTGTATGGCTGTGTGTAAAAAGATGAGTAAGTCCTGCCTCCCACTGGCCTTTTGCAGCTGGCCACTGTCTGTCTGGCGTGTGGTGTCTCCTCCTTCCCTTGGGCAATAGAGGACCCGTCTGTAGCTTATTCCTTTGGTTCTGGTGTCTGTCCCTTTGCAGCAGTCTCCTCCTGTCTCTGCTTCCCTAGGTCTGTAGGGTGATTGTTCCTCGGGAAAGTGCCCCTCGCCATATGCTGTCTGTGCTCCCTGGTGACTTGCAGCTCTTGCTGAGGGCTCAGCTGTCCTCTTCCCAATCTATAACAGGGACCAGGGGCTGTATCTGGCCTCTTGCCTAACTGGCTTTTTAATCAAAATATATGTAAGGAAGCCCTTGCTTTCCCCAGTCATGTTACCATGCATACATTTGACAGTAGGTCCTGAAAAGCGGGCTACTGTTCTCCTGGTAGTAGGCATTTTCTTGCTACTTTGATTTTGGGAAATGTCAGACCAGTAGTATAGAATTCAGATTACCATTTTCAGCTTGGTATGAAATACAAATCACATCTCAATGCCTGTGTTTTTGAGTGCTTAAGGTTTTTGGCACCAGTTTCAACTGGCTTTTATATCAGATGATAAAACTACTAAAAACATTTTAACCTCTTTATTAATCTTATTATTGAACTCCAGCACTTCCACTTCAGCTACCATTAAAGCTTTTGAAAGGCTTTTTGTGTTATCTGGGGCTTGGCAGCCTGACTATACAGCCATAATCCTGTTTACAAAATGTGCTTCATGCAAGTGCTTTAGATTGGGCTGATCTAACTGAGGCGGTGAAAGAAAAGATGCGGATGTCAGGAGCTTTTTGTACAAAAGATTGTCCTGTTACAGAAGGATTTGGGGCTGGGAAGAGAGTTCTCTGTGTCCAAGCCTGGTTCAGAAATGCCAGGAGCAGGGCCAGAATATGGAACAGATATGACATTGTCCCTTGCACGCAACAATAGTGCCTGTGATGTATGTTGTCATTATTTCCCCCTAGTCAGAGGGAAGGGTGCAGTGCATGTTGAATTCTTATTCAGTGTTCGTGCTGAAGTGCCAGGTAATTTTTTTCTGTATGCTGTCTTTAATGACATGTTGGAGGTTTTTCCACCCAAATAACTCTTATGGATGACAGGTTGCCTTAACTGTCCCTTTGTGCCTTCCCTCAGGTGAAGGGTAACAACAGAGTGCATCATGTTTGCCATAGATCTTTCAGAAAGGCTCTGGGATGTGTAGTTCCTAAAACCATAGCACAGGAGCACTTTCAGCACTTCCTGAACTGCAGTATAAGAAATACAGAGCCCCTGATGTGAATTCTGTAGATGCTTGAAGTTTATCAGTTCTCAAACTTTGTTTTTCTCCTTGTCGAATTTGGATGTCTTGAAGTTACAAACCATCCAGTGTACTGGACAAGTCACTTTGTCACACTGAGTCTCCTTCTGTTGCTGTCTTGTCTAATATCATTGCCTGTAAGTCCTGCATGGTGCATCTGGTAGGGGAAGGTAGGTTTGAAAAGTGTAAAATCCTGCTTTTGTGCAGATATATTGTCAAACTCCCTAATCATGTTAATGACGTCTGGAGCCAGCTTGTCAGCGAACAGCTAATGCACAGAATGTCACTTAAACCATCCAAGGCCAATGTGGAAGGGAAGGGAAAAGTAGTTCTTTATCCTGTCATGCCAGGCACTGTGTTTCTGGAGCTGAGTGCTGCTCACCTCAGCACTGCACAGGCCAAGCAGTGCTGGGAGCTGTGGTCATCACTGCCATTTGAGCTGATGTTGGACAGAAAATTGGCACTGTAAAGATTCTAAAACAGACTCTGGAAGGTGGTGGTTCAGTAGGCTCAGCTTGCCAGACTATTAATTAGGCAGGCATGGAGAGTCCTTTCCTTGCACTCCGCAATCCAGGATTGCAGGTTTCTGACTGTGTTTACCCTTCCCTCTTCATGCAGTGCCAACTGATGATGTGGATGTCTATTTTGAAACCCCTGCTGATGACAATGAGCATGCCCGCTTCCAGAAGGCCAAGGAGCAGCTGGAGGTCAGGCACCACAACCGCATGGACCGGGTGAGTGTCAGCCTGCAGGCTTTGCTGTGTGGTTGTTGGTGTGTCGGCTGCTGCCTGTTTTACTGGAAAAATTGGTGATGAAGTGACTTGCTTTCCAGTTTGCAGCCTTCTGTGTGTTTCTATCAGTATGACCACACCGTGGGAGTCAGATTTTTATTTCTCCAGTGTTGAGAGAGAGAAATTACATTGATGCTGGGAAGAAATTCTTTATCAGATGGTGCTGAAGCCCTGTGTGAATGTTTTGACACTGGCACAAGGCCAAATGCCCCCATGAAAATGTGTCTGCTGTGAGATTTTGACCAGGAATAAACAAAGCAGGCTCCCACTTGAAAAAAAGAAAAATTTATTAACTAAACTACAAAAACAATTACTAAACTACCCACAAAAGAAAAGAAAACACAAGGAAAATGAAAACCTCACAAAAACACTCTCCTCCTCCTCCCCCCTAAATTCCCAATACAATACGTCTTCCAAAATCACCAATTCTGGGTCCAGCACCACCCCTTTAGAATGCTCAACTTTCAGCTCCTCAAGAGGAGAGGGAGTCCTTCCGTGTGTCGTGGTGGCCTTTTCCGTCCTTCTTCCGGTGCTCTCACCACCGAACAGGGATCAGGGCTGCTTCCAGGGTTGTCTTTTTAAGGATGCTTTGTCCAGTTCCAGAAAAGCACAGTATCTCACCTTTGGGACATCTGTCCCCCCCCATATCCCCTGGGGCCGAGGGGTACCCACACTGAATCTTCTTTGGCTCTAGGACATTTCTCCCCCTGGACTCAGTCTCTGTATCACATGGAACACGGCTCTGTCCATGGCTACACAAAAGAGTCCAGCATAAAATGCCACTCCATCTTCTCCATTCTTCCAACATTTCTCACTCTCTCTCTCTCTGGTCCAGACCTTCATCACTCGTCTAGGAAGGGTTAATGTTCTGTGAAGTTTTCATTGTCCAAGAAGGGTTAAAAACTCCTCCAGGCGGCTGGACTCCTGGCTGCACCCCCCCCCCCCCCCCCCCCCCCCATCTCCTCAGCCGGGCTGCCTGCTGCCAGCACATGTTTACTGAATTTCAAGGTAACGGCCACAAACACAGGCTGCACCCTCTCTCTGTCTGTCTCCAAGGGGGGGGAACAGGCTGCACATTGCTTCTCGGCATTTCTTTACTTCTTCCTTCCACCCTTGGGGGGGCCAGGCCGACCTCTCCCGGGCCGGCCCGCATGGCTTTTCCCCTCCCCTCGTCCAGCCAGCAACTGGGCCGGGGGAGAGACCCAACTCCTTCCCGCCGGAAATCCAAAGAGAAACTGCCAGGGGGAGAGCCCTGCTTTTACCCTGTGTTCTCAGAGGTGGATCCAATGCCCAGTGGTTGGGCCAGATGGCAATACTCAAATCTGAGCACTCATTGGCCCTATCTACAGCATCCCAGAAATCCTGTTTCCGGGTCAAACCATGGCACAGGTTGCCTGGAGAGGTTGTGGATTCCTCATACCTGGAAGTGTTTAAGGCCAGGTTGGACAGAGCTTGGAGCCATCCAGTCTAGTAGAAGATGTCCCTGCCCATGGCAGGGGGTGGAACAAGATGAGCCTTCCAGCTCATCTTGGATGTCCCCTCCAGCCTAAACCCTTACAGGATTCTGTGAAGCTTGGCTTGTTACTCAGAGGGATTAAGTGCTAGGCTTAAACCCCACAACAGCTCTTCTGTGCCTTCAAAACCCAGCCAGGCTGTGTTAGGATCTGCCTGTGAAGGCAAAGCAGCTCATAAAGATAAGATATAAATTTGTGTCTTGTTCATGTGTTCTGTCCTTTTGCTGTCCAGGTGAAAAAGGAGTGGGAGGAAGCAGAGCACCAGGCTGTTAATCTCCCCAAGGCAGAAAGGCAGACTCTGATCCAGGTAAGAGTGGAAGGATCCTAAGGGGAAAGTTACTGAGAGAGAGGGCAATATTCAGAGCTAAAAGACAACTGAGATGCAAGAACAGCCTTCCTGCTCTGTCAACAGCTGCCTTTTAGAGGAGGTTTGATTCAATTGTTTGCTTTGTTCCTTAAACTGGAGATGATCTGATACTATGCCAAGTCCTTTCCTACACACACTAGTAGGAAGTGATCTCGCACCTCAGGCGTAGCATCAGTGGAGCCAAATTGTAATTTCGGACCTTTGGCCTGTTTTGCACTAACACTGGCCTCAGAGCCTGGTTCAGAGTCAGCTCTGCCTCTCTGGGCACACATTTCCTGCTTGGCCAGACTTAGTAAAAACAGCTTAGACAGCAGATGAAGCTGATTTGCTGCCAAAATGCAAATGTTGTGCCTTATGAGGAGGGTTCAGTTGGACTGTGGAGTTAATGAGAGATTGCAGTGTGGGATCATTAGGGCAAGGCTCTTCTGGCAGTGACAACTCTGTGAATTTGTCTCAAACCAGTATGCAATGAAGTGGTTGACTCCAGTTTTTAAGCCCACTTTGGATTTTATCCTGGAACACAGTTTTCTCTCTGCATTTTTTATATAAGTCACTATTTGGAACTATGCGCAAATGCAGAAGTTTGTCATTATCTCTGTTGGAACGTAACACTTAGTGGACTGTTCTGGTTGGTTTAGAAATGAGGGTTATGACCTTTCTAAAAGAATACAGAGAGATTTGATCTGAAGGCACGCTGATGGAAAATTTGCTATGAAGTACCTTTGTAAACTTTTGCAAATTCAAATTAATGGCTTCAGGCTGAAGGGATCAATCCTGTTTTTGTATTGCAGGGTTGAGGGAAAGAATTAATATTGTGTCAGTTCTTCAGCACAGCCTGGATCTCCCATCCCCAGCATAGTCTTTATGTGCAAGGTCCTTTTCACTCTTCAGACCTTTGAAATGGCTTGTGTTCTGAATTTGCAGAGATGAAATCTGCATCAGCATTTTTCCATGCCTTTCTCTCCTAACTGTAAATGGGTTGAATGTGGAGTTTTACTGTCTTTGTTAGTTCTGAGGAGTTTCAGATGGTGTTGATCACACAGTGCATTTCACCCAGATTATTTTCTTTGTTCTAGCACTTCCAGGCCATGGTAAAATCTTTGGAGAAAGAAGCAGCGAGTGAGAAGCAGCAGCTGGTAGAGACTCACCTGGCTCGTGTGGAAGCCATGCTCAACGATCGCCGTCGCATTGCCCTGGAGAACTACCTGGCTGCCCTGCAGGCTGACCCACCACGTGTGAGTTTCTTCCCTACACATTTTTCCAGTAGGATAGCATTGGGTAGGATGGCAGGTGGGAATGTCTTGATGAGAAGATTGCCTGTGACTTGCAGAAACTGGGAATTGGTTCCTAGGAAAGCTTCTTCATTGTGGAAGTTGGTGCTGCAGACTTATCAGTGGGTCTGTAATTGACTCCCACTCCT
Organism: Ammospiza caudacuta; assembly: GCF_027887145.1. NCBI lineage: Eukaryota > Metazoa > Chordata > Aves > Passeriformes > Passerellidae > Ammospiza > Ammospiza caudacuta. The sequence continues at coordinate 1,685,475 of NC_080615.1, forward strand.
TCCTGCCTGGGGAGAAAAAATCTCTGCTTTGTTTGGTGTCCATTAAGCACAGCTCATAAGATGTGGTGCTCTGAGTTATATTGACTTAATTTTAAGTGTTCTGAATCAAACCGGCTTAATTAAAATAAAAATAAAAAATCCGGAGGGTGAGTGCAGGTGATAGATCTGTCCAGCACCAAAGTAGGCTCACACCTGAAGTGCTGTTTTCAGCTGTGGGTTTGGAGTTGACACCAGTGGTTTGACCTATTCCCTGCTCCTGTCCTGCAGCCCCACCGCATCCTGCAGGCCCTGAAGCGCTATGTGCGTGCCGAGAACAAGGATAGGCTGCACACCATCCGCCACTACCAGCATGTTCTGGCGGTGGATCCGGAGAAGGCTGCACAGATGAAATCCCAGGTATGAGGGGGTTTCTGTCAAGGGAGCCATTATTGTCCAGCCCTGGGGCTGTTGGAGGCTCTGCAAGCTGTGTATTGCAACTTCATCCTTGTGGAGCTCTCCCTCTCTCCTGTGCTTACTTCCTGTCACCAGATGTACTCGCTGCATGGTTTTCCTTGGTGACTGACAGTGTTAAAAGTTGAAGCTCTGTTTTATGCATTGTTGGTCACAGTGGCAAGTTGAGGGGTTTAGACCTAGGTCATTATCAGTTTTACATTTCCTTTTATCAAGCACCCTTGTAATGTATTTGCTGGGGACTTGGTTTTCTTGAACAGGGTTCCTCACTTCTTCCAAGTGTCTGTGTTTCCTTCCTTAGGCTTGATCTTCATAGTGCCTGTGTTTGGGGTTTGTGGGAATTCTCTCGTGCCTCTGCAGCGTTATTGCCTGGTTTCTAAGACGTAAATCGTAACCATTTCCAAGTACTCGATCAATGTTGTTAGCTTTATCAGAAAGTCTGGTTTTGATGGGTTTATGTTGTACCATTTGTAAGAGGAAATCCATTAGTTATGGAAGTGATTCTCTGTGTGGACTGCTAACAGCTTCATCCAGACCCAAATGAACCAATCAACTGGCTAGTTTTGAATATAGGCACCCTGTCAAACCACTTAAAACTAAACACACCTCTGTGAAATCACACTTAAAAATGACCAAACCCTGGAAAAAACCCTCTTGCTTCTGGCTTTTGAACAGGTAACTAGATGCTAGCCGGGCTTGCTGTGCTGCGCAGCCTGGCTGGCTCAGCCGGGGGCTCGGCTCACGTTCTGCCATGCTGAGTTCAGCCGTGGCTGATGGGCCAGGCCGGCTCCCTGTGGCTCCGGTTGAGGGCTGCCGAGCCGTTCCGCTGGCACCGTGGAAAATCTCATGGCTGAGAGCAGAGGCGGCCCTGCAGCCCCGGGGCTGGGATTGACCATGTGGGTGTCAACCAGGAACCGGGTGTGCAGCCAGAGCGGCCCTGCCCCACAGAGATCACGTGGCCGTCCGCAGGCCTGGATGAGTTATTAACTCTTCTCAGTGCACAGGTGAAACTTGCAGACCTCAGTCCTCTCTTGAGTGAGAGAAAAGGAAAGGGTGAGGACACGTAAAGGAAACAACATGGAGACACCAAGGTCAGTGAAGAAAGAGTCAAATCCCAGATGGGAGGAGAATGAGGAGATGCCTTAGTCTTGGGCTAAAATCCTCTTGTAAGGCTATGGTGAAGATATAATTGATACACCAGAGTTTTGGTTTTTTCCCCTGTAACTCGTGGAATGCACTGGGGCGATCTGGGTAGCGTTCTAACCATGACTGTGAGCAGAGGCACCTGTGTTGAAGCAAGCAGATGTTGAAGTAGCTGTGATCCAATGAGAAGCTTGAAGAGAGAGAAATGAGAGAGGTGAAAACCCTTGCCCCAGGGATGGAAGAAGAAAACCTCTGTTCCCAGGGATAAAAGAAGAGAACTTTTGTTTCTGTACTAGAACAGCTCGTCCCTAAAATTGCACCCTAACAAGCTGAAGTGGCCCATGGTGGTGGTTGTGGGAAAACTACCAAAATGTGGTAGGGACTTGGCGATTGCAGATTTCTGGGAAGGGGCTAATCGTGAAAATTAAAACCAGAAGAAAACTGTTTCTTGTGGAAAAGTCTCCATGGCATGGCAGGAGAGACTCCTCTCCCTAAGTAGACTAAAGAAAGATTATTTTAAAAGTGGTAAACTGACTGAAAATACCAAATTTATCTCTTTATGTTGTCAGTGGGGAAAAGAAAAGTTGTGAGGGCAGAGAAGTGTTCTGAAGGTTTATTTTGATTTTTTAATTATTTTTTCTTTTAATTCTGTTAATAAAGTTTCTTTGAAAGTTCTGAGCCTGCTTTGCTCTCCTTGTAATCCCTATTTTCAAAGCAGAAAATTAGTAATTCTGGTGGGTGTGCTGGCATTTGACCTGCACTAGACCCACTACGCCACTACACTGTCTTTTACTTCTGAACAGCCAGGAAATCCTTTTCCTTCTGCTGGGTAGTGTATGTGAATATGTTACTTCAAATCTGGCTTTTGTATTTGTATGAGTACTTGCAGATACTCCAGAAGTCTTTGGAATTATCTTGATACTTGTTTTCACTTGTTTTAAAATAGTGAAAGATGTGCTGGAAGGCCAATTCAAAATTCAGATCAAGAATGGTCTGTTAACCCTGAAAGATCTGTTTGGAAGGATTCTTAGGTTCAGAGAGAGCTCACTGTCCTTTTGCAGCTTTAGAAATGTTTTCCTAATATCAGTTTGTGGCTGGTATGCTGCTTTGGAGTATCTTTGAATTCTGCAGTGCACAAAAGATAAACAAGAAGAATGGAGAGCTTCAGGGGGACAGTGCAGTGGAGCACATTTAGTGCTGCCAAGAGGAAGAAGTAGGCACTGAGGAAAAAATGCATAAAAAACTGTATAACCAGGAGGTGGAAATGTCCTGGGTTAAGGGTAGGAAAAATCTGGAGCCTGTTGCTGTCACTTCTGGTGAGGGGCAGAGTGGTGTCAGAATGATTTTCCAGAAGCAAACCTCACCCTGGGAGGTAGCAGATTCCATGGATTCCACCTGTTTTCTGGGTGTTGGCAGTGCACATTCACCTTGTCTCCTGGTCTTCCACTGCCTATGGGATTCTTCTTAAGCTGCACATCCAGGAGGAGTGGTGGCAACTGTGGTGGTTATGATGGTGCCTGGCTCTCCATGTGGAATTCGTGGTCCCATTTTCAGACATGTCAAGCACAGCCCGGCCCAGCACTTTGTTCTGCTACTGCCACAGCCCAGGAGAGAGTGTGTGAACTGTGTTCTTAAGCTAAACCTTAAACAGTTCTCAATTCATTCTGAAGGCTGCAGTGTCAACAAATCGACATGCGAGAGATGTGGGTGGTACAGTTCAATTTCCATTCACTTTACTTTTCACATGCACTTTTAAGCTCCTCAGTCCATTTCTTGGATTGACAAGCTGCCACATGCAAAATTAAATTTTCATCCTTGCTCTTAAAGGTCAGGCACACATCAGACTGTGAAACAGGTCCAGCTGACTCTAGCTTTTTGCAATGTTTGGCCATCTATATAAAGGTTTTCTTTGCTGTCCTTGATCCCCGATTATGCAGCACCCTCTTCAGGTCAGGCCTGACCTCACCACTGGATTTAATGTGCTTGGGAGGAGTGATTTGAGCTTGCCCAGAGCTTGAATGTATTGCTCAAAGGAAGGGAGAATACTGCTGCCAACGAGTGGGTGTAGGACAAATGTAATGCCACAGCTGGTTTGAAAAGCACCTTTGTTCTGAAACCAGAGCTGATAAAATATCCTGTCTGCTCCTTTTGCCTGTATCTTTTCTAGCAGTCAGGAATGATAATCCATTTAATAACACTGCTACAGGAGATGAATTATGACTGTGTTGGGCATATGAGAAATACCAGCTTCGGTGGCATTTTAGTGTTTGCAGTGGAGAGTTGGTTACAGTGAGAGTCAGCTGAATCCTCTCTTACTCCCAGCATTTGCCAAACTCCTGAGAGCACTGTCTGCAGATGGCCAGTTCCAGTGAAGTGTGAGAGCGCTGGTCACAGAATTGGACTGGATGGATATGTGTCCCCTATTGCCTGCCATGGCAGAGCCACCATTAATAGATACTTTATTGAGCAAGGAAAGAACTGGTTCTGTGAAGTGACTGACAGTTTTTGCTTACTCCAACGCATTCTTTTACATCTGCAGGTGATGACGCATCTTCATGTGATTGAGGAACGGATGAATCAAAGCTTGTCTCTGCTCTACAAGGTGCCATATGTGGCTGAAGAAATCCAGGATGAGATTGGTGAGTGTATATGCCAGTCCCTATGCTGCTGTGTTAAGACTCCCAAGTTTTTATATCCAATGAGCTCCCAAAAGATTTCTCTCTCCTTTGAGAGAGAAACAACAACAAGCGCTTGGGCTCAGGCTAGATACTGTCTGGATGTTACAAAATAGCCAGTCAGAATAGCTTGTTCCAAGAATTTTCACTGTCCCTTTAAGAAAAAGTCAACAATGTTCAGAATAGCAAAGCTATTTTAAATCTCTCTAAGGGAGATTTAAAAGATCCCTTTAAAAAATGCAAATGCATTCTCCCCTTATGGGTTAGTTAGTCTCATCTTGCCAAATCCTCTTGCCACATCAAACCTCTTGGCCCTTATTTGAATGCATTTCTAACCAACGCCTTTACTGAGAATTCCAGATGAAATGCACAAGATAAAATAACCTGGCAGCCCTTAGAGCAGTGTTCCCCTGCCATCCTGCCTCAGCCTGCTTCAAACCATCTGCCTCTTTCTGTCACTGCCAGGTTTCATGCAGTCTGTGTAATAATTCCTTTTATTCCTTTCAGATGAGCTGCTTCAGGAGCAGCGTGCAGACATGGATCAGTTCACATCGTCCATTTCTGAGTCCCAGGTGGATGTCAGAGTGAGCTCTGAGGAGAGTGAAGAATTTCCCCTGGATGGCAAACCTTTCCACCCGTTCCAGGTGAAAACCTTCCCAGCCTTGCCTGAAAGTGAAGGTATGTGGAACTGAACACTGGGTTTACTGGTGGTTTTCCTTAGACAGTAGGCTCAGCTGAAACAGAAAAAGCTCCAATCTCTTTGGGTGATGTAGAGTAAAGCAGTCACCCTGACAGGACCCCTCATTCACTGGAGAAGCAGTGCTGCAAGTAATGTCTGCTGAGCTGTTCTAATGATTTTCTTATTCTTCTCTTTGCAGAATTTTCCTCTCTTTTCATTTTGCAGTGAATGTTAAGTTTTTACAGTGCATCTTGACTCTGGAATTAATTTTCAGTCTTCAACAGAATTCTTGTGTAATGTTAAATCATTGTGCTGTGGCCTGTTGAAAGGCTGAAGGAATTCTTTCTTTTTTTAAATATGTATATCTATTTTTTTGTATCATTGGATGTTGACAGCTGGTGTGTGTGTGTGTATTTATTTTAAAAACGCTTGATCAGAGTCCTGAGCCTAAAGCTGTAGGCTAAAAGCTTTTCCCAGGGTCTGAGTCAGAAATCATGCACAAACCTTTTTTCCTTTCTCTCTTAATCTCCTTTCTCTGCTATTTTTGTTTTTGTTTTCCCTCCTGCTAGATCCTCAGCCGGATTTGTACCATCCAATGAAAAAAGGTTGGTTCTAAGCTGCTCCCTCACAGTGCTTTTGATCACACTCCTACCTCCTCCATGTGTCTGATAGCTTCATTTTAGTTCCATACTCACCTTGATTTTCATTTCCCTCCTTTCACTTAGAGCAGTCATGTTCACTTTTGCTTGTTTAGGCCTAGTGTTAAAGAAGCCAGGTAGTCTGAGCATCCAGCTGTGTGTGTGTGTTCCTCCCTGATGTCCTCACAAGGGTCTCAGAGTGTCTCCGTTTGTGACACTTCTCAGATTAAACCCTGCTGTGCTGGTGGGGAATAGTCCAGAGGCTCTTCTGCCTCCTGTGGAACCTGTCCTTGATGCCCCATGACACCACAAAACACTTCAGGACACAGGCTGTTTCCAATCCAAATGTCCTTGTGGGAGTGCAGCTAGTATTGGACAGATAAATCAGGAGATTCCTCCTCCATATTTGTGCTTTCCTTGGCATCACCTTCCCACACGTAGCATCTCTCCATACTAGCAAACTGTGTGTGGTTTTACATTTCTCTCTTAACTCAGGATTAATTCTACAGTAGCTCAGTGCCTGGCTAAAAAGCAGCTTTAAGAGCAGCATAGAAATATTAGCATAAAATAATGTCTCTATTAGTGATATGCAATCAGGGAAGGACCAGTAGAAAAGGGAGGCTCTTGCCGAGTAGTGCTGCATGAGCTGTGTGTGGAGTAAACCCAGTGTTTTAATATGCCTTTTGTTCCAAATATATTGTGTAGATCTCAAAGGAGAGCAAAAGATTTTGCTAATAACCATTTCATGTGAGCACACGTGGTTTTGTAACTCAGTGAAGACCAAATAGCTTGAAACTCTTCTCATTATTGACCTTTCTCTGCAAATATAAGTCACCTTCATCCCTGGTGTGGAACAGTGTACAGTGTGCTGACTGCTCCGGCAGGAATTGGAACAGACTTTAGTTAGATATTTTATTTATTAAATTTTTGGACAATTGCTGTGTTGCCTTGAGGATGATAAATTTGTGCTAGTTCTCCCTGTCTGGGTAAATATAAGAGTCTCTGATGACCTGGGGACAGCAATTGTCCTACACTTGTTCCTCCTCTCCCTTTCCTTTTCACTGAATTGCTCAAGGGCTTTGAGGGAGTATTGGGTTGGTGGAGTGGGGGGGGGATTTTGTGCAGGTGTGTGTTTGTGGATTTTTTTCCCTGTGAGGTATATAATATAAACTATGCCTTTGAGCTACATAGCACTGGGTCTGTTACTTGGTACTGCACACTGAGACAAATAGCAGAGCTCAGTGCAGCAGCTGAACTTTCAGCCCTGGAGACTGTGCTGGGTTGGCTCCTGAGACTGGAATAAAGCAGCCGTAGGCCAAAAGCTGATACAGTAGTTCTGTACAAACTATTTGTAGCTGGTTTCTCCTGAAAATCCTAATCATTGATTCCATAATAACATAACCTGCTTTGACAGTTGAGGGAAGTCAGACTGGCAGTCTTGGCCATGCTTGGAATCTGATTACTGCCTCTAAAGAAAAACGTGATGCACTAAAACCTGAGATGCTTCATAGTGAAATGTTATTTCTGTGGCATTTCAAGGCAATACAAACTTGTCACTGTAAAAACTTGCCTTGAAGCCAAGTGGCCTGTCCTTGCAGCTCATCAAAGAAAATGTTGCCAATTCCAGCAGCAGTTGACATGTCTTGGGCACCTTGCAAGCTCAGCAATTAGTGCAGAGTTGGGGGTTTGCAGTCACCAGCAAAGCCTGAAGTGCTGTAGTAGAATTTCCCCCATGTCATTGGAAAGATCCACTGCTTTTGCACTAGTGCGTCACAGGTCATTGCATTGTCCCCAGCACCAGTGGAACACTGGTGTTCTAACATGCTGTGTTATGTCAGGGCAGTTTGCATCAGACTCTCTTACTGATCTGATCTATTTATAAATGCTTTGGATCAAAACAGTTTATGCAGAGCCTTCTGTTAATTGATGTTCTTCTCTTGAGCCAATGCTGGTTCCAGCCTGGAAATGGGGTAGTAGTGTTCTGGTACAAAGGCTGGTGTAGTTCTCTGCTCCTCCCTTGTCCTGGGATTTATTTGTTTTGGGCTTCTGCCAGGTATGGGACAACAGCTCATTACAGAGCCATGCTGGGTGACCTTGGAATTCCAATTCCCATTCCTGAGGCACTTGCTGATGTGCCTGATTGCAGCAGAATGGGCAATGCTGAAAGCATTCCCTGTGTGCTGGCTCTTGGCAGATGGATGTGTGTCCACTCCTGTTCGGGGTCACAGAGGGGTGTTGGTGACCTGGGGTGACACCAGCAGCCATTACTGCACTTACTGTGTGTTATGTCTTGTCTGGAGCTGTCTAACAGAAGCACTTAACTGTACGGTTTGTCTGAATTGACACCTCAGCCAGATTTTGGTGATGAGTCTTGTCTGCTCCTCTCATTGCCACCTCATTTCCCCTCATTAACAGCCCTCCTAATCACTTGTCACTGTAGTTTGTGAGCTGCCATCTGACACAGCAGCATGAGGACAGGTTAATACCCAGCAGTCTGTGCAGTTAAACACACGATCCAAAGCAGCTCTACACAGAGTAGGTGACCCTTCCAAAATGTTCCTAAGGGCTGATGGACTCTCCTTGCTCTTTTGGTGCAGGTTCTGGCATGACTGAGCTGGACGGGCTGATTGGTGCTGAAGAAAAAGTGATTAATAGCAAGAACAAGGTGGATGAAAATGTGGTGAGTTCTCCACCTTTATTTTGTGAAGCTAAACCTGCTGTGGACACTAATTAATAGCAATGGCTTGTTTCAATGTCTCGCTCCAGCTCACAGAATGTCAGTGTGCTCATTATCCATATGGTGGGGGGGAGTCAGTTTGGTGACTGTTGTAGGCTCTTAATACTGAGTAGCATCAGAAGGGTGGGAGGGGAAGGGAAGGAGAGAGCTTCAGATCTTTGGCAGTCTGATTATGAGAACTCTCTGATTTAGGAATGCTTTTCCCAAGCATTTTTGATGTCCCTTTATTTTCACTAGGTTCACTGTCTGAACACACTGAATACTGGTGTATTCCATCTGTGTCTCCCACTATTTTTCATGGCAAGGGAGGCCTCGTCTTCCTCCGAAGTTGAGCAACCCAGCAGAAGTTGTCTCTACAGTGTCAAGAATTCTCTAGGTTCTAGTGACAGCCCTTTGCCTCAATTCCATGGGTTTAAAAAAACTAAAAAGTCACCTTTTGAATTTTCTTTCAATACTGTTTTAAAGACACAGGTTACATCTTACATAACAGAAATGCTGGGTCCAAAGTTAGCAACTTTTTTTATTTATTTTTTTTTTCACTGGGGCTTTAGTTTGAGATAGTGTGGAGGTAACTAGCTGTGATACTATCTCAATACTGTCTCTGGTGGCTGTACAAGAGTTGGTGAACATTCCATGCTGTTAAGAGCAAAGGGGAGATGGTAAGTGGTCCTGAGCCTTTGCTAGTGTTCATTAAAGGTCTCTTGTTTGTCTTCCTCTTCCTTCTCCTCCTTGTTTTGTGTGGATCCTTCCATAAAACACTTTTGTGGCCGTTTTTAGGTAATTGATGAAACCCTTGATGTGAAGGAGATGATTTTCAACGCAGAGCGTGTCGGAGGGCTGGTGGATGAGCCGGTAGGTTTGTGGCTGCTGAATCCAGGGACTGGCAAATTCCTAATGCTGGATTTTGATGACTATTTTTACTGAATTCAGGATTTGGTGCCTGGATGCCTAGGGGCTCATGCAGAGTGAAGTACAGCCGTTCTGTGTAAGGATGTAAACAGTGAACACACATTAGATATTAACTTGACTCCTACTGCAAAATTGTTTTGTGGGATAGGGATGTGGCCAGTGTCTGTCCAGAGCTGCTAAGTGGGGAAAGAATTTTGCAGTGGTTATCCTTTTGATGGAATATTTAGAGGTGAAATATGTAGGGCTGCTATATATATACACTGTCTAGTGTATAATCAGTCATATCTCAGTACCACAGATGGTCAAAGACCTTACTAGTGGCCATGGTTAGGTTCAGCAGTGCATCTCCCTTATTGCTCTTCCTCAACCTGCTCTGTTTTCTTCCCTCCAGGATAATGACAACTCCCTCCGTGATGACTTTGGCTTCAGCAGCAGTGCCCTTATTGGGCTGTTGGTGATTGCTGTTGCCATAGCTACTGTTATAGTCATCAGCTTGGTGATGCTGAGGAAGAGGCAGTATGGGACCATCAGCCATGGAATTGTGGAGGTGAGAAACAGCTCCATAACTGAGGATGAAAATAGTCAGTGTTGAATCACATGTGTGTGGGGGTAGAGAATGGCAGGAGCTGCCAAGCCATGGAGAGTCCTGCTTCTGGCTGGGTAGGAATTAACTCTGTCCCTGCTGACACCATCATTGCTTGTTCCTCAGTGTGCAGGTGCCAGTCCCAGGTGTGCTGTGCTGGCACCTGCCACTCCCGAGTTGCATTTGCTTATCACTAGGATTTACTTAGGCTTTCCTGGCTGGCTCAGGGTAGGATTTAGCAGTAAATGAGCTTTTCAGGCAATATCTTTAGCAGGGCAGTCAGTCAGTCAATGCACAGCAGTTTGTCCTCCTGGCTAATTGACAATTAAGATGTTGTGATTGGCGAAATGCTGAAGAGCAGCTCCTTCTTCCTTGCACATTTCTATGACAACTTAATGGAGCCCAGAGAAAGCTTCTTTTTCCCTTTGCCCCACCCATGCTGGAGATCATAACAACCTCTTCAATGAGAGAAGTGAGTCCCTGATTTGCAGTGTTGACTGAGCAATGACAGATTTGTGAGAACATCCCCACAGGGGATTGGGTGGGCAGGAGGCATCAGCTCTGGAACAAGCGATTCTATTCAAATTACCTTTTGCAGTTTACGTTTTTTTCTATTTACTGCTCACCATGGTATTCCCTCAGTGTTTGTCTGTTGCCTCTTGTTTTGTGGAATCAATCCTGGAAGTGTCTCCTTGACCAGTATCATGTGTTTTTTCCAAAGGTTGACCCAATGCTCACCCCTGAGGAGCGGCATCTGAGCAAGATGCAAAACCATGGCTATGAGAATCCCACTTACAAATACCTGGAGCAGATGCAGATATAAAAGAGATGAAGGTGGAATAGCCCCGATGGGAAAAGGTGCGGGGCGAAGGGCCAAAGTGGTTCAGTGTTTTGGATCAGCTACTGACCAACAGTTGCTTCAAGAGGACTTCATCTTACATTCAGAACTCCTGGATCATTAAGACTATAATTACTACTGTAGAGTTACAATTTCCATTCTTTAAAATGGGTGAAGAAATGATAATATAACAATATGATATATAAATCTCCTTAAATGGGAAAAATTGATCTATTGCAGATATTTGACTGAGATGTAGTTTTCTTTTTTTTTAAATAATCTGAAAAATACCAGTTCTGTTGTACTGTTGTCTGATACAAGCTCTATATATATAAAAATGGGAAATGTTGATTTTTATTTCTGATAGACCACCTGTATATTGAGGATCGTTTGTACCAGCCCACCTTCAAAAAAGGAGACAGTTGTGGCTCTTTGGTAATTTTGGCTTTTGTATATAATGCATTATTCTTTTCCTTTTTTTTTTTAAAGTGAATTTCACTGGGACTTGCAAAGAGATTAATTTAGGGATAGAAGCTATTACAGCATAAGCAAAGAAGCAGTTGGGAATGGTAACTAACAAAATTCCCTATAATGAGACAAAAAAAAGAAAAAGAGAAAAAAAAAAAGGAAAAAAACCTCCATCTCCATATGCCAGTGGTGTGCACCCTGCTGCTCAGCAGCTTGGGCTCTAGGAATCAAGACTCCCTGGAGGCAAGGAGTTAAAAGGCTTCTAGCATCTCTGTTTATAGTTATTCTAGTAGAATGTTAGAACATGGTTTGTGCATACTTGGGTCTGCACATTCCTCTTTGAGATTCAGTTCTGCTCTGTTCTTCAGTTGGAAGTTCTGGTATTGAATTGAAATCTCTGTTCTCAGCCAGTTTCCTTCAGTACTCACCTGGCATTAACAGCCCCCTCTTACTACTACTTTCTAATTTCCCCAGCTCTCCTGCCTCACCAACATGGTAAGTAGTTAAGAGCCACAGGTTTTTGAGCCTTTGCATCTCTCTGGGTGATGTTGGGCCAGAAATGACAAATCACTGCAATAACTGGGACCTTGGGAGCTGACAAACACAGAGAGGTCTCTTAGCTGGGGATGGAAGACAGTGACATGTTGGGAAAGGGATGCTGCCTACTTTAAGGGAAATAGGATGCATAGGCCCCAAGAAGAACAAAAGGGGCATTGTTCCATTCACCATCATCATGTCTTTGTAATGCTTGTATAGTTGGTGTTAATGCTCATGGCTTTTTTGAATCTGGGGGTTCTGGTAACCTGTGGTGTATTTTTTCTATTTTTCCTGTGACTTTATTTTTTCTTCCCCTTTCCGTGTTTCTTCCCACTATGCACAGATTTACCTGCAAACTCCTTAGTGTGGTCTGTGGGGAATGTACAAAGTTTAAACACATCAATAAACACTTTAACTTCCAGATTGCTTCTTCTCTTTATTCATGGGCTCACTCTAATTCCCGGTCCTCCCACTCTGTCCTGCCAAGCTCACAAAACCTTTCCCTGACAGTGAGAAAGACTGTACAGGTTCTGATGTATAACCATACCTGGAGTCTTTTGAGGTATTTCCAGATCCTGATAACATTTCTGGAGTGGAGGAGGCAGGATGCTAAACAAACAGCTGGATCCTGAGAAGCGTTAAAGCAGCAGCTGGAGTGCAGGTTGGGGAGAGCTGGGCTGGGGCTGCCTCTGGCTGCTTTTGAAAGATGCTGTGGATGGTTCTCCCCATACCCAGGATGCAGGTGGCTGCTGGCACACTCTGTGGGGGCAAGCAGAGCCAAGGCTCTCTGCAGTGACAAGCTGTTCTGTCCCTGGCCATCCACCTGCACTTCCTTGAGAGCCACAGGGACCCTGTGCTGGCTGTGTGCTCAAAGCCTGTGACATCCACAGGCCTCAGGAATGGGACTGGGCAGAAGGGCAGCAGGAAACCTTAGAATTCATAGATATGAGGGCATGGATAAAGACCTCACAATGACACAGTTTCTGTGGTTGCTTCTGGTGGATGGCCAGATCTGAAATAATTGAAGTCATAGAGCCCAGGGCAAGAATCAGCTAATTAAGGTTAGTGCTCACTGAATTGCTGCTGCTGTTTTATGAGGGGAAATAACTGTTTGGTTTAAGTCTCTCTTCCAGAACACCTAAAACTAACAGCCTGTAAAGCTCAAAGCTATTTCTGGTCCCATGTGTCATTCCTCTCTGTTCTCCTTTGAGGTGTGACCTCAAGCACATATTCCTACTCTCTCATCTCAGTGAAATGTTCTAAGAGTCACTGTCACTTGAATGTCATTTTAGAGGTCAATAGACAGAATTAATTTTCCTCCATATTGATCTATGCAGTTGCCAGTAGGTCTGGAGGAAGAGAAGGAGAGGACAAACAAGAAGGTTTAGCAATTTGGAACAGGAAGCACTTGCTTGTCCTGTTTCTCCTTAAACAGGGGCTCCTTGGTTCCACTGAAACCTCCATATTCTGGTTAAATTATTCAGACACTGAGGAAAGAGCAGATGCTGTCCTAGAAAATGCCTTCTGTTGGCTTGTCACAACTACTTGGGAGAGAGTTTTGATTTTAAACTAAATTTAATTTAAATGATGCCAAAGCATATCTGCAGCCCAGTGCCATTCTTGAACTGCACCCTCAGGTAGGGTGACCTGCAAGTGAAACAAATTACAGAGGCTGCAGACTGAGTTCCAGAATTGAATTTGGGTATCAGATTTTTCCTTTGATAAATTCTATTAGTCCTGCAAAATAAATACATCAGGCTGGAATCAAAGTCTGTTAGCTCCATGCTTTGGGACAGACTGCCAAGCACTTGGGATCAATTCTTTAGGATGGATTTTGACCACAGTTCCTGAAAAGTCATGCTGAAACTTAGCTGCTTGAAGATGGATGCTAAGGCATGTCCCAAGAGTTCCTGGTTTTAGCTGTGCAAGCAGAGGGGCTGATGCCAGTAAAGAGGCAATGAGGTAGTTTGGGAAAATATCAGCAATTTCATGGCAATGAGATGCTTAAAATTAAATTATTCAGAGCACAGTGGAGCAGTTGGCTGGGGGAAGACTTGCAGCATGTGGAGAGCTGCTTTTCAATAGAAACACTGATTTTAAAGAAAAAGTGCTTCAAGAGGAAGCACTTTTTTTCCTCACTCTCTGGTGAGGAAACAGGATGTTTGAGAAGGGTCTTTGGGAATGCTGAGCAGAGGAAGTGCTGGGTCAGTTTGTCTCCTTTCTCCTGAAGCTGTTTGTGGCATTCCTGCAAGGGCAGAGTGATGAACGTCAGTGCATCAGGACTGTGATGTGCACAGGAACAAGTGGATGGAACGTGGGTGGATTGATTTTACCAGCCTTACTTGTCTCTGATGTGCAGAGCAACACTTGTGTGAAGTGTGGTTTTGATCATTCAGCCCTGGCCCACAGAAGAGATTAAAAGGTGCCCACAATGAGCTCAAGCAGGTGGTGATGCAATGCCTGGAGCCTTTCTTTCCCTGTTGCCCCATCAAAAGGTGATACTCATCTGATGCAGCACATAAACCCTCCTAATCCTTTGACCTGGGGTGTTTCAGGTAGATGTTGGAGAGCTGCAAGTCTCAAGGTGAGGTGTCCTTTTGGTCCAGACTGAGTGGTGCTTAAAGTTGGTGCCACCACACAGGAATTTGGGTGATCTCCGGAGCAGGTGCAACTCAGTCAGCAGCATCAGTGGCTTTGTTGTGGTGAAAAAGGCTGCCAGATAAGCACAGCAAGGGGCAACAGTGATGAGCCAGAAAAAGACAGTTTTTATAGGACATAGTAGAGTAAGGTAGGGAAAGCAAAAGTGAGTGAGCTGCTCCTGCTTTCAGGTCTCAGTGGGACCACATGCAGATCACCTGGCTGTGATCCTTAGCAGCACTGTGGGATGGAAGTCTCGGGGAACTGGAAAGCAGCAGGCTCAAAAGCTGTTTCTCCAGTGCAGAAGTCAGAGCATTCTTAACCTTCTGGGTGCCTCTCCATAAATTCACAGTTTGATCTCAGCAGGCACTGGTAGCTTTGCTGCAGAGGCAGGGAGAAGATTCTGCTGAGCACAGCACCTGATAGAGGTGAGGGTTTAATTCATGTACATGTGGTTCCGCGTGTAGCGAGAAGCGAGTGGGTTAAACACGGGAGCATTTTGCTGTGTTTACCAGTGACCTGTGTGGAGGCTGTGCTTTGTAGCAGGAGCACTTAACCCCTGGACTGGAGGCTTTCTGTGTGTGCTGCCAGGATGAGTTTATAAAAAAATTTATTTCCAGCAGCACTGGGTTCCTGAGAGCAATTTGAGAACAGGCTGTGGGCTGAACAAGCTGGTTGTTAATTACCATCAGTCTCTGGATGGCATCAGGGAGGTTCAGAGTCTGAACAGACTCTGGTGCTTGGAGTGTGGGGCTGAAGGTGGTGGGAGGGACTGGGCCTGAGGGAAGTGGTCCCATCTCCCCAAAACCTTGCCATGATATGTGTCAGTGGGAGGAGGTAAAGACCCTTAAGGGGATGAGGTGATGGGGCAGTCCGTGGAACTTAATACCTGAATTGCTGTGTCTGCTGTGAAACAGCTTGGGGATATCCCAGTTTTCTGAATGCTCCCTCATTCTCTCCTGTTTAAGCTTCATGGAGCTCTGGGTCCCACAGCCTGGCTGTGCTGTGGGAAGATAGGAGCCTTAGCCAAAGTTCTGTTTCCATACCTTAGATTTCCCCATCTAAGCCCTGAACGCGAGAGCAGAAAGAGCAAGGGGAGTCAGTTTACCTGCGAATGATCCTCCCGACATCCTCAACATCCTTGCAGTCTCCACAGCAACATCTGTCCTCTGGACCTGGGCTGGAGGCCACTCTGGAGGCAGGAACTTCTCAGGAGTGTCTCACCTGTTCCATGGGAGAGCAGGGATCTCCTTCCTCCTCCTCACCTGCTCCCTGGGAACATTCCCTGGCAGGGAGAACATCAATTCTCTCCTCTGTGTCCCTGCCTGCACACCAGGCGCTTTTCTCTGCCTGACTGTGCAGCAGGAAGTGAACTCCCTGAGAATGTGTTCACTCTTGGCTTTGAACTTTCTGCTCATCCCATGTGTGTGTGGCTGTGAAGAATCTCTCCCTGTAAAACATATTGCTCTGATGTTGAAGAGGCTGAGGGTGCTTCTGTTCTGGTGCTCTAGAAAGCGTCAGTGAGGGGTAAGGGAGATGCAGATGGTTGATTGGGATTTAATATCCCTTCTGGATGCCATCAGAGCAGCTGTTTGGTGTATCCTCCTGCAAGGTCTCTGAGAGGAAGGGCTCTGTCTATGGCAAGCTCAAGAAAGAGGGAAACTGGTCTCTTGGATGGTGCCAGGGTGGATTTATTTTTTTAGCTGAAAGCACAGGCACTTCAGAGAAAACACCTGCAGGGAGAAAGTGGTGTAAAGGCTTTCTGAGCAGAGGGACTGGCTGCCTCAGCTGCTCCCTGGGTGGCTGCTAGAATGGGGACTGGGCACCGGGATGCCATCCTGGAGCTGGGCTTGGTGCTCCCAGGGTGTGTTTGCAAACATCTGGCAGAGGACCTGTTCTTAGAGCAACCTTATAGAGGTCCTACAGATTGGGCATTTGGTGCTGCTGCCTGGGTTTGCAGGGTGTGTGTGTGAAAGGGACGGGATGGGCCGTTCTCCTGTGGGCTGACCAGGGCCTCTGCTTCCTGCAGTGGAGAACAGAGTGGGGCTGGTTCTGCACTGCCTCACCAAATGCAGAGTGAGCAATAATTGTTTTCTCAGTGTGGTGCTCCAGCAGGGAATAATCCTGCAGCTGGAGCAGGCTCATGCAGAAGTGAAGGCTGGAAGGAACTTCTGGAGGGTATCTCACTGAATTCCCAGCTTGGGTCAGAGCAGGTCTCTGGGTGATCAAATATAACGCTGCCTTTTTCAGCAGCAGCTCTTCTGCCTGTATCCATGGGTTTTGGGGCAGGAAAAACTGTGATTATCTGAGGCCAGGGAAGTCTAAAGGGGGATCTTTACACTGAGAGCAGGTCACAGGGAAATACCATCCTTTATTCCTACTCTAGGCAAATTTATTTGTGTGCAGCCCTTTATCTGGGGCTTAGCCCTTGCTTTGCACATTTTGGTATCACTTTTTTGGATGCAACAGGATCATCTGTTTTAGATTTTGTGTTATCCTGTGAAGATGCAATTATGGACATGCGTTTTCAGCAGACACGAGGAAGGAAACATTCCTTATGGCCACGTGAGTATTTGGATACTGGAAAAGAAATAAACTGCAGGTGAAGTAATGATCCAGCCATTCTCTACTGGGATGAATTCCTGTTGCAGACATCTTTTTGTGAAAATCTTTTCTTTAGGATTTTTCCTGCTGAAGCTGAGAAGTTTCAGCAACAAATGTAAACAATTATTATCTGCTGCTGCGGAATGCAACAGGTCCACCTGTGATTGGCCCCTCTTGGATGTTTACAATTAATGGCCAATCAAGTCGGAGCTATCTCAGACAGAGTCCGAGAGAGCTGCCTTTTGTTATCATTCTTTTCTTTTCTATTCTTAGCTTAGCCTTCTGAGGAACCTTTTGCTTTCTATTTCTTTTTAGTATAGTTGTAATATATATATATATATATATATATATATATATATATATATATATATAATAAAATAAGAAATCAAGCCTTCTGATCATGGAGTCAACATTCTCATCTCTCTCTTCACCTGAAAACCCCTGTGACCACGGTCACAAATTCTCAGTGGTTTGAGGTTTTTTAAGAGCTGAATTTTGGATTTACCCCTTGCTGGTGACACAAGTAAACTACTGGAGCTCACTCCAGCTACTGAGAATCAAGAACTAGACTGGGACTATCCCAAGGCTTGGTCACAGATCCAGCCTTCAGCTATTTCAGTTACTTCATTAATAATCCTTTTTGTTCAGATTATGTGTTTAGTTCCTTTCTCTGCTCGTAGTTCTGGGAATGTTGTCTGTATTGCCTTTTGCTAATTGCTTTCTCCTTGCTTTGAAGAGTGAACACCAAAACCAGCTTTTTGGGTTGAACTTGAAGCATCCTTTGTTTTCCAGGGTGATGCATTAAGAACTAGAAGCCACAGATGAGAAAAGCCCTTGTAATATAATTCCAGGCCTATTTGCTCAAGTTTGTTTTTAATAAAGCAGAGAACACTTGAATTTCCAACAGCCCAGTTTGTGCTCTGAATTACACTCTGGGTTTAGGTGGTGCATTTATTCCTGTGCTGTCAGTTCATAGTTTTTCAAGACACTGGGTATTTGATGATGTTCAAGTGTTCTTTACTTTTACAGACTATACATATATGTGTATATATACATATATAAACTATATACAGCCTGAGATGTATATAGTTTATATATATACATCTACCACAGCACTTTACTGGTATATTTGGAATATCTTGCTGAAAAAAGGAGCTTCAGCATGGAAATCAACGGTGATTCTTTCTGATTAAGTGTTGCAGCCTGAATTGGTGCTAATAAAGTCCAGGGTAAGGAAGCAAAAAGGGCCTTTGCACGGTATGCACAGATGTTTAATTCAGCCACCAGTAAGATGCTCAGGGTCCCAGGCACTCTGCTGGGGTTCGCAGGGTCTCTCTGCCCAGAGCAGGGGCTGGACAGCGGCACTGGGGCAGAACAAAGCCAAGGGACAGCAAGGGAATAGGGAGGGATGGCTCAGGGACACAGGAACAGGGCAAGGAGCCAGTGGGGTCTGAACAGCTTTTTGAGGGAAGCTTCTTGTGTCTCCCTAACCAAGGGGATGCCCCTCAGGATCTCTACAATTCAGAACCCAGATTTTGGCTCATTTGAAAGAATTTTTGATATTCTGTGTTTTTGGATGTCTAATAAACTAGAGGACCACACTTCCAGGTCGTTGGTGTGTTACTTCTTCTCCTGGGGGGGGGGGGCTTTGTTTTGAATGTATAAACTCTAGGGGAGGGGGGAGCTGCAATTTTCATTTTTACAGAAGTAAACACCAGGGCAGAATCTATCTCAGTGCTTTGGATTTTGGCCAGGGGGAAACAAGTTGGGGAGGACCTGATGGTGTTCGGATTTTTTTCTTTAATATTTAAATATATTTTCATTTTAAAAATAAAAAGTAGAAGTGAATATAAAAATAACTGAAAAAAATCTCAAAAATAAAAAAATAAAAAGGTGAAAATTAAAGCAAATAACTGTCTTGATTTGCCGCTGGTGCAATGCCAGTGCCCCCATGAAAATATATTCTCCCTAGTGCCTGCTGTGAGATGTGACCAGAAATAGGGCAAAGCAGGCTCCAGCTTAGGAATAAAGGAAAAAAACCCCAACTTTATTAACTTACAATATATAAAAGAAACACACAGAACTCAGAGTGAAAACCTTCCAAAAACATTCCTCCTCCTCCTCCCAATTTCCAGCACCAGACGAAATAGAACCTTAGATTCTCAATCCAGTTACCACCCCTTAGATCATCGACTCTCAGTCCATTACCACCCTTTAGATAATCAATTCTCAGTTCATCAAGAGGAGAGGAGTCCCTCTTGTGCCATAGGCTTCCCCTGGAAACACAGTTGAGACCTCGTGTGTTTCCATGTTACACGTGGCACCGCCCAGAGAACATTTGCCATGGTGACATCTTCCTTCCATGTCCAGTGCCCTCACCACTGCACATGGACCTGAGCTGCTTCTAGGGTTCCTTTTTAAGGATGCTTTGCCCAGTTCCAAAGAAAGCACAGTCTCTCACTTTGGGACACCTGTCCCTCCCCAGATTCATCCCCTGGGGCTGAGGGGTCTCGAGATCAGAGATCTTCTTCTCTGAAGACAGAGGGCACCACCACCCTCCTCACCTATAGTCTCTGTTCACGCACTCCTTCACATAATATCACTGCACTCTCTTGGCTCTGAGACGTTGCCTCCCCTTAAATGCAGTCTCTGTGTCACAGGAAAAATGGTTCTGTCCATGGCTGTACAAGAAAAGTCCAGCCAAAGGCCACTCCATCATCTCCTCCCACCTAAGGTTCTTCTCAACTTATCTCGTGGCCATTTCCTCTTATCTCATCTCTATCTCTCTCCTCATTCATCTCCAGGAGGATCAGCATTTGTAAGGTTTCCATCATTCAAGAAAGGGTTAAAAATCACAGTCTCTGCCTGTCCAGAACTCCCATGGCTGCCCTGTTGAGCACCTTCTCACCGCATCCCCCTTCTCCTTCTCAGCCGGCAGTGCTATCCCGTTTCAAGGTGGCACAGGCTCTCTCTCTCTCTCTCTCTGTGTCTCGGGGGCTGGGGGCTGCCTGCTGCCTCTCAGTGCTCCTCCACCCTTCCATCCTGCAGGGGCCTTCACCTCCCTCTCTGCCCAAGGCCCGGCTCCCCTCACGCGGCCCATGGCTTCCCCTGCCGCACCCAGGCCGCAGCCGGGGGTGAACCTTTCTGAACCTTTCACCACCGGAACCAAGAGAGCTTCCCCTGGGCGTTCTCTGCTTTGAACCCTCTGTGTGCTCAGAGGTGCATCCATGTCCTCCTGGGCCGCACCAGGTGCCAATATTTGAATTTGAGCACCTATTGGTTTGACCACAGCATCCCTAAAAACTCGCTTCCTTTTCAAACCAGGACAATAACAATAAGTGAAAACAAAAGTAAGCAAAGCTTTAAACAAAAACTAAAAGTAAAGCAAAAATTACTTTAGTTTTGGTTTTAATTTTTAAATTATTTTAAGGGTGTTGCGTTTTGCTTGAACAAGGATCCCATGCACTTGGTCTAAATCATCTTTTATTGTGAAGCTTCTCCTCTTCCAATGAAACACAAAACACAGAACAAACATTCTCTACCCAAAGAAGAAAAGGAATTTCTTTGCCCACAAAATATCTTTACAGTCATTTTACACATCCAATGCTGTCTGAGCTCTGCGGCTCCAGCTCTGCTGTTAAAGCTGGTCTAAAATATAAAACTGGTTTCTGCAGAAGCTCAGTCAAGGAATACATGTGCTGAACTGATAATTTAATTAACCAATTGGTTAATTAAACTCTACAGCTTTGCCTTTAGGAGTGAAGCTGGGAACTGCATCTCCAGTTCTTATTTTGCCATTTAAATCCGAATTTTACCTGGAATTTGCCACAGAACATCAGGAAACTTAGCCTGTACACAGATATGTACACAGTAACTTAGTTTTCCTTAAGTCAGTAATTAAAACTAGCGGCTGAGCATCTTCCATTCTTTATTGGATCCCTAGGAAATACAAGGATTTTGGGCCAACTCCTCTTTTCTGGTCCCAACTTCCAAAGGCTTCTGTAACAAAAATGTTTGATACAACATTAGGTTAAAACAGAACTACAGCACAATACAAAAACTTCTTAAACCTAAAAAACTCTCTCTTTTAAACCCCAAGCCCCTTCTTTTAAACCCAAAATCTCCTCTTTTAAACCCAACTAAAACTCTCTTTAAAGCCAAACAAACTCAAACTCCTGGACCTGTGTAGAACATTACAGAATCTAAAACAAATACTTTGAATTTCAGGATAAATAAATGTGAAACTGATATAGTTTAAGAATAAAAATTTCTCATTACTCTGACACTGCTGGGACCCAAGATACAGTTAAGACCCAGCTCTCACAGGAGCTGTGCCACAGCTTGGCCAGGTAGAATTTTATTCTGATAAATTGCAGAATTAGTTAGGTTCTGTCCATTGTGACAATAGTCTCCCAGTGAGGAAGAAACAAAGGAGGAAGAAAGAGCTGCACCATGTTCATCAGATGCCAGCAGCCCACAGGGGGAAAAAAGAGCCAGCTAAACCCAGCAAGAAAGGACATTTTTTCCACCCTTTCATGGCAGTGGCAGCACTCAGCAGGTGATGGAGCAACTGATGGAGCACTTGTCACACATTGTAGGGAAACACATCAGGTCAGCAGAACAGGTGATTCACAAATATGCTGCAAATCAAATAAAAATTATGTTATTTGATAGATTCAAATAATACCTCTCTACTACACTCACACATCACTGCAAGAGCTACATACTTTATTTCCCAACAGCATAACCCTGAGAAACAAGGGCCAATTGAACTAATCAGTACGGGAAGGTGAACAAGAGGCAACTGCTGTTCTTTCAGAATCCTAACATCAGCTCTGGAGAGCAGCTTTTCCAGGTTTTGCTGCACTACTGATGGCTTCAGCTAGGTTTCCAAGTAGTGCTGGCAGCTCATGGTTCAAATCCAGGTAATTAATCTTTTAATCCAGGTAACTCACGCCCCCATCATAATATCACCATTTGTGGGTATCTCTACCCAGCACACACAATCAAACCAAAGGCAAGTATTGGGTTATGATATTAAGCATTAGAAAAATCTTTCTTTATCTTTACATCCAACTTTAAACTGAGGCAAGAAGGCAGGGAGAAGCCTGGCTGCTGTTGCAGTTGAAGAGTCCAAAGAGAAGCTCAGGTTTGCTGAGGTGTCCTGGGGACAAAAGGTTCACCAGATTTAAATAGTTGCCTCAAAGGTGTTTCCATGTTGCTTTCTGAAAATCAGTAGGATGTGTAATAACCATCTCACCAGAATCCACTGTGCTGAAAAGGATGCTCCTAGTGAACTCCAAGTATCCCACAGAACCAGCAGAAATGGGGCACAATGAGGCATCCTACCACCAGCCTCAGTACTCACACAATGCATGAACCTTCCCATCGCCTGCAGGGAAAACAAATATTATTAAGGTTAATAAACAGGGCAATTTTTTTGGTGAAACACATTGGTACACCTGGATTTTTAAATTTTATTTCCCTCCACAAAACACAGTCATTGGTATCTATTTTCAAAGCAGTGCTGGGAAAAGAAACACCTCCCAGGAATTCATAGATATGTCAGGAAAGAGGTGAGTGATGTGAGCACTACGAGACTCCACAGATGTTACACCCAGGGGAAAACTGTATATTTTTCAATAAGGCCACTCTAACTCTTAAGATTCATTATATTTGAGCATCTCCTTATCAACACGCATTCATCAAACTGTGTGCTGGTCTGAAGTTTCATGAAGTACAGTGGAAACACATTAACAATTAACAATGGGTCTGTCACCCCTGTTACACTGTGCAACTCTTGCTGGAACCCAGAGCATCCTTGAAGCAGGAGCAGCCTCCTCTCCACCAAACACTTCACGATCACCACCCAGACACATTCAAGAACCTCCAGCCTCCCAAGAAAACTACTCCAGCCAGAGCTGGAACACTTCCCCCTCCTTGGCAGCGCTTCTCCAGTTCTGTTCCCTTCTCCAAGCTCCAGCACCACGGTGTCCTCCTTGTAGGGAGGGACCCAAACCTGAACACTATTCAAGATGCAGCCTCACCACAACCTTGGATGAGATTCAGGCTGTGCATCCTCAGAGGAAAATAACTGCTGACTGTTGTTTTTTAAATCACTTGAGTTAATAGGCAAGAAACACATTAAGATTAAAAAAAGGAAAAAAGTAATGGAAAATTTTAAGTTCTGGAAGAGATAAGTGATCTAGAAAATCCAATTGTCCTCTGAACAGCAACTGCATTAAATTTGGAAGCTAAGTGTAATAATTAAGCTGAAAGAATAGATTTTAGTGATGTTTAAAGTGCTAATTTCAACTCCTCCTAAAACCATGCATCTCCAGCAAATCTCTCAGCTATAACAATAAAAGGTTTTGCATACAGATCTGAGTACTGAGGGTTTGTAAAGCACCTCAGCTCGTCCAGCAGCACTTTTCCATACGATCTCAAGAAGTTTCTTTTCCCTCTGGCTGAGGCAAGAGGATACACAAATTACACCCAGCCATCCTCCAAAGGCTTCTATGGCCAGTTCCTCCGGCACAACATCCTGTTCCTGACATTTACCAGCAGCAGAGGATTTGTGGAAATGGGAAAACTTACCATGACATTCTCCCAACCCTTGCTGTGAGAAAACCTGTGAATTCAGTCTGGAAGTGCAAAGGCCCCTGTTCCTTCCAAACACTTCAGCATGTGTGTTCTGGATACCTCAATCAATTCTCCAAATTTAACTATGCAGCTGGGAATATTTGTCATCAAAACCACCAGTCTTGGTGTTTCTGTGTGCCAATAGGCAAGAAAAAGGGTAAAATGCAGGTAAGAATTACCTTAAATCCTGGTTTGAGCAGCATCATTTAAAGCTTAACAATGTGTGAAACAACAAAGAGACACAGCATTGCTTTCTGACCAAGGTATTTTTCAGGGAATCACAGCCCACAGACCATGGAAAAAGAAAATCATCCACATCTCTACATCTCCCTGGGGACCAACAGTGCAGACAGACCAGGAGCTACACAAGGAATTGAATGTTCTGTCGAAAAATAACAGGAACAGCATCTGCCAGGTCTGTGTACAATAAATAATGAGGTCCCCTGTAATTAAACTCCCACAGGCACACATCCTAACCAGCCTTGGAGAAGCAGGGACTGCAATGAAACATGTGTCCACCTCCCACCTATTTCAGGGTTCCTGTGTCCACAGCACATGACTAGCAACGCTTTGGGTGGACAACGGGGTCTTTACTGATCACTTGAATCTTGTCTGGTCATGGAATTCCAGAGTGGTTTGGGTTGAAAGGGATTTTAAAGATCATCTCATCCCAACCCCCTGCCATGGGCTGACTCTCAACTCAGTGAGTTTTATTCCCTTCAGGCTTCATTGGGAGAGAAGATGTTACAGGAAATATCAATCCCATACCCAGGCTAGCTGGGAACTGTACAACAAACACAGCCACAGCCTCAACAACGTCGTATCTTCTTTCTACTTTATTGACATGATGAACATTAGTCATGTATCAAATATGGGGTAGCTCTATCACCTAACATGGTAACAGGTAATTTTGGCTGCTCTGCTCAAAGAAACCTTCTTGGGTTTGGAGTGTGATCCCACTGAACCTGTCAAAACACACAGCACGATGATTACTATTTGCTCTTACTTATATTTATTCAAATAAAGAAGAAACATCACCAAAAAACTCCAACATTTTATGCACCAAAACCCTCAGTAAGAGATTCAGCACTGCAAAGATAACATTTGGGCAGAAAAAAAAAAAAAACCCCAGGAAAAAAGTAACATCTGTGGATCAAAGGGGAAAGAGATTGTTTATCCCCTTCTTTTCAATCCAAGCTCAGTACACCAGGTTGTAACCTCTGCACTGAGCTTCCCATTAGTGGCAGCCAGTCTATAACAACTTGACACAATGACCCCACTTCTACTCCCAGGAGGATTGTTAACAATGGGATCACATCACCTCCATGGGGTGCAATGCAAGCTCTCACTACAGTACTGGAATCCACACCAGTGCAACTTAAAGGCAGCCAGGTCCTGGAGAAACCATTGCTCAGGAAGGCATCCTGCTTCATCCTCTGGGTGTGCTTGCCAAATGTGGGAGCCCAAAGTACTGCCTTACTTGGTTTTCTCTGCTCCTCAAGGCTTTTTTCTGGACACAAAGCATTGGTCTTCTTCCAGCCCTGCTCCAAAAGGAGAAAATATAAGAATAAAATACAAAAAAAAAACCCAAAAAACAAACAAAAAAACCCCAACAAAACAAAAAAAAACCAAACAAAAAAACCCCACAAAAAAAAACCCCAAAAACCAAACAAAAACCCCCAAAATAAAACAAAAAAAAAAAAAAAATAAAAACAAAATGAAAAATTAAAAATTAAATAGACAGTACTCACTCTTCCAGGGAGTTCCCATGGGGCTGGGAATTGCAACTGGTCTGAGGCAGGAGGAATTTTTCTTTCCTCCCAGACTGTGCAGCACATCAGGGATGTGTTCAGACTAAACTGGCTCTTGCATTTCTTAGGGGAATACAGTAAAGGTTTTGGAATATAATAAAATCAATGCTGCTGGTGCTCCCCTGTTCACCCAGTCCAGCCCTCAGCCATGGCACAAACATTTTAGATACTGATTATGAACTTTTGGATGATGATTAGTGATGTTCTTTCACTAAGTCTCCTAATGCTATCTTTTACATTCAGTTTTGTTCTCCATCTCTCCTCAGGAAGGATCTCCCCACACTGTTCTGCTGCAAACAAAAGGAGACTCCAACAGCAAGGCAGACACCCTCTAACTGGAAGGTTTCCTTTGGAAGTGACTGGCTCCAAGGAGCCAGTAAAGGTGTTGGAGAAAGATTGAAATGACTGCAGGGCTCTCAGACACTTCCCAAGACCATCCATACACCCACCCCCAGCCAGCTGGAACCATCATTTTGCTTCAAGGGTCTCTCAGCTGAGCCCCCTGCCCAGCAAACATCCCATCTCCCAGGAACACCAAACCCCTGGCTCATGTGCCTAACCCAGTTTCTGATGATAAACAAGCAGGAGAGCAGCTGCCCTCCATCCTTTCCATCCACTGGCCACCCTCCTTCCCTGGGCAGATTTATCCACATTAAATCATTCACAGTCCCACCCTTCAGATATTTCCTCCACTGCCTAAACCATTTTGAAGCCAACATTGCCTTAGCCTGCAGCAGGGTGTTCAAGAGATCCATGAAGGAGATGTGTTAAAGCACTTTATTGGTGATCACAGATAGTCTGTACATTCAACTTAGTACAAAACCCTCTCCATTAACCCCAGAGAGAACGACAGCCACCAGGAGCTTTGAATGCTGGCTTGGCTCCCTTCTGAGGAAGCAGAAGGGAAATGTTAGAAAAAATAGTCTGGTTTGCCACTCCAGTTGGACTCCAACAGCAAACTAGTCCTGCAGTCTGCAGCCTGAGCTGCAGCTCAGAGAATTAAGAACTCGTGTCTACCAAAGGGATGCACAAGGAAAGATTTGGCATCTCCTGTCATGCTCTGCCTCAGGGTCCTGTCTCCTACTTCTGATGCTCCACTGTAAAGTGCTGCTGTAATTTATCAAGACTAATTAAAAATTTCATCTCAAGAGCTCTAAACCATCAGGGAAGAGATTTCCATGCCCACCACAGCCTCATTTGTCATCCAAGCTGCTCTCTGGCAGCAAGGCGCCACCGGAGCTCTTCTTCCTTCTGTGGAGGCACAAGCCACAGTCCAACTCCACATCAATGTCCCCAAATTTCAGCTGGCAGGACTCATTGCAGCTGCAGGAGAGACAGTGACAATGGTCAAGGACTCGTGGGTAGTGAGACCCACTGGCTCACCCTACCCTGCGTGGGCAGGCTGCTCTGTGGCAGCACGGAGCCCACTCCTTCACGCCAAGCCACGCTTGTGTACATATGGACACCCACACTCCTTATCCCATGACACACTGGTGCATGGATTTCCCAGCCCACTCCTGGAGCTGGGTGCTGCTCGTGGCTGCCCAGCCCGTGCCCTGTGCCAGGACCCCTCATACCAGCGGGATGCAGCAGCGTTGGCGGCCACCACGGCGAGGGCACCCAGGTAGTGCCAGCAGAAGCACATGGTGAGGAACAAGAGGTTGCTGGAGTCGCTCTGGTCCCAGCCTGGTCCTCCCCACGGAGGGGACAACACAAACCCAATCTGGTCACAGATGAAAGAGAAGTCAGACTTTAGCACATCCCTCCTGTTTTCCTCCTGATTTTAGCCTACCTGCTGCAGCTGACTGTGGACTAGCACTGTAACCCCAAGTAACACCTGCGACACTGCCCTTGGCTTCCCCAACCACTGACACAAGGTGTCAGGAGGGGATGGATTCTCTGCAGATAATCCTTAGGGCTTGCAGTGCAAGCCCAGCATGCTGGAAAAGGGCAGCATCCAAAAAGTGACATTGCCAGTCTGTGCATTTCCCCCTAGACCAAGAGATTGGAGATTACATGAGCGATTTCCAGATGTTTCCAGTTACTTGGAACAAACAGAGGAAGAAAATGGACCTAATAAAATTAATAAAATTTCATGATTGTGATTTCCTTCCCCTATGGGCTCCAATTTCCATTTTCCATTCATTTCCAGGTCTGTCCACGCTGCTACATTACACATGCACTTCACGATGGCAGCTGTGGCACTGAGCCTCATTTCCTATTCTTATTTACAAAGATATTTGAACATCCTGGAAGTTTAACCCCAACAGATGTGCCTACAGGGGCAACTCCACTCCACTCAGCTTCCTAGGTGCAAAGATCTGAGGAGAATGCTGTATAGACACTGACCTGCCAAAGCCAAGAGCCCTGGAGCAGGAAGGAGCTGGTCCTGAATGTCTCCAGGATGATATGGTCTCGGTGGAACACCTCTAGGAGGGCACAGAGGGCTCCAGAAAAGATAGCCATGGCCAGCAGGGAGTGGAGGTGCTGGTCCAGCACAGCATCACTGTAGTCACGGAAACAGAAGAGCAAACCTGCCAAGATCCACCTTGTGTTAGCAAAGGACACTCTGGGGTTTTCTCTTAAAAATCGTCTGAAAACTCACTCTTAGGCTCCAGGCCTTGCCGTGATCTGCCTTGGGGAAAAGAACCAGAGAGCCACCAGCTGCTGTCACCACCTTCCCTCTGCTACCACCAGGCAGCCCCAGCACTGTCTCAGCTCTGCTCCCTGTACCTGTGGGAGTCTCCGAGCCCCTTTACCTGGGGAGATCCCTGTGTCCCAGCCAAGGCTGCAGGAGGAGCACAGGGATGGGCACCTTGAGCTCAAAAGATGGTGGGGAGCTTTGTATCTGTCCCTCTGCATCCAACCAAGGTGGGGGGATGACACCTTTTTGTAACTTCAGGGTGGGAGAGCTGCTGGCCACCAGGAGAAGCACAGATCCCTCAAGCATCCCCTGTGGCATCCAGCTATGGTTGGATCCATATTTAGGAGGAGCAGGGAGGGGGGTGACTGTCACAAAGCCAGTGTCATCGTGCATCCACACTCCCTCCAGGTCTGCCTTTGTGGCCCCCAGACTGCCCAGGAACTGTCACACCCATGAGCACTGCAGCAGTTCCCTATTCTGTGTCTTCCCCCAGCACCAGGTACAATTCACCTTCCACAAGCAGAGCCAGGGACAGCGAGAGCCGGTCTGAGCCAGGGGGCAGCTTGAGTGGGGAGTGTGAGACCACGTCTGTGATGCCGGAGAGGAGGAAGAAGAGATAGATGGTGGAGTAGTGCCAGTGGGTGAGGTCAGTCCAGCTGTGCGTCTTGGGGCTGTACAGCTGCAGGTGGGGACCAGTGGGGACAAACTGCTCCACCAGTATCCCTGGACAAAGATAGAAAAGGTCACTTTTCCTTATACATGGGGAAATTACAAGCCTGAGGGAATGTTTCTTTGCAGGTGTGGAGCTGTAAAATTCCTCTGCTGGTGTTTGCCCAGGAGAATGACAGCAAGCTCCTTGTCCCAGGGTGTGCCACAAGCATGTTCCTAAGTCCCACTAAAACAGGCCCAGTGTTGTGGAAGAGTTGCTGCTGTGCTAGCAGATATTGGGGCACAGACTCACCATCACTCTCTCTTACCTACTAGAGCAAAGAAAGCTTTGACTGCGCCTTCGAAGAGCTCCGCGTGCCCACGGCCCGGCTGGCCCTCAGCACCCCCTTTCCTCCTCAGGTACTTCAGGGGGTACCTCACCGACCACCACAGGCCAAAGGCGAAGAAGAAAGTGCCCCGGAGAGCACTGCCCAAAAAAGTTGTTGGCATTAGGCTCATTCTCTGGACCTGCAAGGACAAACAGTGCCTAAGGACCAACCAAAAGCTCCCCAAGGGAGTTGTTGGGCTGCTCAGCATCCTCAGGGATCCACAGCATGACAGAGCAGGTGCACATGGCTCAGGTGCAAACCAGAATCAGGGAATACCAGAAATGGGAAATCAGCACAGGGAAACTGCCACTGTGCACCACTGTGTATATGTGTGTATGTATGTATTTATGTGGCTGCATACAAAATCAACAGAACTTTATGCCAGAAAACAATACAGTAGTGCCCAAGAAAGTGTAACAGCTACTAGAAGAGGAAGCACAACAAAGTTTTTACTAATAAAAAGCAACATGACAATTATTTCCTTAGACCATAAACTTGCTCCAAACTAGGCAATTACCAGGGTGTGAATCCAGTGCTGGATTAGGAGCTCCAGCCAGTGAAGGCTTTTCTGGGCTGTGCAGGAGGAGGCAACCCAGGAACCATTAACATCTGGAAAAAGAGCCTTATGCATATTCCACACAACCTTTGTGTGGCACACAAGTGGTGATTTGACACTAGAGATTTCCTCTCCATAGGAAGAAGCATAAAGAAATCCTTGACCAAGCCAAACCAATGCCAGAGTACCAACCAAGTAGGATGGAGAGGAGCGAAGATACAGCAAATTTATATCCTGCAAAGTATTTCAGCCATAAAAAGATTCCTTAGAAAAATCCCAGTGTAGCAAGTACAGAAAGGAATAAATAATGATCAAAGTGTTTCTAGCATTGTTTTACCTGGGGATGGTCTTATTCCCTCCAGAAAGACCTCTTGATCTCCTTGCTCTCTGTAAGCTTCTACCACCTAATGAGGACTCACTTTTCTCCTCCTCATGGGCTTTCTGGTCCTTTTCTGCAGCTGGGATGTGCACAGAGGAAGGCATTACTCATTCCAAGGCTTCCACACTGACCTGCCCTTGCATCACAGATCACATCCTCACTGTGTTTAGAAATACCAAAGCAAATTACAAAGGCTGGATGAACAACCCCAGCACGTTCTCTGAGTCCTCCCACACTAGAAAGTAATTAGGCACTGCAAAACAAGGGTAGGATGTGGCATGGCAAGTGCCTGAGGTGAGGGAGAGCTCTGCACCACGTTCCAGGTCAGGTTATGGCTGCAGAGCTGGCATGGGTCAGACTGGCTCAGCTCTGTGTGGCAAACACAGGATTGGAATGTGGAAACCATTGTCATCCTTTGCATCTCTGGGACACAGGCAATCTGGGAAAGGCTCAAATCTATGCTAAGGTTTCCTTTCAGGATGGAAATTACTGAACTGCCTTTCCAGTAGCTGAGAAATGACCCATCCAGGAGCTGGGAATCACGTATGGCTCTCTGCTCTATTTGGGGTGCCTGCATTAGGGTGAGGTGGTTGATGCCCCAGCAGAACCCACATCTTTCTTGATTATACCCTGGGCACTCCAGCCAGGACACTTCTCTTCCTTGCACAGACATCTACATCTGAAGTGTCTAACAATAAAGCACATTTAAGCATAGCACAACTGCATGATACATAACTAAATTTTACCATTGTCCTACTTGTGACTGCAAGGGCAACAGCCTGAAATTGGAGTACACCCTGATTGAGAGACATGTGAAGAACATTAATTTGGCATGATGAAGTGGAGGAGAGAAGGAGAGCAGAGACATCCCAGAGTCCAGAAATGACAAACGTGTCCCACCTGCAGCCCCAGAGGCTGCTCCAAGGCACACCAGCATCCAGGATTAACCTGGGGGTCTGTCACTCCACATCCACCTGCTGTGTCCCCCTTGGTGTGAGTTACCAGCAGACCCAAACTGCTGTTTCAGAGCTGTCCGTGGACTCTCCTACCCTGACCATCCCTCTCCCCAGCAGAGCAGCCTCACTCTTCCTTGCAGCACCAGGGACCCCCTTGTTTCACAACACCTCTGCAGCCCAATCCAGCAAGGCTCTGGGGAGTTGGCACGAGTCTCCTTTGCTTCCCAGCAACTGGAAACAGCCCTTCAAAAGCCACCACCGATCCCAGAATGGTTTGGGCTGGAAGGGACCTTAGAGTTCATCTCTTTACAAATCCCTGCCATAGGCAGGGACATGTTCTACTAGACCAGGTTGCTCCAAGCCCCTTCCAACCTGGCCTTGAACACTTCTAACACTTCTAAGAATCCAGTCATGTCTTGGGGCATCCCTCTTGTAGCAGAGATGGCCCAAACCACCATCAGACAAGCAGAAGTTTGCATTTTGCATGTAGCTCGCTCACCAAAAAAAAAAAATCCCACCTCCTTTTATAAAACAGCCACTATTCTGCAGCAAAACCAGACGTTTCCAAGCAACAGTCCACTTGCACAGCTCACATATTTGAAGCACAGAAAAACAACCCCCACATTCACAGAGCCCCTCCAGCAGCCCAACAAGCCCAACCCTGACACCCCTGACCCAGCGGCTTTTCCCACTCCAGCTTTGGAGCTCATGCTCACATAAAAGCTCATTTAGCTCCAAGGAAGTGGCAGCCAGCAAAGAGCAGAGACACCAGGTTATTTATTCCTCCTGGGAACTGCTCTGTCTGTCAGAGCACTTGAAATATGGCAGCAGACAGAAGTCATTACCTGAGCTGCCCTTCTCCCTCCACAGCTTCCAGGCTGTGATGCTCCTGCTCAGTCGCCCCCGGGAGCTGCCTGCTGTCCTTGCAGAGCCATGCCTGACTGCTCACAGCCTCCTCAGCCTTGGCTTGGGAAGGACAGCATTCCTGCCCAACTCCCAGGCTCTCCCCTGGAGCCACTGCAGCTCCAGATCCATCACCATCCATGATTTTGACCCCACCTGCTCTAGTGCAGGGGATTGCTGCTGTCCCTCTGGATGTGCCAGCACTCCCTACAAGCACCCATCAGCATTTCAGGACAGCCAGCATGTGTGCAGAGGACAAGCTCAGCACCTGGCTGCTGCAGACATTTGGGAGGGTCTTCTCTTTGCAACTCCTCCTCCATCCTTGGACATTTCCAGGGATCCAGGGGCAGCCGCAGCTTCCCTGGGCAGCCTGTGCCAGGGCCTCACCTTCCTCACAAGGAAGAATTCCTTTCCAATACCCCATCTATCCCTGCCCTCTGGCACTGGGAAGCCATTCCCCCTGTCCTGGCACTCCAGGAGTCCCTCTCCAGCTTTTTGGGGCCCCTCCAGGCCCTGGAAAGGGCTCCAAGGGCCCCCCAGAGCCATCTCCTCTTCAGGCTGAACGACTTCCATCCTCTGCATCACACAGCTACAAAACACAATAATCCCCCCAAAAAATGGCTAAAGCCAGAGATTTCTGGCACCATCAGCACCACTTCCACCAGCCTCACCCACAGCTGTCATCACAATGAACCCTTGTCTCTCATGGATGTTCTCCCCATGTTCCTTCTTTTCAAGTTCCAGCAGCCATGGCACAGCTGCTCGCCAATGTACAGATGGAAGAGTTTACCTGTGACTCCTGCCTGTCCTCCTCCCTCTCCAGATGTGTCAGCAAGGAGCTTATTACTCAGAAGAGGCTGATAAAGGGAGAAGCCACCACGGGGAGGTACCCCTCAGACAGGATGTTTGGAGCTGAACATTCCATGGGCCAGTTCAAAGCACCCTGAGTCAACCACCTTTCACAACCTGGGCCACCTCCTGTCTGCTATTAAAAAAACAGCCGACAACTCTCCTGGAGTTTGCCACAAAAATCAGAATAAGCAGCCAATTCCTGCTCCCATGGCAACCCTGTGTATTCAGTTGTTAGATGGGGCTGGGCATGACTGGGGAAAGAGCCAAGCAGAGAGAAGGCAGCAGTAAGGTCTGACAGGGCTCTGCTGCAAGTCTGTGAACTGGGCTGCCAGGGACATGATAACCTTTTAGGAGGTCCAATCTTATAAAAGTTGCCTGAGGACAGGAGATTTTGGGCCAGAAGTTCACAAACCAGAGCAGAGCCTTTGTGAGCTTCCCCTCCCAGCCCACAGCAGCTGAGAAATGTGGGGCATGGCCCTCTCTCCCCCAAAAGATGGGCAGGTAGGACACAGCAGCATGTTTCCACTCCTTTTCCTCTCTAATACAACAACGCTGCCCTTCACCAAGCAGCCACAGACACAAGCCACCTTGAAGCTGCTGCCCATCCCCTGATGACTGCAGAGATGAGCAGTGCAAGTGCTACAGCCAAATAAATACCTCAGGCCACCCAAGTGTTCTTATGTCCTTCCAAAACATTGAGGTGATGGTGCAGAAACATTCAGCATTACCCCAGAGCCCTGCTCAAGCCCCTGACCCTGGCACAGCCACATCCCCAAGCCAGCAGTTCTCCTAGGAAGTTGAATATTTCTCTCACTTGTGTTGCCAAACCCACTCCAAGCAAGCTTGCAGAACCAGCCTTGCCCAGAGCCAGTGACCCACAGGAACCCAAGGCTGGAGCAGTACAGAAGCAAAGCAGCCTCCCCAGGGTGATGGGCTGTGGTCCAGCAGAAAAACCACCAAGCCATAGCCAGGAGCCTTTTATTCCCATTATCTTCATATCAAGTGGGAGGAAGGAAGGAAAACAAGAGGTTGTGCCGTACACCCATCACTGCTCACTTCCAACGGTGCCTGAGAAGCAGGATGGCTGGAACAGGGATGGGTGAAAGGGTCCTGGGAGGCTCACAGCAGCAAAGGGGCTTCCACAAATGGCAGCTTCACCCAAGCCTGAGCTTAGGAACTTGTTTCAATATTAAATCCAAGCATAGGGAGAAACACAGCCCTCATGGGAGTTCTTCCTTACAGACCTACCCCTGAAAATAATGCAGGATGAGAACCATACCTTTTTGCAGCAGCACCATCTGCTGAAGAGGACCTCTTCGAGCTCAAATTTCCTTTCTGCAACCACCTACCTCTACAAACCACTGCCACAAAGTGCAAGAAGCTGCTTCCCAAGCTGTAGGAGTCAAGCCCTTGGACAAAGTGGGGAAAGATGAAGTGGGAGTCCAGCAGCTGGAGAGTGATGGGAAGAGCAAGGCCCAGCTGGAAAGTACCTACACAGAGGATCAATGTGCCTTTTTCCATAAAGGGCCAGTAAAGAGTAAAGACCAAAGAGAAAGACTCTTTGAAAAGGGCAAGTTAAGTTGCAGACAGTGAAGGAAGTTTTCAGTGCCGTAAACAGTTGTGGAAAGGAGGTTTCTTTTAAACCATCCCCATGAGAAAAATGAGGATTTAACTCTGATGGGTAGTTGGGAGAAAAGATAACAAATCCCCCAAAATCCCCTAGCAGGTCACTGAAACTCCATGCATGCTAAAATCACTGTTGGCACGAATGGATGTGATTCCATTTCAATTCTTTAGGAATATACCCCTTCTTACTCCTAGGAAAAGACTGAAGTGTGTCCAACTCCCTCCAGCTCCTCAAGCTAAACCCTGAATTGAATTTGATTTTATATTTTTGGTTTTATCTTGTTCTCTTTCTCTCAGCTGTAACTGCAACATCTTCTCCCTGAAGGTTCATCATCAGCCTCAGTGCTAATGAAAAAATGTGATAATGTTTGTCTCCTTCCTGGGGGTGGTGGGAGGCACAATCTAATTAAAGGTTTGCCAGCAACTCAAGTGCTGCAGATGGATGGTTGGATGGTTGTTTGGGAAGTGCAAGGTATTATTATTATTATTATTATGACGAATGCTAACACCAGCTTTCATAAACAGGCAACAGGAGGTAAAGCAGGTGGTAAAAGCAGAGGCAGGTCTTGTTCTGCTGCTACGCCTTCATTTCAGCCTCACATAAAGTGGCTGTGCGGGTGGCAGCAGGAGATCCTATCTCTGCCCAGGAATGAGTGGCTCGTGGATGGACTGTGCTGGCTCCTGATGAAGGGTTTGCCTCTCCAGCTGTAGGAAGAGCAGCTGCCAGGACCTTTGGCTGCTTTGGGGTGTTGTCTGGGCTCCTTTGTAAGAGAAGGGCAGGATCAGCAGCTTCTTCCGGCCGTGGATGAGCAGGACACCTGAGTGACAAAATCAAACATCAGACTGTAATCTTACAGTTACATTGTAAGAAAAAAACATCCTGAGACACCACCTCGGGATCCCACTCTTTTTTGAATCAGTGTGGATATGGATCCAAGCACACTCCCAGCCCACACCAGCTGTGTGGCCAAGGGGTCCAGTACAGAGACACTTTAACTCAATTTATAGAATCATAGAATGGTTCAGGTGGAGAAAACCTCCAAGATCATCAAGTCCAAATATTATATGCTGAAAAACATGATCCAGAAAAACTGATTGATATTAATGTTGTATTAAAAGCAACTCTCTGTCTAGGACTGTTCTAAAATATCCATCACTCATGAAATAATTTTGAGGACAGCTTAAGGTTGCACTTCTATATAGTAAATAATCTCTGTACCTCTGATCCAGACACCTTCATGCTTTGTTTGAGTACCTTAACTATTTACAAACTGGTTTTAGTTGAAATGAAAATCATTAATTCTCATGCAGAAATGAACTCAAACTGTATTTCCTTCCTTAATCATAGGCTGGATCTCTCCTTTCCTGACCTTCATACCTTGGAAAAGAATGTGCTCCAGAGCTGGAAAACAAATTAGTGAGCACTTTGCTGACAGTCCTGGGATGTTTGTGGGAGCAGGGAGTTAATGAGGCAAACAGAAACTATTCCAGACACCGGGGCTGTGGAGGAAAAAGGTGTTTTATTGCCATACAGTGATAGGGACCAAAGACAGGAGGGGGAAAGGAGACAACAACTTAAGAGCTGTGAAGAATTAAATAAACCCTATCCCAATTCCAAAAGGAAAGAATGCTTTTAAAACCAAAGTCAGCCTTTATTTTTGCCCTGTGCTTTCATTGTTCTCTGGAATGGAAAAAACCTCTGGCTTTGGAGGGTGGGTAGGAGGAACATGAGTGCATCCAGCTTGGATCCCTTCCCAGTCCAACAGCAGCTGCTGCCCTCCCCTGGCTGTTTAATGGGAATAGCAATGCTTGGGCTGTTTCCTAAAAGACAATTATTCACAAAAGACCAGAAATAATTCAGAGCATCACAGAGGGCCTTTTTGCTCTTCAATGAACCCGTGCCTGTCCTGCAGCACTCACTTGGTTTGTCCCCTTCCTCATGGGGGCGAGGGGGTCTATGCCATTAGCAGGGGGCAACTGCAGAGTGGTTTGTGTCTCCTCATAGCAGCCAGAGGAATTTGTGATGTTTGGAAAAAATATTCTGCCTTGGCAGAAAGAAAGATATCTACAAAATGCTCCTCATGTTCAGTGGTTATGACTCATGAGACCCAGTCATGAGTTTATGAGATGCATTTATGAAGATGTAGCTCTGCTGCTTCATTCTCATCATGCCCAGTCTGTTTGCACCTCCCAGTGTCCAGGCCTGCAAAACAAACCAGCTTGGAAGTGGATATACAGGAATGCTAGCATTCAAGGAAAGCTACTCTTTTTGGCATAGTTAATAAGCAATAAAATCCGAGCTGCAGTCCCTATAGTCTGTGACAGCCCCTTTGCACAAGGGGGAAAGGGTTAAAGGACAAATTTTGCCTTCCCTTGGCCTGTGTAGTCATGAACATGAGCACAAAAATCTCTTGCAAAACCCCCACCACACAGAAGGGAGAAGATCTCAGTGCAGAGCATCCTTCCACCATGGGGTTTGAGATAAAGAATGGTAATTTACCTTGTGCTGGTGGTTATTTTATATATTTATATATATAAATGTATATATACAATTTTTTTAAATCCCTGTACTAGCATATTTTCCTCCTGTCTAGGAGATGACATTTCCAGTCACTTTTTGCAAGAAATTAGCTAGTAAAGGCAGCCTAAAATGAACCATGTGCTTGTTTCATCTTGCTTTCCAAGCTGAGGGGATTTATTTTCAATGGAAAACTGGGACATTTCATGAATCCCTGCTCAATGGCCATGTATCTTACAGTCCTTTAGGCTTTGCAGCTCTGAGAGATGGATTTTTCTAAGCTATTATTACACAGTCCATAATTTATCAGTCTTAAATTTAAGGATATCAGCTCAGTGAGGATTTTTATTTCACATTTATTTACTCTCTTAGCCTTTAAGTGAACAGGAAAATTATTAACAAAACCCCTCTTTAGTTCAAAGCTTCAGAAATGACATTTGTATTGTGTGCAATCAAGCCCTGGTGTTGCAAAAATTGCCATAATCTCACATTCAGCACTCTCTTACTCGTCCTCCTTGGGGTGATGCCTTGCTCCAGAGGTGCATGACCTCAGCCTGGAGATTTCCCTGACTTCAATCACAGCAGGTCAAAGCCTTCAGGCTCTTGGAAAAGTCAGCTGGCCAAAAGATGCCCTCCATCCCTATGGGAGCATACAGGGGAGCCCACAGGATGAAGTAATCTTGTCATGCTGAATTTCTGTGCTTTGTTTTGCTGCTAAAAATCACTTCAAGCTGTGCCCATGTCTGAGCCAGAGATATTTGGGTATGGATGGAGGGCAGCCACCCCTGTGTGCTCAGCTTTCCTTCCAGCAGCACCATGGGGGCACCTCTCGTCCAAACAAAAAATATTTAATTTGATTTGTTTCTTCTGAGAAAGGGACTGTTCATGTGTTTGGAGCAGGAGTTTTGCATCCTCTTCACTCTTCATCAGAGCCATTCAAGAAGGCAGCCTGGGAGCTGCTGTCACCCTTCTGCTGCCGGAGCCCCAGGCTGATGTAGGGCTCTCCACTGCCTCTGCGGAGCCTCTGGAGACAGCTGCAGCACAGGAGCAATGAATCATTATTAGGAAAAACTCCTACCTAATGCCACTCACCAGAACCTAAATTGCTATTGATGGGGGATTGAGTGGTTTTTGTCATGAATAAAGTCTATTTGATGGCACGGACTGAACTATCCATTCTGTAGCTTACACAGCATCCCTCAGAGCATCCCTTAAAGTGGGATAATCTTCTCATCCCCTTGGAAAAGCCAAACTGGGGACTGGTAATGTCTTAGTTTTTGTACCTCTAAGAATTCAGTGACCTTCAACCGCTTTGAAGTCCTTGCAAGGCAGAGGATGAAGTGTCAGGGGTCCTGGTAATGCTTTGATGTCTCTGTCAAACTAAAGTTTGACTTCAGCACTCATTGCAGAGGAAAATAAGCAGTGTGACTTCCAGGAGCACCTCTAGGGACTCAGTTGTTTGACTTCCCATTTACTGCCCATGCCTCTTGCTGACACTATTTTGCATTCTGTACACTCAACAAATACCATGCCTTAAAACCTGCAGTAGTCTGGGGCTGCTTGTTCAGCTGTGATTTTGTACTGCAGGAAGGGCTGGGTTCCATCTGTCTCACTACAGACACCCTGCCCTGCCTGCCTACCCCAGCCCTGTCCCACACCTGTCCCAGTCCCTGTCCCAGCCCTGTCCCAGCCCTGTCCCAGACCTGTTCCAGCCCTGTCCCACACCTGTCCCAGCCCTGTCCCAGCCCTGTCCCACACCTGTCCCAGCCCTGTCCCAGCCCTGTCCCAGACCTGTCCCAGCCCTGTCCCACACCTGTCCCAGACCTGTCCCAGCCCTGTTCCAGCCATACCAGTAAGCGAGGCTGAAGTTCACGGCCAGGATGGCCACAGCAGCTGCCCAGTGCCAGAAGAAGCACATCGTGAGGAACATGATGTTGCTGTGGTCATTCTCATCCCACACGGGACCTCCCCATGGCTGGAACAGCACAACACCAATCTGGGTGGAACAAGAAGTTGGTGGAACAACTACATTGGGAAAAAAATAATAGAATCCCAGAATGCCAGAATTGTTTGGGTTGGAAGGGACCTTAAATAACCTGTGCCAGAGCCTCATCATCCTCACAGAGTTACCTTTATTCATGTGGTGACCGAGGAACTTGAGCCCTGACCAGGATAGATGTTTTTGCTGAGAGTGAAGTTCATCCTTGCAAAGTAAGTCTGTGCCCAAGATATCTCTTTTTCTGTTCAATATCCAGAACAATTGTCCCTCAACATTCCAAACTCCAATCCATCCTTTAAAAACTCCACATTTTGTATTTTACCAGCTCAGACCAATTTCTTACCTCTGAACAAAGGCTGATTTGAGCAAGCACAGCCTTGAAAAATAGAAGGGAAAGTGGTTTGGTTTTGGGTGGTTATTTTGGTTGTTTTTTTGTTTGTTTATTTTTGGTTGGTTGGTTGGTTGGTTGGTTTGGTTTTGTTTCTTTTTTTGTTTGGATTTTTTTTTGATAGCTTAGTTTTGAGAGCAATTATCTCCAACTGATTTCTTTGCTTTTCCAACTCCTACCAAAGTAAGCAGCTGGCGGTATTTTAACTCTGTTTTATTGCTGGTGGAGTTTGTATCTTTTCACTAAACCAGAGGGAGGGCTGTAGGGAGCATTAGACACATTAAGCAATTAGTACTTGGTTGTTAGGTACTGTAAAATGTTGCTCACTTGCTTTTTCTCTTCCCCCTGGAGAAGCAGTAAGCCAAAACAAACAGCTCTTGCAGCAGGAGCAGCCATCAGAGATGACCTGTGATAAGTAAATTTTCATTCTGGATTATGAGCTATTTATGAAGTGAGCCTGGCAAAATAATCCTTGGGAGATGTGTGATTGATATGTGATGTATAACTTGTTCCCCTCTTTTCTCTTTGCTTCATTGCTCTGGGGAGGCAGAACGGACCTGCCAGAACCACGTTCCCTGGACGATGGTCAAGAGGGCTCGGAACATCTCCAGGACAATGTTGTCACGCAGGAAAACCTCCAGCAGGATGCTTCCAGCCCCAGCAAAGATGGTGATGAGCAGCAGGGAGTGGACGTGCTGATCCAACATGGGGCGGTGAAGGACGTGGTAATAGAAGAGACAACCTGCCAAAACACGAGCCCTGCTTGGAGCAGCATTAACAGCAGCAGCCATGGACACTGAGCTGAGTAAATCACCTGCCTGGATGGCAAATTGAGACAGGCCATCATGGAAAGAGGGGACTCCACATAGCACCATCCCCTAGGCCTCCTGGCATCCCAGCATCCTGGGGGCAACCAGGGGCAGGAGGATCTGAACAATACAATGACCAAGGACAGGGTAGTTTTCTTCCCACATCTGTCACCTCTTCAGATGACCCTTCCCTTCTAGCCAGGTTTCTGCTGTGTCTTTCCTTCTTATTGCTAAATTTCATCATTTTTTGGGAGCTGTAAATGATAGATTTCCTGGTCATACATGCCAAAATGTGCATGTGGAGCTGCCCCTGCTGCTGCTGCCTCAAAAACTGCTGTGATCAGGAAAGGAAAATTAACAGGAGCTGTGCCTTCATTAAGGAGGATTCTGTATAAACAAGACCTTCTTTTCCCATAGGAGAGTGTTGGAACTAGATGATTCTTAAGCTTCCTTCTAAACCAAGTCTTTATATGATTATATGATCCAAAAGGGGTCTGGAATCCTGGCTGGCAACTTGCAAGGCAGCCTGAGGACAGAATGATATTTGTGATGTGCTGAAGCTGAAATAAATCACTTGCCATGCCACGTGCCATGCAAGGAGATGAGGCTAATGATGCCTGCAGTGCAATTAATAGCTCTCAGGGGAACATGGGGCAGGGGAACAGCCTGTGGATGGCAGAGGAAAGCAGAGTTCACCAGCCATTTATCATAATGAGGAACTTCATTCTACTGCTTTGCACTGCAGTAGCTTCAGAAATCCCAAACCAGAACCTATCCATGCCTGTATTTCTCATCTCATTCCATCCCAGCCTGCCATAATATATCCCCTACAATGTGTCCTATCTCCAGAGGCATCTGGAACCATATCTCAGTCATGCAAATTTTAGCTCTTCTCTGACTTGGTGCCCAATATCCTTCCCCTAATTAAGCACCATCTTCTACAAACCTTCAACAAACACAGCCACGGCCAACATGAGGCGATCCAGACCCTGCGGCACCAGCTGGGAGAAGAAGGTGAAGACGTCTACCACCCCGGAGAGACCGTAGAAGAGGTACATGGTGGTGTGCTGCCAGTTCATCAGCTTCACCCAGTCGTGCATCTCCCCGCTGTACAGGTACAGGTGGGGACCGTCGGGGACAAACTGCTCTGCCAGCATCCCTGCAGGACACCAAGAGCATGCAGTTTCTGGGGCTTCATTTGCAATGGTTGAGACTGCTCCTTGCTGCTGGGGGTTCTGAAGCAGGAACTGGTGAGTTTGCATTAGGGAGAAAAGACCGGATGGAAAAATCAGGCCTGTGCTTAATGGCAGCTCAGCTTTGGGAAGCTGTATGAGAATTGCTTTCCCATATCAAACTATACCAGAGATCATGTCAACATGGACATCAAGGATGCATCCAGGCTGCCCAGGGGAGTGCTGGAATCACCATACTCGCAAGTATTCAAAAATACGTGAATAGGGTGCTCAGGTTCATGGTTTAATGGTGGATGTGGCAGTGGTTAGTGGTTGGACTTAATGACATAAGAAGTCTTTTCCAGCCTTAAAAATTCTCTGATCCTTCCACATCTGGATCAGTTTCTATGGAGTCAGGGCTCCTGTACAGTCATCAGTGCGGGCCAGGTGAATACTGACATAGCAAGTGAAATATAACCCTTACCTGTTAGAGAAAAGAAGATTTTGATTCCCCCTTCAATGGCATCCACACGCTGGAAACAGTAAGCCCTGTGGGATTTTTTATTTACTTTCTGGCTGAGATACTGCAGTGGGTATTTCACAGACCACCAGAGTCCAAAGAGCAGGAAGAAGCTGCCTGGAAGCGCGTGACCCTTAAAATTTGCCATCCTGTCAACCTCTTCTGACTACAAGGCAAAGAAAAACAATGTAATTATTCAATTTACACAAGTTATTTGGCATAGCACTGGGAAAAAATAGGATTTCCCTTTCAGGGAAGACTGGAGTGGGCTTGACCAAGCACATGGGAATAGGAAGGAGCACAGGGAACCCCTGGGACCTCTCTGAGGTCCTTGCCCCAAGATTAGGAAATGTCAAAAAAAGCCACAGTTGTTTCAAAAAAGCCCCAAATGTTCTGCAGTATCTGACACATCCCAGCCTGAACCTTTAATTCCAAGGATCTCTCTCAGAAGTAGATCCTGCTTTTCTTGCTCTTCTGAAAGTATTAGCGAAAGGATCTGCTGCTGACCAGGGCTTTTCAGGACCAGGCAAGAGAGATAATATATAGGGAAAACAGGAATGTCTAGGAGTAAACAGCAGAGTGTTTCTTTAGCTTCATGAACAGCCACAGAAGTGGTGTGCTAAGTCCAAAATGTTTTAAATCTCTGGAATTATTTCAGGCCATGGAAGAGTTGAAAAAATCCTGCATCTATTCCACAAACCAAAGCACTTTCTTAAAAATATACCTTCAAAAATACCCCAAAAGCTGCTGGAAACAAAACATTGTGGGTTTGGGCAAACCAATCAAGTTGCTCCCTGCATCCTGACCTGCTGACACTCCTTCCTTCTCCTGAGCATCCCTAAACCAGGACTTGCACCAAGCTGCTGGAGCCTCTGTGCCAGAGTATGCACACACACGTGGTTTGTGCACTCTGGTTTGCAGGATGCTGGGGGACCCATTTCCTGGGAGAATTACAGCAGTTAAACCCAGCCAGCTCCTGTTTGCCCTTTGCTCAATTAGGTTGAGAAATGATCAGCTCTTTCATGTGGGCTCAACCACATGTTTGACGGCTGCCTTGGTGTGAGGTAGTGTCAGACTGGGCAATTAGGAATGTTTTAATTGATAACAAGGCTGTGCTGCTGGTGCTCAGGACTTCCTTCTCTATTTAGTAGCATCTCTGTAACAATCCACACTTCACCGTGGGCAGAAACCATCTCCCTTGTGGAGTGAATGCTCTCCCTCCACAGAGCAGATGTTGCATGGTTTGGTGCTGGATCTGACCTCCCCATCCCAGACATCCTGGTTATCCTGAAACTGCCTTCCCCAGCAGCATTTTGGGCTTCAGTCCCCACTTGCTGAAAATATAAACCAAAAATATTCTTATTCTGCTGTTGCACAAGGGATAATTTGTGTGTGGGGTGAAACATGAGTTGTTGCTGTCAGCCTTGGAGAAAGGGAGTTGTTTCTTTGGTTTCATTACTATCTAATTTCAGGTTGGTTTCTCCCAGGGACACCTTGTTTCATCTCTGGAAGTCCATGCCTGGTGCAGATACCATCTCCCAGAGGACTCTGTCCCCATGCAGGAAAATCCACAGGGTTAAAACTGATCTCCTAAATCCCTGCAACCGATCCAAGCTGGTTTAACCAAACAACTAATCCAGCAGGTTGAGCAAAGCAAACATTGGCTCCATGAGCAGACATCACCCTGGTAGATGCAGCCACACAGGGCAGCACAGGGGGCTGATGTTCCTGCAGTGCCACCAGGCTGGTTTCCATCCTGTCCTCACCAAGCACCTCTAACCTATCCCAGTGGGTTCATGAAGGTGAATTTAGGGGGGATTTAATCCAAGAATGGAAAAGCTGTGCGTGGAAAGGGCATGGTATGAGCTGG
This sequence comes from Ammospiza caudacuta, assembly GCF_027887145.1. Classification (NCBI taxonomy): domain Eukaryota; kingdom Metazoa; phylum Chordata; class Aves; order Passeriformes; family Passerellidae; genus Ammospiza; species Ammospiza caudacuta. The sequence goes on from NC_080615.1 coordinate 1,729,055, forward strand.
CAGCTTTGCAGGTCACTATTAGCAGTGCAGGATTCTGCCTTATTTCATTACTTAAAAGGAAAGATTTATTGACAAAGGGTGCATTGGGTAATTAAACAGAAAATCAAACCAAGATGCTGTTTACCAGCAGGGCTAGCACAGTCCAGTGGGTTAATACAATCATTTCTGCAGTCCTTTGAAAAGGGTGACTGGGAAATGGGAGCATCCAACTGTTTCCCTGTGATTAAGGGAGCGGCATTCCCAAGCGATGGAGGGGGCTGAAAAAATCTGTATTTTCTGGGTAAGTAGAGAATCTCATCATATACATGAAATGGGGGTAATGGCTTTAAAATGAAAGAGGGGAAATTTAGATCAGTAACAAGGATGGTGAAATATCGGGGTAATCACTGGAAGCAGAACCAAACCCATCCCAGAATATCACAACAAGAAGGATTGCTACCATACCCTGTTGTATTAATGCTACAATTATAACACGACCATAGCAACATATACTCAAATATTTAACTGATGTAGCCCTTGCAGTTACATATTAAAGGCTGATATAATGCAGGGCCTGGTGGTTTTCCAGCTGAGATCAATGCAGTCAAACTGAGATGACCTGAAGGGTACACCGATCAATCACAATTAAAAGATCAGCTAAGGGGGGTATGCACAGCCACCTTACAGTGCTTATGTGATCTGGGCTGAGCTCAGGGGGTCATGGGGACTCTTTTGTGGTTGCTGGTCTCCATTCCTGCCTTATAGCAGGGAGCACATGGCTCAGCTGGGACAGGTGACCCACAAAACTATTTCTCCTTCTTCTCTTCCTCCTCTGAAAAACATGCAATGGGTAAGCACAGGGGAAAAACCAACCACAGTTATGTTGTGCCCTGAGGCAAACAGCTCTTGTTTATCCCTGTATCTCCAAAGGAAGTGAGACATGCTTACAATCAGCAGGGAAAAGAACAAGCTGAAGGTCCAGTGGGTGCTGGTGTTGGTGGCCACAGCCACCATAGCAGGGCATCCCTGCTGAATGTGACTTTGTCCCTTCCCTCATCACCCAGAAATGTTTGGCAACACCCCTGTGTCCCTGCTGGTCTGTCATTCATGCTCTTTGCCCCCTGTTTATCATGGTGCCCTACACTGTGTCTGCTTAATGATTTACTGTTTCATCTGCTCTTATCACTTCCCAGAGGAGCTAGTTTTCCTTGGTTTATAGCTAATGCACCCAACCACCAGGAGAGGCATCTGGAGGATGGTAAGGAGTCTGAGAGCCTGATTAGGCTTTCACCTCCTTCTTCTCACACTATTCTGGTAGCCACAAGCTCTCTTTTTAGCCATAACCTGGGCCATTTTACTATTCCAAATATTTGGTTTCCTGAGGGCTTTTTTTTTTGCTTTGGTTTGGTTTGGTTTTTTGTTTGTTTGTTTGTTTGTTTGTTTGTTAGTCCATTGATAGTCTATCAGTCAAGGCATCATTTCCATTTTCCCCAGCTAGGAAATCACAGTCTAAAGTTCACCAGTGGGCAGAGCTGACAGCCATCACCCCTACAATTAACTTTGCCCTTCAACCTGTGTGAATCAGGCAGTTCAGACTCACCAGAGCTGGTTTGCTCACTGTACCTGTCCTTGGGTCTCAGAGCATATGTGGGTGACAGGGATGGTCCCCAGGGAAAGGCTGACTCAGGGAAGAGGACAAATGTCTTGACTTGTGGTGAAACCACCCAAGCTGAGCCCAGGCTGAGGTGAGGAATGCCACCGAGATGTGTATCTGGAAATAACAAAGCTAGTTCCAGCCTTCCAGAGGGGCTCTTGTGTTGAATCTGCAGTTGCAGGAGTACATCAAATCCAGACCTACAGACTGACAGCAACTGAGGTGCTGTGCTCAAAAAACCATCCTCAGTCAGCCCCTTCCCTGTCCTGCATGTCCTCTGTGTGTCTCCCTGAATACAACATAACCCACTGCCCAAACCCAATGGGGATGGCAGTGAGTGAGCTATCTCTGACACAGGAGTGAGCCATCTCTGCCTCTGAGGACAGAGAGATGGCAGGACACACCTGAAAGGTATCAGGACAGGCATCACTGAGTGTGATAAGCTCTCCTGTACCCTATGCTTCCTCACTCATTACCAGCACTGTCTTATTTGTCTGCACAGGCACTCATAATCATAGCAGCACTTCCATTAGCTCCCACAGGAGCTGGATCTCTAATGCATTAATGTCAGGCTAAAACCCCACTCTGAACCATTTCATCTCATTATTGTCAGGCTCTCTTTTCCCTCTGTCTCTGCCTGCACCAGGGAGTGTTAACAGTGACACTGAACAATCATCTTCCTCATACTGGTGAGCTCAGCTGCTGCTGGAAAAGCAGGAAAGCAACATTTCTGCCTCTAAAGGATCCTTAAGGTGCTTGGACTTAGGTTGGAAAATCATCATCATAGGACACTATTAGGCTCAATTGCCAGGAAGTGTCTGAAGGACCATCAGGTACTGCAGTGGCTGCTGCAGTGGCTGCTGCAGTGGCTGCTGCCGTGGCTGCAGACAGAGAACACAAACTGAGATAATCCATCCTCCTGAAATGAGAAAGTTCAACATGAAAGTTCAAACAGGGATGAAAGTTTTAAATTCAGGATGTTGGACTAGAGGTCTATTTAATAGACACAATGGATCCACCTGGAAAGAGACACTGAGGGAGGGAGATACAAAAACTGATGATGGAGAGGTTATACAGCTCTGCTTCCTCTTCCTTACGCTGTCTCCATTTGTCTCCTGTTCTATAAACCCCTGGTTTGGATTCTCCACCCCTATTCTTGCTCTGAGCCCTGTCATCAGGGAAGCAGCAAGAAGCTACATCCCAGCAAAGAAAGCTGAGAAATAAAATAAATTAGTCAAGGCCTAATTACAGAGGCTCAGAACAGGCACTGCCATTCCTTTGTGACCTGCATTTGTTTATTTGTGATTTTAAGACAGTGAGGTCTGACTTTAAAAATTACCTGTTGGGGGAAATGCACTTTACCATCTCCAAAGCCATTTTTCTTTGCCTCTATGTGATGGTAAAGATATTAAAGTGCTTTCTAAAGGAGTGGATGCCATCTGTGCCCTGAAGTGCCACCCTTGCTCCATGATGTGTGATGGGGCAGCCCTGACTCCAATAACCCCTCACAGGCACCAACCCAAAATAAGCTCAAACCCAGTATTATCACCATCAAAAATGCGACAAAAATCAATATTTCTAGAATCCCAGAATCACAGAACAGTTTAGGTTGTGGGGAGTTTCAAGATAATACAGTTCCACCCCCTACCATGGGCAGGGGCACTTTCTACTAGCTGAGGTTGCTCCAAGTTCCCTCCAACCTGGCCTTGAACTCTTCCAGGGGTGGGAGAGCCACAATTTTGCAGGACTCCACAACTTCTCTGGGCATTTTCCAAAGAGGATATGAATGCTTGTCCTCAAATTGTTCCAATTGCCCCACAATGTGACACCTTTAAGCACTGTGTTAAGCACTGTGTGTCTTCAACATCCCTCAAGGAAAACTATCCAAGACAAAGGATTAAAACCATTTCCATTGCAATATATACCCAAAGTACCCATAAAACACATAACCCTAAGCCTGCTAAGTACCACAGTTTGTCTGTGGGTACCCCAGAGCTGTGGTCCCCAGCATCCCCCTCAACAAGCTCCTCAAGCCTCAGCTGTCACACCCTGTCCTGCCAAGGTGAAGGGTTGGTAAGTTTTTAATGATAAGCTGGTAGGAAGAATGGAAAAAGGAAGGAAAAAACCTTTCTCTGCAGCACAGGTGGCCCTGTCCACAGCAAGGGAGATGGCATGAGATGAGCTTTAAGGTCCCTTCCAACCCAAACCATTCTGGAGCTCTACAAATCCAAACTGTGAGGTTTTAGGCACTGGAAGTGACTTTTCTGGGTATTGATGTGGCTAGAGGAGTTTTTGGTGGGGAGGGAGTGGGGAGGGAGTTTTTGGTTCAGTGCACGCAGCAGCAATTTCAGTTTGGCTGCGAGGCAGAGGGTTTGCATTTAATTTGGCTGGGAGTGGAGCAGGGAGCCAGCAAGGGCTCCTTGCAGAGTGGCAAGGGGGTTTTGGGGCTCTGCTAGCCCCAGGCTGCCCTGCTCTCACCTCTGCCTGCTTTGGGGCCCCACGTATCATGTTTATTTTTCAACTTCCTCCTTGTAAAAGGTTGCTGCAGGTTTTCTGGGCTGTCCCACCGGCTCCCAGCCCAGCAGGGACAGCAGCCAGTCCCCTGTGAGCCCCTGCACGGGGACCTCAGGGCAGGGCGACCTCAGGGCAGGGCAACCCCCGGCGGGCTGAGAACACTTCAATCCCTCCCAAACTGGCTTTCCTAAGGGAAGCAGTGGTACACTCACCCTGATCCCTCTCTTCCCTCCCCATGGCATTAAAGGGTCCATAACGGGCAGGCAGGGGATCCAGGGGACCCCTTCCCATCCCATGGTGTGGGGTGACCTCCCCCCTGCCCAAGGCAGCAAAGCCTTACCTGTCCTGGTGATCCTGGTGCTGCACCTGCTCCCAGGTGATCTGTGCTCCTCCCCTGCCCGTGGCACCCGCCTCGCCTGCCTCCTCCCTGCCTCCAAACCCCAGCTGGGAGGGAAAGGTGACCTGGGCACAGAAATACCCCACTCCTGGGCACACCAGGTGCTTTAATTTGCAGTTTTCTCCCACAAAGGTAATCCATGATTTGCTGAATTCTGGCTGTCTCAAGGCCTTTCTTCTCCAGATCTTAATTTTCTCAGATTTTGTATAATGATGAAATTTCCTTCAGTCAGAGTTCCCCATTTCCCCCCTCATGCAGGACGGGATACAGGGGAGCTGTGTGGGGCATTACGTCCCCCCCCCACTCCCAGGTGCCTGCACCCCTCATCCCTAAAACACTGCATTAATTATTAACTGGATTAACTCCTTCAAAGCACTTCATTTTCCATTTTCCATGCTTCCCAGGTTTGATGGATGCCTCTCCTAGGACACCCACTCCTAACCCATATTTCAACTCCAAATGCAATTTTCTGACCAAGCCTCCTATAAAGCTGAGTTTATCCTGAATAATACTTTCCACTTTCATCTCCAGTCCTGCAAGTGCTTTACAAATGTTAAATAATTAACCCTCATGACACCCTTGGGAGGGAGAGAAGCGTTATTATGGCTATTTGTAAAGGAAGCTCTGACAGGGCCTTCTGTGCTCCAGCCTGGGTTTTACTCGCTTTTAGGGAGCAGTGCAGCTACTTACAGCATTGAGAGCAACTACACCTGCCACAGGGAGTTTGTAGTAAGAAAGCTGGATTTTATTTTTTTTTAATATATCCACCCTGATTTATAAATGACTTGAGGTTTAGAAGAGCTGTCTGCCAACCCTTTTTCTTTTATTATTATATTACTATTTTGATTCATTGACATAAAATCTATTCCCTCTCCTTGTCCCATAGTGTTGTTTAAACAGATGAGCTCTTAAATAATAAATAATTATCAATTAACCCATCTTTCTCACCACCCAGAGAGATAAGTGCTGCTGGAAGGGAGGAAGCATCCCACAGTCATCCTCTCCTTTATCAGTGATGGGGTTGGATGCCCAAACCCTCTGTGTTTTTCAGTTGGGAGAATTTAATTTTTTTAGAGGCAAAAGCCAAGCTGCAGGTATTTTTCATCTCTTCATTAAATTGTTTCACAAATGTCCCAGGAGCCTGATGACATTTTGCATCCCACAAACCCTGGAATAAATCAGAATTAATTGAGGGGTTTATACTCACCCTGCTCCAGGCACATAGAAGGATTTAGTAGAAATTTACCTGATTTACCCAGAAAACTACCCCCAAAACTGAGGAATAAAGAGAAGGAAAACAGCTGTTGAGATGGAGGGCTTGGGAAAAATGAAAAATTATTGCTACAAGTGGTTCAAGTTGCTACAAGTTCATGAAAAAACCCTGAGACATGTCCAAAAATACCAATGAGACCCAAAAAATGCCATTGAAAAGTCTTAGTCATGAGTGATGAAGTTGCTGTTGCTGTTACATAAGACTGAATTAAGCTAAAAACAAAACTTTTAGTTAAATGTGATTCTGAAATGGGAGCTTGCTCCCATCCAAAGCTCTGCTGAGTCATGTTGGTGTTTCTTGGCTACCAGGAAATTTGCACCTTCAAATATTTGCAGAACAAAATGATGGGTGTGTAGGGGGGTGGATCTTACTCTAAGGAAACAAATAACCTCTCTGGGAGTATTTATTGCAGAAAAGACCCTCCCTGATCTGGGGTTATGCAGAACGTCTCATTTCCAAGTGGTCCTGAAAAGTCATTTCCTGAGAAGACACACCAAAACCTGATGTCATTTCCACCTTATACCCATTCCTTCCTAGAGCTCAGCCACTCTTAAAACCTTCACAGTTCCTTAGACAGCCTTGAAACCACAGGTAAAGGCTGTAAATCTTCAGACACGTGTCCAGTTCAGGCTCTCTGTCCACAGGCACTGGGCTACCACTGGAGGTGGGCATTCTGGCCAGCACAGCGCATCCAGCCTCTAAAACCTGTCCTGATCAGCAACTTGTCTCAATCTTGCCTTCCCATGAAATCAGTCCTGAAAAAAATTCAGAATTCCTATTTTAGGAATTTTTGAGGCCTCAAAAAAGCTCTTCTGTGTTCTGCTATCTCTAATTTTCCACCTCCGATGTCTATTTTCTCTCTGCTTATCTCACACAGAGCTGCAGATCCTAAACATATCCACAGGAGATATGGCAGCAAAGAACACCCTGGTGTTCACCCTGATGTGAACATCTCTTCACATCAACATGCAAATGTAGGAATGACCAAGAAAACAGGAGTTTGCTTCTTTGGGAATCATCTCAGAATGCTGTCTGGTTAGACAATACCTGCAGTCTCCATGGATGCAGCTTGGGATGCAGGCTGGTGCGTGCCGTGGAAGTGATGCTCAGAGGGAGCTCAGAACTAACAGCTCAGAGAAATGGGGGAAATGATGGAGTGTCAGAGCCAGGAAATTAGTTACTGCATTCTCCTGTGTTGGCAGAGGGGTCGGGGGAAAGAGTCATTTGCCACGTGGCCACATATCCCAAGAGAGGAGCTGCATAGGCTACCTGCAGTTTTAAGAGGCAGGAAAATGGGAAAGCAAGCTGGCACACTGGCCACACACAGACATTTGTCTGGGCCCTTGCTGGAACAGTGATGTATTTTCCAATCAAAATGATGATGTCTCGTTTTCCTTCTCCTCCTCCTGCACCCACAAAGCTTGCCTGTGTAATGAAGGCAAAAGGTTTTGTACTTAGATGCTCCCATTTCTAAGTAAGCCACCTCCTGGTGGCACCTCCCTAAGCCCTCCTGGTACCCAGGGAATGATCCCTCACAGCATCCTCCCATCTCAGTGTTGTTTGTCACCTGATTTCCAGTGGTGCTGAAGCGCCTTGGAACAGGGGAAGGGGCAGAGACCTGCAGCTGCTCCATGGTACCATCACTCAAATTCATTCCTTTCTATGGGCCACTTCAGCCCACACATAGAGAAAGATGTGGAGTGTAAAGTGCCCTGGGAGATGACAAGGGACCCACCAGACTCTCCCCAAAATGTGACCTAATTCTTGCAAATGCCCTGTTCTCATGCAAAGAGGTTGAGGAAGGAGTTTGCCAGATGACAAAAGGAGGAGGTGCATAAATCCAATATGGCACAACTGCAGCTGTGGAGAGCAAACAGAATCCATGCACAGCCAGGAGCAAAAGGGGCAGAACGGGGCAGGAAAGGTGATGTAAGCAAAGACAACCCCAGAAATGTCTCTCTTACAGCCCTGTGATGAGAGCCCAGCTAGGTAAGAACAGGCAAGAATGAAATAAAAGCAGGGAGGGCTCAGCCCTAATGTGATTCCAACTGCATCAGTCCCAGCTGGATGCCAGAATTGAAGCATGCTTGGACACGGCAAAAGCATTAATAAGGGACAGAAAAGGAAATTTGTGTAGCCAGCTGAAAGAAGAGGATGAGAAAGAGAAGGCAGAGCATGAGAAAACAGTGACAGGCAACAGAGAGGGAGGTTCAGGGAGAGGTGGTGAAGGTTAAAGATGAAAACAACGGCACCTAAAAAGAAGCACAAAGTGGCCAACCTGTGGGAAATTTTAACAGGATAAAAAAAATAACTCACAGGTGATGAGCAGTTAAAAAAAATAAATGGGAACACAAGGAAATGTGCCCTTAAAACACCTCAGATGGAGAGTGACCCATCCAGAAGAGGTGCAGGGAAGCTGGGCAACCCTCAGGGCTGTTCCATCAACATTGTCTCTGGGAGCCAGACAAAATTAAATCTTCACATCCTGTTTGATGTGGGAGGTTTGATTTGGGGATTTTTGCCCTCCATCCAGCTGCCATTCAGCAATGATGGAGCAAGGGCACATCTCGGTGGCAGAGGGAGGAATATCACCTCCCCAGCCAGGCTCAGCCTTGCTACTCATACCCAGATCACCTAATAAAACAAGAAGAATTTGGGCAGAGGAATCCGTTCATCTTCAACACATGGAGCTGGAAGAAATGTCTCTGAGTGACAGTGAGATTACTGGGGATATAAAGCTGTGAGGAGCCAGAAGGTTCAGATGTGGTGGGTAATTTCATGTGAAAAGAGAGAAAATCAGTTCATCATTTTGACATGCTAACACTGAGCCCTTTGCTTTTGAAATTAGAATTGGGAAGTGTCATTCACACTGATATTTCATTGTTTTTCTTTCTTGTAGTCATCATCCTCACAATCTTCCCCCCTCTTATCCTTCTCTCCAGCACTCCTGCTCCAACTATATTTCCCAAGTAAGCATTTATCACTTCTGCTACATTTAATTTAATTTTCAATCCAAAAAGTTGAACCACCATAAAAAGATACCACGGAAAACTATACCTAGGGTCCGGGAAGAAAAGCAAGTTCAAACCCCAGCGTTTATTGACCTTTAAGCAATGGAAACACGACTCTGATAGGGTGCAAACCAGCATCTCCCCCACTCTCTGCAGAAGCAACTTTGGATGTCAAAGCAACTTAGCCTTCCCTGTAAATTCATCCCCATAGAGGAGGATGCTTTGGGAAGCAGTTGCTGAAGTTTTTGGGAGCAGCCTTCACACCCGAGAGCTTGCACCGGGGATTTGTATTGTTAAACGGCTGAAGAGAGGTGGGAACTGGGGCTGGAAGGGTTAATTGTGAATGGAGGGATGCGGGGTGCCTCCCCAGCCTCGGGGACCAGACACGTCCCGGATGTGCAGAACGGAGCCCCGGGGATGTTCGGGAACACTAGGTGGTGCTGAGGGCTCACGGAACGGATCCCGTTCGGTCACAGAAGGATGCTCCGGGGTGCGAGGGTGAAGGCCTGGGCGGGGAAAGGGCAGGGGCTGCACCCCCATTTGGGGGTTGGCTGGGAGCCCAGGTATGAGAAGCTCCTTGTGTCACTTTGTCACCTCCCTCCCTCTCCAAAGGCACTTGGCCAGCAGCTGGGCAGCTGCCCTGGTTTCGGGAAAACCAGCTCTGTCCCAGTTCCTTCTCCCTCTTCCCGGGGTTACACCCGACATCACATCCCTGGTTTGCCATTGGGAAAACTGAGGCAAAAAGGGAGGCATTACCCAAGGCGATTCCCAACCCACCCGGCGGCATCTCTTTTCCAGAAAGGAGGTAGAATTGCCTTATGGGGAGCCCTGAAACAAACATAAAGGGTTGAAACCATCCTTTAAAAATTAAAGATTGTGACAAAATGCCAGTTTTCACCACGGATCTCTTTGCTGCTGCAGATTTTCTGTGCATAGATGAGTTTTCAAGAGCACGGTGAGAAACAAGGCGCAGTTAATTAGGGTGAAACCCACTTAGGGCTGCCGCCTTCTCCCCCCTCACCTCCATTCCTCCTCCGCGGGTTCCGGTTACGCCGCGGGTCCATAAACAGCGTCTGAAATAATTGTGCAGTTGTCACAGCCGGCAGGGGAGGGGGGACTATTTTAAAACGCCCGGCTTAGCCCAAAGGGCCGAGGGGATTGCGGCACGGCCCAGCTGTCCCCGCCGGGCGCGGGCGGCACTTCAAAGTGCCAGGCGGGATGTGACAGCGCCAGGCTGTCCTGGCCACCCCACCAGGGAAAGGAGCCAGGCCGGCCCGGGACCGGCTAATGGTGTTTTGACATGTTTCAGGAGCAATTGCTGGGATTCGGGAGATGTGGGGAGCAGCTGGAAGAGACCTGGGGATGATGGAGGGAGAAGGGGCGGGAGGCAGGAGGGGAGTGGGGAGGGGGATGCAGACATGGTGAGCTTGTACATTTCTTTTGACTTCAGAAACTGGGGCGGGGAGAAAGCAAAGCAGGGAGTGCTGCAGTGCCTGAGCTCTGGTGCTGCAAGTCCCAAACTGGGCAAACAGAGAAATACAGGCTTCAAATTGTAAGAGAGGAGATTAGATTGGCTACTAGGAAGAAATTTTTCCCTGTGAGGGTGGTGAGGCCATGGCCCAGGAGCTGGGCCAGTATCCAAGGCCAGGTTGGACAGGTCTTGGAGCATCCTGGGATGCTGGTGGAAGCATGCAGGTGTCCCTGCTGGTGGAAGGTGTCACTGTCCAGGGGAGGCAGTTGGAACATGATCTCTAAGGTCCCTTCCAACCCAAGCTATTCATTTTAGGATTCTATTGTAGAACCCAAAGGGAAGCACATCTCATCAAAATATTTCTTTTTGTCCTGTACCACTTCTGACAGTGACACAGGTGACACCTCTGCTCACCAGGGCAGAGCTCAGAGTCTGGAAGAAGAGAGGAACATTAACAACTCACAGTCCCATGGGATAACCAAGCTTTGGCCATGCCACGGCCATCCAGGCAGAGCTTCTGCATAGCTCCAGGAGAAGAGATAAAACTTGGATGCTGCCTCTAATGTAAGAGCTGATCATTAGAGTATTATCAGGGCCCAACCTGCCATTCCATCTGGTTAGTGAAGGGCTTTATGACTGAGAAGACAAGGATTCTGTTGTCATCTTGGCCTCTTCTTGTTCTGCTGCTCTGCCTTCATGTGAGCAGCACTGTCCTCCCAGGGTCAGCATGGTCACGGAGAACTCAATCACAGAACCAGAGAATGGTTTGGTTCAGAAGGGGCCTTAATGATCATCTAATTGCCCTCCCTGCCCTGGACAGAGACACCTTCCACTGGACTGGGTTGCTCAAGGCCATATGCAAACTTGGGCGCTTCCAGGCATGGGGCATCAGCCTGCTAAAAAGGGGATGCTCAGCTGGGGCAACTCTTCCAGATCTATCACCCATCTCCCTATTTTTCATGACTTCTCTGCAAGCCACTAAAGCCCATTGCCTGCATGGTTCCCACATTTAGCTTTGCAGAGATCTTCAGCAGTGTATCCATCCCAGTGACCTTCCTCTTTACTATGTGGTACCACTGCTTTGGCCATCGTGGTGCATTTGCCCTCCAAGTCAGCCACCCCAGGAGCTGAACAGCCTCATGTAGAACAACTCTTCTTGTCCATGTGCTTCTTGTACCTCCAAATACTCCATGCATGGGGAAAAGGTGTGGGATGCCTTCAGCCTTGTACCTACCAGGAATGGCTTCCTAAAGCCAGGTCCTGTCCTTCCATTAATAATCAACAATTTCAGGTCTCATCTAAAGACCATTTTTTTCTGTATGTCCTGTACATCCAGAATTTCTGGATAACTGTGATTAGCTGTCCTGGTTAAATAGGCAGAAGTTTGGCAAACTGAAATGGGGCTTTTCCTGAAGCCAGGACAAACCACTTAGGAACTTCATGACATCTCAGACAGGCTGTAGATTCAGATCCCCTGCAATGTGAACTCTGAGGATTCCCAGAGCCAGACAAGAGCCATCTTTCAGCAGCTGTGATCCATTTATAAGGTGGGTTTGAACACTTCTGACTCGGGGATGGAGGCAGAGGGGGCACACAAAGGTGGGGGAAGAATGGTGTTAATTACCAGTCCATTAGTATGACGTGAAGCTGCCCCGGTCCGTCATCTCATACCCGTGAGCTGCGATTTGCCCGGTTTTCGGCTTTCATTCCGGGATCCCAGCGGGACCCTCGTTTCTCCGCATCGCCGTAGGGACGGCAGCTGCCGCCGATCGCTCCTGTCAGAAGGGACTGCCGGCGCTCCAGAAACCATTTCGGCAGCATTTGTCGCAGCAGCCTCTGCTAATCTTCCCTCTTTCATTGGTAATTATGCTCTCCTCCGGCGCTGAGGCGGCGGGGCCGCGGTGCAGGCCGGGAGCAGCGCGGCCGCTCGGGGCTGGGGCGGGATGAAAAGGGCCGGGGGCGGCAGCGGGACCGCGGCTTCAAACGGGCCGGACTCCTCCGGACGCGATTGAAGTGGGCCGGGGGCCGGGGCCGGCAGCTTTGAGGCAGCCTGGGCCAGCACGACCAAGAATAATTGAACAAATAGTTCATCTGGTGACCCAACAGCTGTAGGTAACAGGCGATTTCCAGAGGATTAGGGGCGAGCTGTGAAAGAGAGGTCCCATGGGAAGCCTAAAACTCTCATCTTGAATTTAACCGGCCAAGAACACATGTTGGAGCCTTTGACTTACTTTTTACACAAACTTCTTCCCTCATCCCACCCCCTTTTTATCCAAACTATTCCGCAAACCAGGACATTTAAGTTGTTGAAGCACAAGGCAGGAAAAATGGGGTCCATGGCAACAAGATGAATTAACAAGTGGTAGTTGATTCCTAAATGGGATTTTCCTATTTTATTTTGATCTAAGCCTGGCAGTAGCATTATAATTTTTGCCCAGAATTTCCACTTACAGCGGCCATAGCAGCCAAAGTGAAATGATTTGTCAAACAAAGCTGAACCCTGACATGAAGCTGGGTTGTGCTTTACCTCACAGCCACTTCACATTGAAGCCTTTCTCTGCCATGGCACAAACATCCAAAACAAACACCCTACACCCAGCTGTTGCTTCCCCCAGGGTAAGTCAGAGCAGGTTTAATCCCTAACCCCTCTGCTTTTGATTGCATGTGAATAGATACAGTGAGAGATGAAGATAAGGCACGATGGGAGTTGGGAGTGGGTTGCAGCTCAGCTATGGAAACTGCTTCTACGTCCTGTCCCACGGAGTGCTCCAACCTCAGCCTGAAGGATCATGTCTGGGAGAGATCATTCCAACTGTGCCTCACATTACCCTCTCCAAAGGCAGAGGCCTCATTGGCTCTGAACCAGACCCTCTGAAACCTGTCTGAAAGACTTCTGGTTCTGACTTGGACCAAGATTATGGATTTTTCAGGCTCAGTTTGCAAGGTCAGAAGCCTTCAGAAGCCAGGTCTCACACTGCTCAGAGGTCAAGTGACAGAGATGTTGCTGTACAATTGGGGATTGCCCAGGGAAAGCCTCCAGCACACCTTGTGCCTACTCTCAATCCATCTGCACACCACCTCAAAACATCTGAATCCACTACAAACCTGTCTCAATCCACCACCAGACATCCAGGGGAGTGAAACCCACAGAGCATCACCAAGGATGAGCTCACCATGGCCACACAGGCCCAGGATGTGCTGCTGGCTTAACCTCTCTCTCTCTCTCCCCTTTGCTGCAGTCAGGACAATCAGTTTTGATTAAGGAACTCATTTTCAAACAGCAATGAGATGAAACCCCATTTACCAGCCAGAGGCGGACTCTTGCCACTCACATGGCACAGCACACTCTCCAAATCCAACGCCAAAATCATATGCATGCATTCATCCCAAAACAACCCAAATCTGAGGTTCTCCCCATTTCCCCCCTTTGCCTAAACCACACCATATTTAACAGTGAGGATATGATGGTGTCAATAGGTGACAGCAGGTTCCCTCCAAGCCCTCACCTGCAGGAGACAAGAGGATAGAACTGTGAGAAGTGCTCAGTGGCATCCCCTCATCCTTTCCCACCACTCCAGACTATTTGGATGAAGACACAGGAGTAAAGTTAATGACCTAAGGACTATTTTTAGAAAAGTAGTTCTCTGTTGGGCATGTATGCCAGAGCATTATTCAGGCTAGGTTTTAATTAATAGGCAGTGAGAGAGACCTCCCTGTAAAATTACATCAATTTCTAATTTTTTTGATTGTAGAGGGAAAAATTGAGACAAATTCTGGAGAAGAGATTTGCTTGGGGTTATTAAACCCGGAGCTCTGCAGGCAGATTTCAGTTTAGGGAGGCTGTAAAACACTGACTGCTGAAAACTGCAGTTTACCAGAAAAAGGAAAAAAAAGTATTGTTTGTGCCATACTTCTCAAAGATGCACAGCCCAAAATTGTCCCTTTTCTTGGTGCTCAGTGAATCTGAAATTTCCACTGGGTCTCAGCATGTAAGTCAAAGGGGTGAGTGTGGAGGGGCTGAAGATCCTCAGAGCCTTGGATGTCACCCAGCACTAAAGCCATTCTTGTCAACTTCTATGTTTGGTGAATGGGGGTGATCTCTAGAGAAACCAAGTTCAAGGCAGTTCTAGCAGACTTCATTACATAAACCACAGTTCAAGTGGAAAAAGAGGGTAAAAACCTCCACTTTTAAATTACAGGCTGACAATAGCTTAACGATAAGTCTCATTTGTTAGATTATTTTTTTTTTCCAAGTACCATTCAAACATTCCATTCACTGCAGAGACCTTAAATTGAATCTCAGCCCTAGAAAATGCATTACTTACTGCTGAATTGATGTCACTGCCAAAGAATTTTCTCTCGGCTTAAGCTGTCTGCAGCAACACGCCAGTGGCATGTTCAAGATCTTTCCCTATTTGTGGAGCAAAATTCCTTGTGTTGGTTCCTCACTTTTCCCCCTTTCCCCACATTTTTATTGAATTTCTTTGTGAGGGTGGGATGTGCTGAGAGTGCTGAAGGAAGCAATGGTTCCCTGCAGATTTCCGTGGCTGATACAAATGGGAGAGGTTTATGGAATGGTTTGGGTTGGAAGTGACCATGGGCAGGGACACCTTCCACTGTCCCAGGCTGCTCCAAACCCCATCCAACCAAGGCCCTGGCCCTGGGCACTGCCAGGGATCCAGGGGCAGCCACAGCTTCTCTGGGCACCCTGTGCCACCCTCACAGGGAAGGATTTCTTTCTCATATTCAACATAAACTTACGCTCTTTGGTTTGAAATCATTCCCCCTTGTCCTGTTAATCGAGGCCCTTGTCAAAAGACCACACAGACTGAAATAATTTGAAGGTTTCACTTTAAAACACCCTTAGCTTTGGTTGAGCTTCAGTAGAAATGAAGCATCCTCATTAGTTCATAAGCCCAAATCTTAATTTCTTTGTTTCTCGCTATGGATTTTTCCTGTCTCCCCATTCTGGTACCCAAACCTCAGCAGGGTTCCCTCTTACCTTCCCCCTTCATCTTCTGCCAAAAGACAGCCTGGGCTCTACGCACTACTACTTTTTCCTTGGCCCCTGAGACTCATAATCCACTTTTCTTCTTGACAGTGCTTTCAAATCAGGGCTTTTCCACATTTCCACCCCAGTTATTCTTTTCTATGGCTGTAATAGCTTTCCTTTTTCCCCCTTTTGCACCGAGTGAGCAAAGAACTGCTTTTCACCATTTGAAAACAGAACTGTTTTAATTTTTTGAGCATTGGCTTCATCCAAACACCAGGTTTTTTTGGAAAAAAAAAAGTATGAAAAAAATTCAGCAGATATTCACCTGGAACTTTATGCTACCAAAATTGCCAGAAAGGAAAAATTGCCAAAACCCCACAATTTTTCTCCAGGGAATGAGGGAAGTACATGAACCCAGTGTGGGGGCCAGAACCTTTCTGATTAATAAAATTAATTAACTTCAATAAAAGGAGAAAAGGAGGTCAAGAAACTTTTGGCCCAAGATATCCCACAAAGCCACTGAATTACCTTTATAGGAACTTTCAGTTTACTGAGATATGGAAAACACAAATTCCAGCCAAGCACAAACAGGGAAAGGAGCAGACTCAGGTTCCCCTTCCAGCCCCAGAGGTCTCCTCCATCACGTATGAGGAGTTTTCACTCTGGAAAGGGAGAAAACTGCCTGCCTACCAGGTTTTTTTCAGCTCTTGCAGGAAAGGCAGCCTGTGGCTGACTCACATTTTAGTAGCTGCTGCCACAGAGGGCTTTCACCTGGAGGTGCTTGGAAACAACAAGGCCATTGACCATGTCCATCTCCCATCCCTTGAAACTATGCTGCCCTGGCTCAGAGAAAACCCTGGAAATCAACTAAAACAGCTGATATTCTGGGATTATTGCATATTTTCAGCCTAGTAGGAGACAGGGGGTTCTGTCACAATACTATCTAGTGTTTCTATAACACCCTTCTCACCCATCCCTCCTTGACTTTTAAAAGGACGCATCAAATCTGCCTTGACTTGGATAATTTTCCCAACCTCCCAAACCCCAAAGCCTTGTGGTTCATGGCCATTAAACAGGGACAGCATGGAGAAATCCCCACAGGTGCCAAGGGAGAAGCTCTGAAGTGTAATTATGCAAAACCCAGAAAGGTTTCAAATCCTAGTGTTTTGCGGAGAAAAGAAGAGAACCCCACAACTTTGTAAAAGTTGCAAAGCTGGTAGGTTTATTACAGCGCTGGACGCATGCGGAGATTGCTCTCCTCAAAAAAGGCATGCGTGCCTCTGAGAACTTCAGGTCTCTTTTTATCTCTCTCTCAAATACATATGCATACAGTTTCACAATAGGTTCATACATATTCATTTTTATGGGTTTCGTGTGACTTTTACCGCTAGTTCCTTTTTATCATAAAGAATTCCGAGGTCAGGCTGACTTGCCCTTACTGCAGTCCCTGTCTCTCTCTATCATCTTCTGTCTCCTCCCCTTTATCTCTGTCCTTCACTGAAGTAACTTCACTGAGCTTAGGCCTTGCAGTCTGGCTAAATAACTGTGGTTTCTAACCACAGATTCAACTCAAAAATGTACATTTCACCTAAATTAAAATGGATTTCTATCCTGGAAAATTTTCACTTTGCCTCACTAGGAAGTTAGTCAGATTTACCATCAGAGCAGTGTGTGAGCACCTGCTATCTGTCTCTCAGTAAATATTTGAAGTATCACATTGAATACAGGAAATGTGCTGAACCATTTCTATAGTGCCCGGGGCTATTTTTATGTGTTCATTTCCTGAAGCCAGATCAATAAAAATGCACAGTGAGGGGGTCTCAACCTACTTTTGGTATCACAGCTTAAAGCCAGGGCTTTGCAAACCCTTTCTTCTCATCTCCAAGGAGGACAAATGCAGCAAGCAAGCATTTTTGCCAAGCCTTTCACTCTCATCTTATTTCACAATCCCTCAGTCTCTCTCCTATCATCCTCTCTCCCTGCACGTACAATTACTGGTGTCTTCCCAAACAGATGCACACCTGCAGGAAAAGTTGGCACCTCCTCTTTCCAAGCTGTCATAAAGTCAAATAGTTTATGAGTCTATTGATGACAGATAAATTAATTGCAGAAAGTATGAATGACTTAATATTTTGTGTGCTAATATATTTTTTTCCCCTTCTCTTAAATCCACATCATGTATATCTCAGGCTATTTGGGTCGTGTTCAGATTCCCATGTCTCACCAACTTCTTAAGGTGGCAGAAGACACCCTGTGGCTTTTGAGCTCCTGGATTTGAGGTTTTAAGCATGCAACACAACTTTTTTTGAAAGTTTCTTAATGAATTTTGCTCAGTCCAGGCTAAGGATGAAAGGAGCAGGGAGTTTTGGGTAAGATTTTTGCTAGGTGAGAAAGCACTCCCAAATCTCACACTTCTGAGCAGGTACCTGCTATCCTGCTTAACCTCAGGACTTGGGCTCTCTTTGTAGCCAGCAGATGGACAGGAGGTAATTCAAACTTCCCTGATCATCTTTGACATCAACAGTCTTTTTTTGGTGGCTACCAGGTTGTGGTTTACTCCCATCCCTGGGCAAGTCCTTGTGGACTCAGAGGGAACCCAAATCATGGATGTGGATGATATGGATAAGAAGGTGTAAGCCCAGATTGGATCTGGCCACAGCTGCCCTGTCATTCCTGCATGTATTGATGACTAACCCATTACTACCCAGATAGAGATCTCTAGTCAATATATTAGATCATTGCCTGATATTGATCCAACATGCCTCAATTATCTGCTTAGATTTAAATGCATTTCAGTGTGTAGATTGAGGACAATCATGTGTGTGTTTTGTGCAACAGAATATTGATGAGCAGTTAGAAAAACTGGCATCTGAAGAATGAGTAAGATGGTGTTGCTCAGCTGAGAAAAGGGAAGCTGGAGAGGGAGGGCTAACTAAAGTCATGCAAAAATATGTAAGTGAGGCAGTGAAATAACCTCTAATGATTCTCAATAAGTTGAGTAAGAAATAAAGTGAAAATGGAGCAAAAGTATTCAGACTGAACTTTGAGAAACTTCTAAGTATAATGAAAAATCAGAAGAGACTTAGAAAGATGGAATTTGAAGAATTGATGGGTTTTAAGGATAAGATAGACAAAAGAGTCAAACATGGGGCAGGTAGGTTAGGTGCTATTTCAAGGCTGCTCTCCATCTCTGCTTCATAAATTGGCAATAAATCATTTGGCCACAGAACCGTCAATATTGGGACTGAGGTGGATATTTATAAGTAGACATGTTCTTAATTCGTCTGCAGATCTTGCACTGCTAAAGTCAATGGCAGATATTATAAGAGCAGCCCTCCTCTTTCCTTTGATCTGTCATTAAAATAGGCAAACACAGCAGGAATATTGCTGAGAAATAAGAACTAGGATGTTTGTGTTGCCTCTGACCCCAAATCTTCCCTGGACTTTCGAATAAGTTCTGAAACTAAACACCCAGAGATGTATTTGGTCTGTGAATGTGATTCCTTACTCAAGCTGAGTGATGTCACCCTGCCACTAGGGACAGAAAAGTTATGAGCAGCCACAAATGAGACTGTTGCCCCTACACAGCAGCACAAGATTGTTGACTCTGCAGTGCTACCCAAAGTGAACTCTGAGATCACTGCCAACTCTGTTACTGGTGGATTTCCCCTGAATTCTGCCACTGATTCCCACAGTCCTTGTCAAACCACTTCTCCCACTTCCCAGACTGGAGGTGCATTATAAAGCTCAGCATAAGTCCTGGTTCAGGCAGCATTTTACCACCACCATTTGGGCTGAAAGGAATGTCATTGCTCTGCATTTGCATCAGATTTTGCTCAGTGTGGTAACGCACTGTGGGTGAATTCTACAGTTTTGTTGCAAAACTGTTAGTCAGGTCTGGGCTTTTCCAAGGGAATAATTCCTTAAATGGAGCAAGTTCCTCCTCACTTGCTATTTGCTCTTTGAGATGTCAACAGAAAACAAGTCCCAGGTGGCACAGCAAGGTATCTACCCCACTTCCAGAAAGGACAATTTGTTCTGGTAGAAATTTACTGATCTTAGGGGTCTTTGGGCTTAGGCTGGGGGAGTCTGGAGGGGAATAAGTGACCCTGCCTCTAGAGCCATTCCATCTTAAAGAAAAATAAATAAAGAAAAGCTTTGAAATCTCATGAGAACAAAGCAAATGGAGGAGAATCTGGAGATATGTGCTGTAGACTACAGCTGTGCTATTAAAATTGACTCCTGAAAATTGCTGGAAAAGTGTTGGAGTGTATTTTGGGAGAGAGGGGAAAAAATTAATCTATAACCTCATGTTTCTGGAACCCATCCATCAACCTGGGTGCCCTGTGGCTGTTTAAATTTTTTATCTGCCTTTCCAACAGGCATTTCACAATGTGGATTGTTTTGTGTGGGAAAGGCAGAGAGAACGAGGCTGTGCCCTGTCAAGGGCCCTCTCTGCTCTCTGGCTTGGATGGCACTGGTTCAGGTGAAGAGCAGAGAACACCTCTCCAGCCACTTCGTCATCAACTGTCCCAACCCAAAGACTTCATTAGGATGGAGACACAAAGAAGGATAATGATTAAATCAAGATGTAATTAGAAAGAGGCACTGTAGATTTCCTGCTACTACTCTGCTTCTACTGTAAAACAGCAATAAAAGATTAAAAAATCCAAAGGCAAAGTATGAGTAATGAGAGAATGCAGTTACTTCTGCAAGCATATGTCATTTCTGCTATGTTTTAACATATAAATATATCTGGGATGATCCTATGAATTCTGTATCTCTGCAAAGTTTCCTGGATATGTTTTCCCATGAGGAATGATGCTGTGATCTCAGCTCCTACTAGCAAATGCTGCTGTCTTCATGCTATATGACATGCAGGATCACGATCTGAGTCTCTTGAGGACAAACAACTGAAGCAGGAGTAGCAGTAAGATGTAAGTGATAAAACACAAAATAATTCAGTAATCAAAAGTTCAGGTAGCACAAGGTACTTCTATCAGTTTCCAGAAAAATGTTCTCTTCAAATGTGTTACTATAGATTAATTCAAAGCTTTTGGCTTAATGTAGGAATTAATATCTTTTCTTTCTGGTCTGAGCTAAGCAAGAAGCTGGTCTTAATGCCAATCACATTTGCTTCTTGTTGCATATAGGTAAAACCTTCTAAAATAAGGGTGTTGTTACCCTTGTGAAATCATGGCTCAGGCCTGCTACTTTGGCTAAGTAGAAAAGGACTGTGGGAAAGAGACTCAGCTGAAGTGGAGGTAGAAAAACAAGTTACATAACCATTATGTGCTCATGTCGTGGGTTATGGTGGTTGGTTGAATTTCATTTGTTATACTTAAATTGAATGTAACTGATAATGGGCTAACTGCTTTAAAAGGCCTGGGTTTTGCAATAAAGCAGCTCTCCTTTGCACTTGCCTGGGGACTCTGCATCACTCAGCTTCGTACAGCCTCTGGCTGCAGATCCAGTGTGCCCATATTAACCACTCCCTGCTGGCTGGATTGCAAATCATCTGTGACTGGGGGAGGGTCCATGTACTTAGGGAAAAATAATCTGGGCACTTCTGAGTTAAAAACTTTCAGTTTGTCTGACTTGTGCTGGCCAAGAAATACCTAGAAATACCACCAAGAAAACTGGTGGTCCAAGCAACTCCATCATTTATACCCTGCTGGCCCTGATTCTCTGTTGTCTGAGTGCCCTGTTTGTAGGAGGGGAGTGGCCCACCCCAGGTGCCCAGTGCTGTTACTGCTCTTGCCCTCTTTGCTCTGTGAAAGGGCATCCATGTCCCTGACATTCCTGCTGCAGAATGAGGGCTGTGCTGGAATTCATCCTGTGAGACAGAGCCTCCCCCCTACTCTGCTGGCCTTGTGAGACCCCACCTGCAGAGCTGCCTCCAGCTCCGGGGTCCCAGCATGGAAAGGACCTTGACCTGTTGGAGAGAGTCCAGAGAGGCCACGGAGGTGCTCCAAGGGCTGGAGCCCCCCTGCTCTGTAGCCAGGCTGGGAGAACTGGGGGTGCTCACCTGAAGAAGAGAAGGTGTCAGGGAGATCTTAGATCTTAGATCCTTTCCAGTGCCTGAAGGGGATCCAAGAGAGCTGGAGAGGGACTTGGGACAAGGACCTGGAGTGCCAGGACAAGGGGGAATGGCTTCCCAGTGCCAGAGGGCAGGGATAGATGGGATATTGGGAAGGAATTCTTCCTTGTGAGGAAGGTGAGGCCCTGGCACAGGCTGCCCAGGGAAGCTGCCCCTGGATCCCTGGAAATGTCCAAGGCCAGGCTGGATGGGGTTTGGAGCAACCTGGGATAGTGGAAGGTGTCCCTGACCATGGCAGTGTTGGAATGTGATGAGCTTTAAGATCCCTTCCAACCCAAATTTTTTTGTGTTTCTGCCACCAGATCTGTGCTCTGAACCAGCCTCAAGCCCTCCTGGTTCAGCTTTACAGAGATGTTTCAGGCTGAAGCTCTGCTTTAGGGATGAGGCTGATGAAAGTTTGCTGTGTGGGGAGACACAAAGCATCTTCAATGCCCAGTGCCTGCACTGAGCCACTCTGTGATTCCTGTGGGGCTGGGGGACACTGGGACAATCTGGATGAATTTGTGGGTCTCAGGGGTGCTGGGCTTTGGACCTGATCTCTGTGAGGATTCAGTCTGGACACATACAGAGACAACTTGGAGCATGAATCTTTACCTTGTAACCTCCTTGCCCTTCCTGTCTTGCTCTTTCAGCTCAGACTTGAGCTGTGCCATGTGCCATGTGAGCCCACATTTTCCACTTGATTTTACAGCCCATAGGGCTGTTTGTACAAGGCTGTCTGGTAGGCCTGTGAGCAGATTACAAATCAAAGGGAAGGAATTTGCTCCAGAAGAGCAATGGCAGCGGTGGCTCCCACCAAAACCTTCATCAAATGTAATTAAACAAAGCTTCCTATTAGGAAAATGCTTGTACTTGTTAGCTCCCCTAGGCTGATCTGGCTCTTGTTTCCCCATCAATTAACTCTTTCAGGCTCAATCCATGCACAAACAACCAGTGAATCCCCCTGGCAAAGCACAGTGAGCTGCTTTCCTCATCCCAGGCACCACAGCAAGCTCAGCCCTTCAATCTGTCACAAGAAATGGGAGTGACAGCACCAGCTAATGCAAGACCACAGGAGCCTGAAATAGCACCTTTCATCCCATTTTTAAGTTCCATGACACTGGTAAAGCAACAGTAGAGATGGCAGTTTCAGTCACCACTTAAAGACACAGGACATGGAGATGGCTGTGACATGGGAGACACTGCACTCCAAGATTGTGTGCAGCTGACGGAAAGCAGCCAGGACATGAACTATTAGGTGCAAATGCCATATTTTCCAGCTTTCCAGCACTTAGTTTCTCCCTGCAGTTCCACGGTTTTCCCTGTTAAATGGGGGCAGTAGTTCATTGCTACAGCAAGTTCTCCTCCTCCTTCCTAGGACCTGCATCCCGGGGATGCTCCAGGGGAAGGCAAAGGCTTCAAGCAAAGCATTGCTATCGGGAGAGGGGCAGGGATGATTTATGAACGCCACCTGATGAAAGGGATGCTCAGCATCTGCCCATGGCTGAGAGAAAAAGTAAGAGAAAACACATCTCAAAGTCACCCTGCAGCAAACAACTGAGGGCTGTCAGAGGCAGCACTGAGAGACCTCAAATGCTTCTCATTTCCCTCACCAGCTTGCAAAATTTGTGTTTAAAAAGTTTGAAAGTTGAAGGACACAGAAGAGCAAAGGGATGACAGTATTTACAAAGGAAGAACAGGGACCAGAGATGCTTTGGTGAGAAGACTGGGACCAAAGCAGCCCTGAATCATTGAAAAAATGTTGACAGGCAGTGAGAACAAGTCCTTTTTCCTCCCCAAATACCTTTTTCTCTAAAAAATTAAATGAAGTGTGCTTATTGATAAGTAAATGCCACCTTCCTGCCACAGCTCCTTGGTGCTGCTGGGTCTGGCACGAGTTGCTGTCATGCAGGACTGAGGCTGAGAACGGGAGAATTCAGCAGCAATGGGCTCTAAATGTGACGCCCAAACAGGTCCCAGGTTCAAGCAAGGGCTTGTGAGGAGGATTTGTTGTGTGCCATGAGCACACTGACCCTGCCAATCCCTGGGAGAGGATAGGGCCTGCGCTCCCACAGAGCCCGCGGATCCTCCCTGGCTGTTTCCCAGGAATGAGAGGAGGCCGCAGGTCAGGCCGTGGGTGCATGACCAGCCAAGAGAGCAGAAGCTAGCCCTTAATTCATTGCAGGCTTCTCTGGGATCTCTTAATCATTTCACCTCATCCACTTCTGTGTTTTTGTTACTTTTTGTAAACTGGTGGTGCAAAAGAATTTTCTACCTCAGAACCATTTTGCCTTTCTGTGTGGTCTGGGGCAAACCATGTAACCTCTCTGTGACTCTGTTTACCAGCCACCACAGCAGTGAGTGCAGCATTTACCTCATCAGGGGTTGAGAGGCTTAATTATTCCAGACAGATGGATGCTGCATAAGTGCAAAGTGTTACGATGACTACATTTTCCTGGAGGTGCCCCGAACATCTCTGATTAGTTTGTTTATCCCTCAGATTCTGCACCATGGGCATGACAAAGATTACTAGGAGCGTGTTTAAGCAGGGGCACTGCTGCCGTGCCAGATACCTCCAGGTCAGAGGGAAACAGATGATAGAAAACCAATTAATTTTTTGCAGCAAGAAAAACAGCTACAGGATTGGGAAACATTAATTATTTATTGAACTGCTTCCTTTGCAGGAAAAAAAAAAAAGAGTTTATACATACTTATATCTCTCTACATATAAAATAATCACTCATTGCACATAACAAGGTAATAACTTCAGTAATCTGAGCTCCTGTTTTGATTCTGTTATTTTTTCAGAGGTCAATTAAAATAAGGAGAACAAAAATACTTAGGAGCCTCAGGAGGAGAAAAACTAGCACAATAATGGCAGGGGCTTGAGTTATGGAATATTTAGCCGACGGTGCTTGGTTCTAGTCTCCCTGGTATGAAGTGCTGAACTTCTGTGTGTGTATAAGTCAGTTCCTGGTAGCTGTGGATCTTCCCCAAGATACAGGTGAGATCAGAGATGGCAAAGAGCCATGGCAACTTAGCAAGTCAGCTGCAAGGTGGACACTGGCCATGGGCACCTCACTATCCCGGAGATAGGATGCAAACACTGGATTAAATGGATTTGCTGCAGCCACATTCCTGCTGGTGATCCTGGAATCCCAGAGTGGTTTCGGTTGGAAGGGACCTTAAAGATTGTCTTGTTTCAACTCACTGTCATGGTCAGGGACACCTTCCACTATCCCAGGTTGCTCCAAGCCCCATCCAACCTGGCCTTGGACTTTTCCAGGGATCCAGGGGCAGCCACAGCTTCCCTGGGCAGCCTGTGCCAGGGCCTTACCTTCCTCACAAGGAAGAATTCCTTCCCAATATCCCATCTATCCCTGCCCTCTGGCACTGGGAAGCCATTCCCCCTTGTCCTGGCACTCCAGGTCCTTGCCCCAAGTCCCGCTCCAGCTCTCTTGGATCCCCTTCAGGCACTGGAAAGGGTTCTAAGTCTTCTCAGACTGAACCTTGTTACTTCAGCACTGCTATAGCTTAACCACCTCTGATTCCCTGCCTGGATGTACCTTGAGATGCCGCTGGTGCCTTCTACAGAACCTTGGTGGAGCACCTCGTGCTGTGGTTCACAGGGTGCCCAGAGCAGCTGTGGCTGCCCCATCCCTATAAGTGTCCAAAGCCAGGTTGGACAGGGATTGGAGCAATCTGGGATAATGGAAGGTGCTGGTCCTGCCCAGGGGAGGGGGTGGAACAAAATGGGCTTTAAGGTCCCCTCCAACCCAAACCCTTCTGTGGTTCTGAGACCTGCCCACATATCTGGGATAGGATTAGCTGTATGAGACAAATCCCCTGTTGGTGTCCTTTTGTACTATATCTAGGTGCAATCCACAAAAGGCAAACTTGGAGGGACATGAGAAGCAGCAGATGCTTTAATCCAGGTCCAAACTGGAGTTTGCCACATGCACACCTGCCTGGGGAGAAGGGCACCTCCAGGCATTTCCCAGGAATGGTCCTGTCCAGAGGAGAGCAATCAGCACAGCCAAGCCAGTGGCTGGGCACGAGGCTGAAGTGAACAGCAATCCCCTGCAGACCCCCAGCAAGCACACCCAAGCACCATTCACAGAATCACAGAATCACAGAATTTTCAAGACTGGAAGAGACCTATAAGATCATCTAGTCCAGCCGATGTTCTAACTGTTCAGCTAGATCATGGCAGCAAGTGCCACATCCAGTCTTTTTTTAAATTCTTCAAGGGATGATGCCTCTACCACCTCACTGGGTAAATGATTCCAGTTTCTGACCACTCTTTCTGTGAAGTATTTCCTTCTTACTTCTAACTTATTATTCATCCCAGAGGAGCTCTCATGCATTAGGACTTCTCAGGCTATGTGGCAATAACCCTTTCATCCAGGTGCCTGGGGGATTTGGAGCCTCTTCCCCAGTGGAGATCTTCTCTGAGCTTTCAAGAGCTGCACTAAGGTCACCTCTTGGTCCAGCCAGTGGGTCAACAGATGGGACTTTGTTCCCTTCCCATGGGACAAGAGTACATCAACTGGGTTCCACAGCCACGGCTGATCTGATCATATATAAATAATTTATTTACAGAAAAACTTTTTTTTTTCTTAATGGAAGTGAGAAAAAAATTCAGATTTCCTTCTCTGGGCACCCACTGTAGCCACTTCAAGTTCAGTGCTTCAAAGACCTCAGGTGTCTTCAGAGATCTGTTTGATATGTTTTCAACCTAAAATTCCACTCTGCATTCTCTCTCACATTCCAAACTCACCATCCTCAGGCCTGCCTATACACTCCATGCCATGAGCAGGAGGCTTCTCTTACTCTTTTCACTGCCTAAAAGGGCTTAAACCAATCCTCCAACTGACACTGGTTATTTTTGGCCAAAAGTAACACAATAATTTGTGCAGTACCATCAGTAATTATCAATACAGAATTATCAATACAGAACTGCAGTAATTAACAACCAGGGACAATAATTAGGCACTTTCCTCCCTCTGATGTGAAATGGCAAAGAACAGCTGGGTTTGCTCAGTCAAATTGAAGCCCATGAGGATGAAGGTTTCATGATTGAAGCAAAGCTAAACACTTTGGCGAACTTGGGAACAAACATGGCTTCTGAATTTTTGGAAAGCAGGCCCACATTTTGGCATGGTGTCTCTGACCACAGGAACTTCAGTTTTCCTTCCTGTTCAATCAGGATGTGCAAAAACCAAGGAAATGCCCTGAAACTCTTCACCTGTTTTGGGTTGTTTTTTTTTTGCGGACACACTGAGATGGTTTGATTTGAGCCTGGTTCAACTTTGTGGAAAAGTTTCTAGGAGGTAGAAAAGATAAACAGGAGGAATTTCTGATGGCTTTTCTCCATGAGTCTTCCCAGCTCTGTCTTTGCTTGCCTTGCAGTTATCCAGCGAGAGAGCTTTTCCTCTGTGGTTTTTTAAATGTGCTGCCAGGAGCAGGGCTGTCCTAAGCATGGGAGTCCCTGTGACCACCTGCCTGTCACCCTCTGTTATACACAGATTTTGCAATTTATAGCACCAGGTTCTCCTACATGTGACCAATCTGTTTTCCAATGTGCTCACTGCGACGCAGGGAACCTGCCCACCCCAAAACCAGCCAACCTCACCAAGCTCCCAACATTTTCTGCCAACAGAGTCTGGGCAAAGTCCACCCTGTGTTGTTGGACTGTGCTGTGCTGTTGCACCAACAAAAAAAACAACGAGTTGTTTTGTCATTATGAGGCTCTGCGTTATCCCAACAACCAGTAGGACACTCAAAGCACTTCCACCAGACTCTTTTTTGGGGAAAAAGGTAGAGACCAGAAGGAAGCTGTGTCCCATGACAAAAAGGAATTAAATGTCAGACTATTTCATCTCCCTGTTAAGAAGGATTAATTTCCTAGGATTCCCCTGCAGAGAGAAGCAATTCAGTCAGAGCAGTCCTGGTTGTGATACAGCGACATAATCCTGGGGCTTCCAAGGAAACAGCAAGAGACCAAAGTTTGATTCGTAAAAGCTTCAGGAAGAAGAGGGGATAGAGGAGATAATAACAATAATAATAATAATAATAATAATAATAATAATAATAATAATAATAATAATAATAATAATGCTGCCTTGGGGTGATTTCATAACATTAATAGGTAATGTAGTCAATTATGAAGGCTTATTTTATTTCAGCAAAGTGCAGGTGGTGAGCTACCTCTCCTCACAGGTGCTTTTCCAATTAGCTGTACGTCTTCTAGGTGAATAAATGGCTGAGTGCCAAATCTCCATGCCACTGGCAACAGACTAATCCAAACTAATCCCGAGGACTCATCTTGCTTCATGTTAAAGCAACTAGAGTCTAGTTTATTTATTATCTCTTGAAAGATCTCGCCTCTTCTTGGAAAAACAAGGAGGACTATTTCACAGTGAAAGCAATGAATGCACTTCACTCGGCATTCAGTAAGGGCTTGAAGACTATTTCTGCCTGGATCCAGTTGCTTATTACCATTATGTAATAGCAGATGAATATCCTGTTCTGCATTAGCTAAATGTTTTCTTTTAATAACCAACTCATATCCACATAATGGGGCAGCTTATGAAATCAGCCGCCTCGTGAGCTCTTCGGGGAGACATCTGTATTTCAGCATTGTTAATTACCACCATTGGATCATTAAAATGTATTTATTTACTTTTGTTATTACAACTGGGCGAGTCCCACTGCTTAGCAAAGGGGCTGGCTGGTAAAATCGCTTGGTGTAGGCATTGTGTGGGCAGGAATTATCCCAGGTATCTACACACACACCAGCATCCAGCAGGCACTTTGGGCTTGATGTGATGCCTTGCTCCTCCCAAAGTAGGGATGATGACATGGGTACAGAGCAGATGGGCAGGAGAAAAGGGGGACAGCCATCCCTGCTGATGTGGTTGTTCATTTTACATTCAATCCCAGTAGAAACATCTGTGTTCATCTGGTAGGGTGAATTTTGCGAAGCATCACTACCAACCTTTTGACTTTTGGAGGTCAGGCACTAGAAATTCTCACAATGACAGTTCAATGTTGAGGGCGCAGTAGCTCCCTGATATTTGACCTGAGGGCTGAAAATGCTCATTTTTGACCTGATGCAGGGAATTTTACAATGCACCTACATCTTTAGATATTCTTTTCCGACCTCTGCTGTTCCTTAGCAGCATGTTTGGGAAAAACAAGGGTTTTTTTCCCAGTTTTCCAAGGCAGCTAATTTATTCTATGACTAAGCGAGTTGCTGCCAGAGGCTCTCAGAGGACCTTCGGCCCCTAATTCCTATTAATTTCCCTCAAATGTCAGTCCCATACACCACAGACCACTTGCACAATGTTGAAACCCTGATGTTGGAGCCACAGTGCTGGGGTTGGAATTAGATTCTCTCTGAAGTCCCTTCCAGCTCATTACAATCTAGGATTCTGTGTTGGTCACTGACACCCCTTAAATTCTCCTTCTCTCGGGGTTTACCCAAGCACCAGCTCTGGGTCACCCGCAAATCCCCAGGGACTCTACCCAACTCTGGACATTCCTGGAAGTCCCCTCATTTCTTGGAGAACCCTTCATAAAATCCAACCATCTCCCCAGGCTTTTGAAATGATGACCCCAGGTTGGTGGGGAAGGGAGGCTGCCAGGATGAGCTGCCTGACATCATCCGGATCTGGTCCAGGACCGTCAGACACCTGCTGAGCCTCCCAGGGCAATTCCACGGCAGCTGCTGCCCTAACCCACAAGTGCACAAGCGGGAACATGAGTTGTTTGGATCACTTGCCTCCAACATTGTTCTCTGGAGTGTTTGAAAAAGGCCTAATGAAAAGTGACTCAGAAATAACTGACAAGTGCCAGCCTCACCTTTTTATTGTTTCATTAAAATGGGAGAGACAGTGAAGGAGAAGAGTCAACCTTCTCTGTAAGATCCACTGTCCTAACTTGCCTGCAACTTGCAGGCTGAGTGAAATGTTGACACAGGTTTGACAGGGCTGCTTGATTTATGAGCAGCTCAAAGGAGGGGGGAAGAAAGGGGGAAGAATTAAACATTATAAATCAATGAGTAACATCCATAACCCTGAAGTGCTTGTTGTAAACAATACAAAACACTAGCCTAATTTTTATAAGTGTAATTTATGACAAGCAATTCCTTCCAAATGAGAGAATTTAAAAGGAAAAAAATGTCACTTGTTAGAATATCATTAATTCAATCAGATGAGAATGAAGCCAGCCATTGTTCCTAATGGTGGAAAATTTCACAGGAGCTAATTGCTCCTCTATGGTGCCTCTCAGGGTGTCTGCATTGAGGCCTGTTGATGCTGGAGAAGAAGCAGGCTGGATGTGAGAGTGGTGAGGGCATGGCCAGACCCTCAGCTCTGCCCAGTTCTTGGGACAGTCCTGGGTACCACCCTGCCTGGCTGGAAGCCTGCTCCCAGGTGTGCTGCTGGCTTCATCCCAGCATCTCCCAGCTTGCTTTCTCTCCAGGGACTTCTCCTGAGCCTGGGGAAATATGTCCATGTAATGATCCAACCTTTTGGGCAGTGAAGGGCTCAGGGTAATACCAGGTCAGCTAAATTCCAGCACAACCTGAGTACTGTAGGAAAGCCAAGGGTGATAAACCTTCCCAAATTCAGCAGTGATGCCCAGCCTGACAGTTGGGGGGTACTTTGCAGATGCAGCTGTGCTGTGGAATTTAACAAACCCTGCTGACGTGGGAATTAAAACTCATGTGGCAAGGAGATGGCATGAAATCAGCCCAAGTAATCCTACTCTTACCTCTGCCTGCCTCACTGCTCACCATCAACCAAAATTTCTCCAACTGGTATTCCCCACCTTCATTGCTCAAAGCTGGAAGATTAGAGCAGCAAATGGTGCCATGGAGAAACAAACCCAAAACAATTTGCTGTACTGTGCAAGCACAAGAATGGCCTCTTCTTATCCCAAATACCTTTCAGTGCAAAGAGCAAAGTAAGAGATGGAGAGAAAAAGGATGTTTTCACACAGACTATCATGCCAGGCATGAACCAGTGGTACAGGAAGTTGCTGTCTCAGCCGCGGTTTAAATGAATCTCTCAATTTGTGCCACAGCACATTAGGAGAGCACATCACAGCACTTTGGACAGGGGATGGTATCCATCCCATCATCATCCTCTCCAAAAAAGCATGTCCATTTACACCATGGCAGGATTCAATTGACATGGTTTGCAGAAGGGGGAATCAAACCCCAGCCGAATTCCTAACCCCAAGTCTTGCTCACAAGAACAGCTTTGTGTTTATTCCCAACATTTTCATGGCAAAGCTTGTCTCTCCAGGCCTACTGTTTGCCTTCAGGAAGATTCCAGAGTGCTTGTGGATGGAAAGTTCTTCATCTAATAATAAATGGATCTAGCAGAGATGTAATGAGACTGTAATTAAGTAACATTTGAAGAATGCTATGAGAGGCACAACAAAATGCAAGGTATTAAGGCAGAGAGCGTATTGTTGTTGGCACTCCAGGGAACATTAGCACAGCTCTTTGAGCTCTGTCTTCTCACCTTCCCTGTTGTTTCACAAATGTTATCCTCCCAAAGGGAAGTGGGGTGCGAAACCTGATGATCTGCTTGCCAGCAAACTGCTCCTTCATTAGGGAGGTAATGAGGAGCTGCACCAGGACACAGAGCAGAGAGGGTGGTGCTGGGGCATGGAGTGCACAGAGCTCGGTGCATGGCAGGACCTGGTCTTGACTGTGGGATAAACACATGGCCAGACCAGGGCTCTTCCACTTTAAAATTAATTCTCAAGAGAGCAAGAAATGCCTTACCAGGGACATAACTGATTTTTGCCAGAGACATCTTCACTTCCAAATCTGTAAATCATCTTCAAGCAGCAAAATCAGCATCAAATTTTAGGGCTTTGGCTCTTTTGTCCCTGAATGCCTGTTTAATAATTGAAGCTGCAGGCACTGTGAGTGATTTGCATAGGTCCCTGAAGTTTGGACAGCCTCAGTACACAGAATCCTGGAGTGCTTTGGGTTGGAAGAGATCTTAAAGCTCATCCAGTCCCACTCCCTGTCGTGGGCAGAGACACTTTCCACCATGCCAGCTTGCTCCAAGCCCAGCTTGGTCTTGGGCACCCCCAGGGATGGGACAGGCACAGCTTCTCTGTGCCAGGGCTGCTTCCCCCTGTCACAGGGAAGAATTTCTTCCCAATATCTAACTAGACCCACCCTCTTTCAGAATCTCCTACCCGTTTTTTACAGTCAAATGTGACAAGGGTTCAATAGAGGCCAGAAAGCTCTAGACATTGGGGGTTATTTAAGCTGCTCCCACATGTTCAAGTGCAAGTATCAGGACTGAGCTAATCATGACTGAATATCAAGATCAGGGGAAAACCTTGCTCGATAGACTGTTCAGCTGCACTGAGCCAATCTAACCTTGTGCAAATCACAGAGGCACATACATAGGAAAAATAAGATTTAAGATTTCCTACAAACAGCTAAGACTAATTACTTCTTTCACCAGAAATATCTGGAGTGGATGAATGTGCTCTTAGCAGGTACATGGACTCGTGCACCTTACACACATACACAAATACACACATATATGCATTAACACTGAAGGTGGGGACAGCTGTGACCTCTGGAGGGCCTGGAAAGCAAAATACATCTGTTTCCACTGTGTCTTGGAGGGAAGGAACTGACACAGCAAGTTGCATTATAGACACTTCACAGATTGAGCAATGACATTTGTTTTTCTGGTAAGCTCTTAAATGCCTTGAAAGAGGTGAAACACGATACATCTAAAACATGAGCTTAGAGTCATCAACTCTAAAGCCGCCCTCTCAATTACGCTTACAAGCAGCATTTTCCTTCACAGAATTAGAAGCAGTCTCCATAATCCCTCAGCCATTGCA